>NC_083224.1:66807158-67107158 GCF_032191835.1 Heteronotia binoei
GTTATTCCAGGAGGACTCCAGGCTTCACCTGGAGATTGGCAACCCTGCCCCAAACAGTTGGCTCATGCTTGAACTTTCACTTCTACCCCTACCTATGATAACATTTTGTAATTCTCCTGTCACTTGCCAAACATCCTTCTGTTTAAAGGGAATCATGTTTTAATTAAGAATGAAGCTTTGAGTCTCATGGAACCAAGATTTGTTCAGACTAATTTGAAAGCCCAGGTGGAGTATTACTACAATAACTGTGCCATCCTAAGCACAGATGCGTCTCTCTAAATCCATTACAGTTTATGAGTTTAGAAGCATAAAACTTTGCTTAGGATGGCACTGTAATATAGGTAGAGATTTCACTGCTTTGTATTGCTAGATGTGATTATTTTTAAAGCTACTTTTATGCAGAGAAAGATCTCCAAATGGATGCAGATTTATTATGGCATAAGCTTCTGAGGACTAAGATGGTTCCCACTTTTTGGCAGGGGCAGCCACGAGCCATTAGTTGTGTTAACACTGATTTTTTCAAGCAGAAAGATGGCAGAGCTTGGCCTGTCTTGTTGTTGTGCTTTGGAAGTCTACCAGAATGGGAGCTGAGTGGATCATTTATGGAATATTGCATTCTCCCTACCACCCTCCTCCAATTAAGTAGTTTAATATTTTAGAGATGGGTTCTATGTACAGGCTTAGAGGGAGTTTACTAGCAAAGCTACCCTCCTTCCTCTTCATGAGACATTCTGGGACTAACTCAGGACTAGATCCAAGTGGGCAGCCGTGTTGGTCTGAAGCAGTTGAACAAAGCAGGAGTCAAGTCACCTTTAAGACCAAGTTTTATTCAGAACATACATTTTCATGTGCTAAAAACACACTTCGAAAGCATACGTTCTGAATAAAACTTAGTTGGTTTAACTCAGGACTAGTGTGGGCTAGGTCCTTCAATTTAATCAGATCATGTACTGTGAGGTGTCTGTGGGTGGGGACCTGGAGACTCTTGTAGTGTTGGTTGTAAGCAGCTGAACCCACATACTGACTACCAAAGAGGAATGGTGAAAAGGGAAAGGACCAGTCATGCAAGCACCAGTCGTTTCCGACTCTGGGGTGATGTTGCTTTCACAATGTTTTTACAGCAGACTTTTTACGGAGTGATTTGCCATTTGCCTTCCCCAATCATCTACAGTTTCCCCCCAGCAAGCTGGGTACTCATTTTACCAACCTTGGAAGGATGGAAGGCTGAGTCAACCTCAAGCTGGCTACCTGAAAACCCAGCTTGTGCCGGGGATCGAACTCAGGTCGTGAGCAGAGCTTAGGACTGTAGTACTGCAGCTTTAACACTGCACCACGGGGCTCTTAATGAAAAGGGAGGTGCAACTATATTATCATTCCAAGCTTTCTGCACAAATTCTGGCAAACCTCTACCAGGTAGCCCCTTAGGGAAGAGGGAATTTATGTTGCAGTTCAGCTGTTTAATCATTTCACTTAAACCTTGATGTCTAACAACTTCATTTGAATGTGTGTGTGTGAGAATCCACTTTGCTGCATCTCTCTCACACACAGTCATATTGATGAAGGGAACTCTAGTCTACAAAACACCTTGTTTTATTGCTTTATTTTGTTACAACTAACCTGGCAAGCCCTCCACAACTGAAAAAGTAAATGATGCCACACCAACAATCGTCATGAATACTTAAAAATAAATCTTGGATTTGAAAGGCCACTGAGCAACTGTGGGTCAACAATCAACTGTAGTTTGACATAGCTGGAAGCTTACATCCTCTAGGGTTGCCAATCCCCAGGTGAGTCCTGGAAAGCTCCCAGAATTAGAAATAACTCTTGACTATAGCTATCAGTCCCCCTGAAGGAAATGGCTGCTTTGGAGGGTGGACTCTAAGGCAGTATATTCTGCTGAGGTCACCCTAGGGTAGTATATTCTGCTGAGGTCACTCCTGCTGTGGCAGGTGAACTCCTGGACATCCTAACCATTGCCTGCTGGCGTATCAAAAGCCAATTAAGGAAGGCGGGGGGGGGATGTCAGCCTCATGCTGGTCCATGACATCACCTTCAGCAAAACCAAGTAGTGATGTCATAACATCAGGGGCAACAGTTTACAATCTGACAAAAATACATTGATAAATCTTAGAGAATCACCCCTAATATCATAATCTCACTTCCATTTTTCACCATGCTTGTCCTAGAGCAACCTGGCACCACTAGGTCTCTCCCCAAACCTCGCCCTCCCCAGGATCCATCCCAAATCTCCAGGAATGTCCAAACCTAGAGATGGCAACTTTAATCCTTACTAAACCTCTGCTTAGGCTAGTGTCAAGCATGAGATTTCAAAATAACCAGTCCTTGGGTTTTGAAACAAAGTTTGGTTTATTGATAATCCATGTGGCTCAGTTGAGCTAGGTATTGGAACTGATACTTAGTAACAACAGAATACAAGCTTTAAAATGGCACATCAAAGGTTCTATAAACAATTCTACATTCACGTGTGAAATTCACACTCTAACTTCCTTATCTCTATTGCGGTTGGTGCATCCTGGGTCCAGGCCTCGCTGGGCCTGGGAATGAGTCCCAGGAGGTCTTATCTTCAAAGAGGACATTCCTGCATTTGTTAGTAAAAGCGAAAGAAGCAATGGAGGGGGTTTGCTACTTTGATGTGCCTGAATCTAATTCATGGTTAGTAACAATTCTCTGATCTGACAATTATAACAACTAGAAAATTCACAATGCTTGACAGCCAGTCCCCAAGAGTGCTAGTTTTACCCTCCTTTCTCCTCCAAATAAGGAAGATGCTGTCTTGGAGGGCTGGGTTTAGTTAAGTTTAGTTAGAAGCCTCTGTTTTGGAGACCATTCAGGGGCTGCTAGGATTGCCAGCTGATGGCTAACTACTAGCAGGAGACTGGGGGGTGGGGCATGGGTATACTGTTGCACTGACAACATGACATCATTCCCTGCATGAACTGATGACATCAAGTTGCTCTATAATTAAGCAGACACCCTATGGTTTTATCATAGAGTTTCTACTGAATCCTAGAGTCACATGATGTCATTTCTGGATTTACCCTGACATGACTTCAGCAGCCCTGTAGTTAGAGTGACTGTACCATGAAGACTGGGGAGTTTAAATAAGGAGACAATCAGTTGTTAATGAATAATTCCAGTAATATCCAACATATGTGAGTGGCGTCTTCATTAAGGGGATGGAGGGCAATAGTATTTCTGATGCTTAGGAATGTAAAGTCAAATATTTTATACAGTACACAATATATGATATATTCACATGCCACTAAACTTCTAAATTGTCTTCATTATAATGAAATTAGACCAGCAAATGAAAGATCATTTTAAACTGGAAAACCTCCAAAGGGTCTAGCATTCCATGAAAAATGAATCAAATGAAGGAATATTTTAATTGAAGCTCACATAAGATTTTGTAGCTTGAACCAATGGGAATAACAGTACAGAAAACAAACTTTAAATGAAACTTTCTCAGATATCTGAATGAGAGCTCACCCAATGCACTGAAATCAAAATTTCATTCTTTGTGAATATTGGATGGTGAAGAGATATGTATTTAGAGTTGATTGGTAATGAATCTTGATCTTGGGTAGTAAACCCCACAGAGAAATTGTTCTTAGAGAATATGTGGGCAACTTCAACAAGATGCTAGGCCTTTTGAATAATTCTTTAATTCATTACTACTATTTTATTAAGTTATTCCAGTGTCCATTTGTGAAATAGCTTCCAAACATGGTGATTTAAGGCCACATCTCTCTTTCTCTCTGTGTTGCTTTTTATAGATTAAAAAAGCTCAAAGAAGTTTCAGCAAAGGATATATGTCAATAACCTAATGCACTTCTGATCATATACAGTATAAAAATTAGGAAGAACAGGGGGCAGGGAGAATTATTCCAATGTGAACTTTCAAACTAGTTTTTAAGTGCAATTGTGACCCGTTTCATATTGAAAATAAAGGATTGTTCTATTGTGCTGGCAACATTCTTGTGATCACAGCTGTTCACAGGAAAGAGATGTTAATCCCCACAAAGTGTGCTACTCCATCTTGAATGGCTTGTGTTGACCTCCACTATCTGCTGTTGCCTCTATTACTCTGCTATCGAAGCTGAAACTTATTTACCATTCATACTACTTGAGAATCTGTGAATTCAAATATGCACAGTCTAATTCCCCCAATGAAGCTCAAATACCAGTTTAAAACAGCAAGTGCTGCTTTATTCTACCAATTAATGCTGAAATTAATTTCAGCTTTGTCTGAATCTTGCACTTTAAGCCATGTTTGGTTATTGGCAATAATATGAATTGTTCTCTCAACACTGTTTTTAGGTCATGGAGAAGTACTAGACACACAGATGCCCTCTAGTGGCATGGCACAGATCATATAAAGTACATGGGTCTTTAATAAGCACTTAGTAGAGAGATCTGGGAAATGTTCCATAGTGCAGCAGACAGTACAGTGCCCTTTAAATAGGAAATAATTAAATATGCCCACACCTCCTTACATTTTGTTACTACTGGTTGATGTCTTGTAATCTCAAGAAAGATTATTATTGCATGGCAAATAAAAGATCTCAAAAAAGCCAGTCAGAAACATGAGTCAGGCAATTGAAGCTTCATGCACAGAGCAATTGCTAACTACACTAGCCATCATCATAATCACCATCCGTTATTCAGTGTCTCTTGTGCTAAATCAATCTATTTTGTTTGAGTACAGAGAGTAAAAAATCCATAGCTCTTCTGCTCAGCAATAAAATCACACTGGTGAGACGTGCAGGGCACCTGAGAGATCGCTTTGGATGACAGGAATTAAAGTTGTCCAATGTGGATGTCCAGGTAATAAAACAGCCCATTTCCTGTGTCAATGTGGCATTTGGCCTGCTTTTGCCCACTGACCTGGAACATCCTTTGCAGTCACAAAAACAACGTGCTCACCTGGTAAATTGCCATGTATTCACTGATGAATACCAGGCTGTCTCTCTGAATGTGTTTTGCTTCTCCTTCCTGAGAAGTTCAGTCAGTTATAGCAGGGTAGCCAATGCTATCTTCCAAACATTCTTGTATCAAAATGCTATTGAGTATGAACAGAGTGCTTTTTCCCACTAACAAAAATGAAGATTTATTTTGAAAATTAAAAAAACAGTTATCAAGGCAAAAGGCATCTGGGCATGTGTAAAGTGATGGTCCAACACTTATTTGATTGTCTCTGCATACACACAGAATGCTGAGAAATAATGGACAAGATTAAAAGACTGTCACAGGCAGTCTCCTGTCACACACTCTGTACATGTATAGCTAAAAAATTGTGCAGTGTAGTAGACCACATTTTGCTACACAATGGAGAACAGGTGCAGAATTATAGGGGATGAAAAAGCAAATAGTTATTGATAGTTCAGGAAGTAAACAAAGACATTATACATAAGTGAAGAACGCTGGCATCTGCAGTGGCCAGAATAACTCTTATCCTGTTCTCCCATCTGGCCTTTTGACAGTGCTTCAATGTATGGGCTCGTAGACTGGTTCCCATTACTTTCTGTCATCTTTAAGTTTCCCTGAGAGGCAGCAAGTAGGATCTCTTATTAGGGTTTCTGGGCAAAATGTTTCTTACACACATGTTGCTTGAATCAGTGGTCTGAGGAAGAGATAATCTGGGATACTTTTTGCTGAAGACTTTCTATTTGTCCTCATTGCTGGAGCGACCTCCTGTGAGAAGGTGGGGGTGAGGGGACAGAGGCAGAAGAATTAGCCCTTTACAATTCCACCTCTAAACCCACTGTCTGGCACAGGCAAAGGTTCTGTTTGCATCTTCTGTATGGCAATGGGATGTCTTGTCATTTGGAGAGTTCAACCAAACAGCTAGAGGTGAGCTTTATTGTGCTCCATTCTCTGCCCCTCTGACAGGCAACTTGCCTGTTTTGTATAGTGGAGTTATTGGGCTGCCGTCTTCTAACAAGGAGAAAAATACACAGAAGACAGGGTGAGAAAAGGATCAGAGCACTCTGAGTGAGAGAATCTCTTTCCTTATTTAAAAGTAACCATGGAGAAAGACAGTCATGCACATACAAAGGGGGAGTGTCACACCCCTGCTTCTCTTGCCTTATCTTGACCGTATTAAGCATATTGATGTTTCAAGCCTTTTTTCCATCTCTCTGCTTGATATTTGGAAAAGAGAATCTCTTGGTCAAGTAGCAGTTTGGGAAACAAGTATTTCAGGTGGGATTGTGATTCCTAAAACTCTGAACACTTGGCATAGCAATATCCAAAAATGTGAGCAAAATTTGAATTTAAACCTTATCTTTATTTACTTCCTTTATTTTATGTGCACATTTGTTTAGGGTTGCCAGCTACCGTGGAGGGAAATGTCTTGTCCCTTTGATAGAAGTGTAATGCATGGCAATTGGCAGCAGAAGCTTTTCATGGTATGGAGCTAAATAACTTCATCTAATAGATAACAGCCCATTAAGTCTCTTAGAAAGGAACAGGATTCCCCCCCCCCCAGGTTGTTGGCAACCCTCATTGATGTGCACACCCCTAATCATAGAACTGATCTTCTCTAGTGGTTTCTCCTTGTCTAGGACTGGCAGCACAGTCATTTGCCGACTCTGGGTCTCCCTACACTAGTGTTTTTGGAATAAGAAAACCATCAGCCCAGTTCTATTCATGTTTATCTGAAAGAAGGTCTCATTGAATTCAGACTTCCTCCCTATTAAATGTGCTTATGAATACAGATTGCCTTTGGCAACTCTCCTAGAAAAAGGAAATCTCAAAAGGTGAGAGAAAGTAATGGAAATGGAGCCCTGACAAGGCTCTGTAAAACTCTTGGAAGTGATTTCACTTCAGTACAACAGATGGTTTAGGGTTAACAGATTAACAAGGATTATAGTGATGGTTTGGAACACTTGCAGCTCTTTTTGGGGGGTTTGGTGGATGGGACTCAAGTTCAGATCTATATGATTAAAAGGTTTAGGACAGGAACAATAAGGTTGAGAACATGGAAAACAACAACAACAGAAGAATACTGACAATCCAGCAAGAGTTATAACAGTGATAATATCATAAAAGACCAGAGTACACTGGGAAGTCATACGGTTAGTGTCTGTAATTTTTTTTAATTCTTTGAAGTTCCTTTGAAGAGTACAGAGTGAGGTACACAGTTCTCCATTATATTCCTACAACAACCCTGCAAAGTAAGTTAAACTGTGTGTTTGTGTGTGTGTGTGTGAGAGAGAGAGAGGTCTGCTAGGGTGATTTCACTTCAGTGCAACAGATGGTTTAGGGTTAACAGATGAACAAGGATTATAGTGATGGTTTGGAACACCAAACTTGTTCTAAGACCTAAATTACTTTAGGAGACAATAGAAACCAATGTTTCTTTTCATGAAACACAATTTCTCCTCTGTTCTGTAATTCAAACCCACAAAGGTACTGTGAATTAGAGAGAAATCAACATGAGCCACTTGTGAAAGGATTCTCTCAATTGTGTAGATAATCTTCTCACAGTATTTCATTGGTATGTAGTGGTTAGAGAGGGCAAGGAAAAGCTGATCTAGATAATCAGAAGCCTGGATAAACAGAAACACCAATTATATAGGACAGGGGTGGCCAAGAGTAGCTCTTCAGATGTTTTTTGCCTACAACTCCCATCAGCCCCAGCCATTGGCTATGCTGTCTGGGGCTGATGGAAGTGGTAGGCAAAAAACATCTGGAGAGCTACCCTTGGCCACCCCTGATATAGGATTACAGTGGCATAAACCTTCACCAAGGAAAGTGTGCTTTGAATGAAGAAAACAAGGCATTTGGGTAAGTGCAGTTTGGAGATGGCAAATTCTATTCCATAGCTCTGTGCAAACTCAGAAACTCCTTATATAACTGAGAGCAAACTTTGGACATGTCTTACTATTTTTCCCCCTTCCTTTGTCAGCTCTATGCTGAAGGCAAGTGCTGCCTAATTAGATACAGGGGATTTGGTCACTTCTGTTCTTGATGCTACCTGTCAAGCTGGAGAAGGCAGCTTGCTATATTAGTGGTGCCTGCTAAGGCGGCTGAGATCTCAGCTGCTTGCTAGCAAACCTCAAATGGGCTACAAGTTCTGCCATTCTGGCTTATTAACTTATCAGCAGTGAATCAGCCAGTGAGCTACACCCATCTGATCTCTGAACACTCTTTCTTCAACTGCCTAACAGCTCCCAGGACACACATGGAAATAATTAAAATGTTGCCATATATCATGGAGCCGCCTGTTTCCAAAGGCAGATCCATTTGTCAGATGAACTGGTACTATATGTGGCAGGAGCTTTTATCACCAGAGATGGAGTTAGCATAATGAGTGCAGCCCCAACAAAGGAACTGGAAGGATTTTTTTGCTAGGCCAGAATGGTAGTGTTTATCCCTCTGGTTCTTTTCCTCTTGTTTGGTGACAGCTGTGACTCTAGAGGAAACCATTTCCTCCCTTATTCCACAAACACTGGCTGTCTGTGGATCAAAACTTGTCTTCTTGTTCAGAAAGGCTCCTTTGCATTGTTGTGATTGGCAAAGCAATTGGCTAGCTATACTGTGAGGTAGGTGGGGTAGAACCATGCAAGGATTATGTCTTTTCTTAAGGCAACCTTTTCAAGTTTTCCTCTCTGGTTAAGAGGCAATGTGACTTTCCCCCAGAAGGGGTGTCTTTGCAACTTACTCACATCCCAAGCACAAGTAACCAGTGAGAGACTGCGGAGGCAGGAACATGAGGTCATCACAGGTGACAGAGTGACATCACTTGTGGGTAAAACCCATGAGTGACATCATGCATCTTAAGAATCACCAGAAACACTATGGTAAAACCATAGCATCCCCAGCAATTACTATAGGGGACTGACAATGCTTCCAGGTCTTTCCTAGAAGTGGCATCACTCTGTCAGTACAATGGACATTGTTTGAATTTTTTTTTCTCCTGCTGCCATTCAGAGCGACGGTGAGAAACAGGATCTGGGAGCTGAGGATCTGCAGTGAGGGTTTTACAGAGGGACTGTAAAGTTTTTTGTAAAGTGTATAAACCAATTTATACAGCATCTCATCCCACCATTATATAACATCCATTCATCCTTAGTTGCATTATTATATAAGCCACTAGATGAGGCTTGAAAAGCTACCCCACAATAAGATGCAAGAAGAAGCTCTGTTTGAAACTGTCACAAAATTATTAATTACTATAAGTCTTCATAAGAAGATGACAGATAACTCAGTCCACAGTTTGTTTTGGGGCTTGCTGTCATCTTTAGTTGAAATGAATTCTAAGTGCTATCACATCAGTTGCAATACAAAACTAATAAGTAATACAGATTTGCAAGCAATGTTGTATAGTCAGAGTCAGAGTTCAGCTTCATTGTGCAGTTACTGTGAAGCAGCACTGATTGCAGCCTGCTTCCTTTCTTTAGGGGGCATCAGAGGTGGCATTAGCCAAGCATGAAATAATGCCCTCTTTAGAAGGATAGACCTGCCCAAATCTTCTTTCCCTTTTATAACTCATGTCATCTTCATTTCCCTCCCATCCTCCTCGGCCAGATAGACATATATGGCCACTGTGTGTTATGGTTGCCAGTCCTGCACCAAGAAATGTCAGGAGATTTGGGGGAGGGCAGTGCCTCAGGAAGGTGGAATTTCAGGGGAATCAAACACTTTAGGAATTTCCCCAGAACATAGAGATGAGAAAATTCCTGAAGCATCATGGAGGATGTGACTTCACTTTTGGATGAAGATATGGATAATATGACATCACTTCCCAATGACACTCTAGAAATCCCTGCAATTTATATAGTCACAGAGAGAAAAGAGATTCCTAGAGCATCATCATTAACACTATTTTCTCTTTCCCATTGTAATGTATCGGCTGAAATACGCGCCCACGCGCAGAGGCGGCTGGGTATCCCAGGCATCTCTAGCGCGGGGCGCGGAATCCCCGCCTACTACATCCACGGCGGGAAGTTTAACAGGCCAGGATTGGCCTGACCTGTACAGGAGGCTGAACCGGGTAATGTACATAAGCGGGGCCCGGCCCGCGTGCTACACACTTGCAACGTGCTCCTAATAAACTATGTTGCCCTACTCTCGTCTCCGCTTCGAGTACGTTACACTGGCGACGAAGGTGGGATCTTAGCCTCAGCGGCTACCACGGAGATCTAGGGCAACCACGAGGACTGGCCGCCGCCGCCATGGCCACACAGAACGGAACCACCGGCTACATCGAGACATTCGACCCCGCCAATCCCGAGGCCTGGGAGTCCTACGCGGAGCGGGTCGAGTTCTACCTAAGGGCCAACAAGGTCACCGACGCAGGCTCAAAGAGGGACGTTCTCCTGAGCATCTGCGGGCCAGCCACGTTCGAGATCGCCAAGGGTCTCTCGGCTCCCGCCCGCCTCACGGAGAAGTCCTACGAGGAGATCATCAGGCTCCTCACCGGCCATTTCTCGCCACAGCCTTCGCGGGTGGCCCGTCGGTTCCTGTTCCACAGAAGAGACCAGGCCGTGGGGGAATCGGCCGCCGACTACCTGGCGGCTCTCCGCAAAATCGCCGGGAACTGCAACTTCCCCCAGCTGGAAGACACCCTGGCCGACCGATTCACGTGGGGCCTCCGCGACGAGAGGCTCCAGCAGAAGCTCTTCGCCAAAGAAGAGCTCACCCTCCAGAGCGCCTTCAGCAAGGCGGTGGCGTTCGAGAGGACCTCCAGGACCTTCCCCAAGGCCCGGACAGAAGCCGCCCACCACGAGGAGCTGGACCACGACTGCCCAGAGGAGGAAGAAGCCCACCAGCTGCGCCGCCCAGCCGGGCCACCCAGCAGAGTCGCCCAACGCCCCCGAGCGGCCGAACGACCCCCACCGACAGAGAGGGTTCCGGCCACCAAGTGCGCCAGCTGCGGCGACCCCCACGACAGGCGGGACTGCTGATACCGGAACTGGGACTGCCGGAGCTGCGGAAAAACCGGCCACATTGCGAGGGCTTGCCGAGCCAAGCCCAACCACCGGAGGCCGACCACGCATCACGAGTCGGCGGAGTTCCATTCCACGGACTCCACGTCCCTGCAGGTACTGAACTTGCCCCTCTCCACCCCCGATAAAATCAAAATGGCGGTCCTCATCGAGGGGAACCCCTGCCAAATGGAAGTGGACTCTGGTTCCTCCATCTCCATTATAGCGGAGGAAACCCTGAGGAAGCTGTGCCCCCCCCAGCGGCTGCAAATAAGGCCGGCGAACTTCATACTCCGGGATTTTCAGAAGAACCCGGTGCAAATCGCGGGGTGGGCGCGGGTGCAAGTCGAGCGGGGGTCCTTCTACGGCCCGCTGGACATCCTGGTGGTAAAGCGCCAGCTTGCCACCCTGCTGGGACTGGTGTGGTTCAAACCCTTGGGGATCCGGGTGGAAGGGGTGGGGCAAACCCTAACACCCAGGGGGTTCGGGGAGATATGCCAAGAGTTCCCTGACGTGTTCGATGGGTCTCTAGGGAGCTACAAAGGGCCGGCCATCTCCCTACCGCTAGACCCCACGGTCCGGCCGATTCGGCTCAAGGCGAGGAGGGTCCCGTTCGCTTTAAAGCCAAAAATAGAGGCCGAACTAGACCGCCTCACAGCCCAGGGAGTCCTGGAGCCGGTGGACTATGCCACCTGGGAGACCCCCATCGTAACCCCCATCAAGCCAAACGGGGAGGTGCGGATCTGTGCAGACTATAAATGCACGATAAACAAGGCACTGCAGGATAACCCCTACCCGGTGCCGGTGGTAAGCCACGTTCTGGCTGCTCTAGCGGGGTCCAAGATCTTCGGGAAGCTGGACCTGGCACAGGCCTACCAACAGCTCCCGGTAGATGCTAAGACGGCGGAAGCCCAAACGATAGTGACACACAGGGGGGCCTTCAGGGTGAGGAGGCTCCAATTCGGGGTTAGCGTCGCTCCCGGGATCTTCCAGAGTATAATGGACGCTCTCCTGAAAGGGATCCCGGGAGTCCAGCCGTTTTTTGATGACGTGCTAGTCGCCGCCCCGGACCCCGAAGAATTCGGCAACCGCCTAAGAGAGGTACTCCGCCGGTTCCAGGCAGCGGGGCTCAAAGTCAAGAGGGAGAAATGCCTGTTGGGGGTCCCATGGGTGGAGTTCCTGGGGTTCGCCGTAGATGCAGCGGGAATCCACCCAACGGAAGAGAAGACCCGAGCCATTGTGCAAGCGCCAGCCCCCACCTGCAAAGCGGAGCTACAAAGCTTCTTGGGGGTGCTTAACTTTTACCATTCATTTCTCCCCCACAAGGCGGCCCTAGCAGAGCCCCTGCACCGCCTGCTGGACAAAAAAGCCCCTTGGGTTTGGGGCAAACGCCAAGCGGCCGCGTTTCAGGCAGTTAAGGATGTGTTGGTGTCTAATGCGGTGCTCCACCATTTTGACGAGGGACTCCCCGTCATCCTGGCATGCGATGCGTCGCCATACGGGGTGGGAGCAGTCCTGGGGCACCAACTACCCGACGGGAGGGAGGTACCGGTCGCATACTACTCCCGCACACTGACACCAGCCGAGCGCAACTACGCGCAAATAGACAAAGAGGCACTGGCAATCGTGGCGGGGGTCCGCAAGTTCCACGAATATCTGTACGGGCGGAGGTTCACTATTGCCACCAACCACAAGCCTCTCCTAGGCCTGTTGGCCCCTGACCGGCAAACCCCCCAAATTCTCTCACAGCGCGTGTTGAGGTGGAACCAATTCCTCAACTCCTACACGTACACACTGGTGCACAGGGCAGGCAAGGCCATGGGCCACGCGGATGCGCTCAGCCGCTTGCCGCTCCCAGAAGTAGGCCCAGACCCCGCCCCCGCACACCAGGTCATGATGATAGAGAGCCTCCCGGAGCAGCCCCTCCACGCGGCGGAGGTCGCCAAGGCAACACAGAAACACAAAACACTGGCGAGGGTGCTCGACTGGGTGATGAGGGGCTGGCCGGAGGGGGACATGGGGGAAGAATTCAAACCATACACGACCAGGAGGGAGGAACTAGCCGCGCACAAGGGGTGCCTATTATGGGGAAGCAGGGTGGTGGTCCCGCCTCCGCTGCAAAAGCGAGTCCTGGAATCCCTACACGAGACCCATCCCGGCATAGTCCGAATGAAGGCGTTAGCCAGGAGCTACGTCTGGTGGCCGGGAATGGACGGGGAGATTGAGACGTGGGTGCGCAGGTGTCAAACGTGTCAGGAGTCAAGGCCTGCACCCCCCAGCGCCCCCGCCACACGGTGGGAGTCCACCCGGAAGCCCTGGTCGAGGCTCCACATCGATTTTGCGGGGCCATTCCAGGGTCAAATCTTCATGATCATTGTGAACGCCTATTCCAAATGGCTGGAGGTCATTCCCGTAGGGTCCACCTCAGCGGCCGCCGCCATCAAAGCGCTGCGCAGGGTCTTGTGAACACACGGTATCCCGGATACCATAGTCTCGGATAACGGGACAGCATTCACAGCGGCGGACTTCCAAGGGTTCCTCAGTAGATACCTGATTAAACACATTCGCTCCGCCCCCTTTCACCCGGCCACCAACGGCCAGGCGGAGCGGATGGTCCGCACAACCAAGGAAGCCTTAAGCCGCATCGTTCAGGGAGACTGGGACCACAGACTAGCTGCGTTCCTTTTCGACAACCGGGTCACCCCCAACCCGGCCACCGGGGTCAGCCCGGCCGAGCTCCTCATGGGGCGCAAACTCATAACATGGCTGGACCGACTACACCCCGACAGGACCGCTGACCCCAGCGGAAGTCCCGAGGTCCGGGATGCGGCAAGGGGGTTCTTCGCAGGCGACCCAGTTTATGCCCGGAACTACGCAAGGGGACCCGAATGGGTGGCGGGCAGAGTGTTACGAGTAACGGGGTCCCGCCACTACGACATATCGACCGAGGGGGGCCAGGTCCTACGGCGGCACATCGACCAGCTACGCCGCCGGACGCTGCCCGAGGACCCGGCAGACATAGAGGAGGCGGAGCCAACCAGAGGCCGGCCAGACGAAGCGCCCCCAACGACAGCAGGGCCGCCGCCCGAAGTGCAGGGGCCCACCGAGCCCGACCGGCCCGAGGAACCAAACCCGCCGCCTCTGGCGGCACCACAACCCCCAGACGTGCCCGCCAGGGAAGCAGCGCCCCCCCCACAGGACCTTCCCAGACGGTCCACCAGGGAGAGCCGACCGCCCGCGTATCTTAAAGACTATGTTCGTTAACTAGGGGGGGAGGAGTGTAATGTATCGGCTGAAATACGCGCCCACGCGCAGAGGCGGCTGGGTATCCCAGGCATCTCTAGCGCGGGGCGCGGAATCCCCGCCTACTACATCCACGGCGGGAAGTTTAACAGGCCAGGATTGGCCTGACCTGTACAGGAGGCTGAACCGGGTAATGCACATAAGCGGGGCCCGGCCCGCGTGCTACACACTTGCAACGTGCTCCTAATAAACTATGTTGCCCTACTCTCGTCTCCGCTTCGAGTACGCTACACCCATATTTTCTTCTGCTCCTGAAATCATCAAGGGTTGGGAATTGGGATCAGATTCAGGGGTTTGTCCTGGCAACCCTACTGTTCAGTCACCTGCCTGAGCATGCTTTGATGGCTACCAGGAGCAGTAGCAGCTGCCATCTAGTGGGAAAGGACAAGCTAGTGTGCAGCAGTTACTCCTGGTAGGGATAGCATTTGGATGGGTGAGTGAGAAACTATGGTGGCTTGTTGCAGGGCTCACCATGTGCTTTCCTGCCTTCTCTCTGCATGTCATGTATGTGCCCAGGTAGACAGCATCTCACCAAGGGCCCCCAAAGCATCAAGCAGGGCCTACAACAGTGAGAAAAGCATTAGAAAAACTGCCCTATACTGTCAGACCATTAATCTGTCAATTAATCTGTATAATGTGATTCACAGTGACACTCCAGGGTCTCAAGCAGAGGTCTTCCACCTTTTTAAATACTTTATCCTTTCAACTGGAGTTGCCAGGAATTGAATCTGGGACATTCTGCATGTAAGCAGATGATCTGCCTCTGAGCCACAGTCCCTCTCCATGTGTGTAAAGCAAGTCAAAGAGTTTAGAAGATATATTTCATTCTTCTACTCTCTGCATTGCACATTAACTGCATTAAAAAATGAAATATATATTTTAGCACCATTGGGGGGAATACACTAGTGACTTTATACAGTAGTGGGACAATTGTTAATTATAAAAGCCTGGAGCAGACATGCAAAACTCCAGGTTTTCTCATCCATATTCTTTATTGTCAGCCAGAAATATGCAAATAAAGCAGGGTGTCATATCCTATCCTCTCTTTACATTCAGGCACTAGGAAAGCTGGACTGTCACATGTGGTGGGGGCCAAGCAAGATTAGAAGAGTAAAGAAGAGGCTAGTACAGTTTCATTCTAAGTCCTTCACAAACCACTATGAGGTGGGAGAAAGGAATGCCGTGATGGAATCAGATTCAAGTTTAGCTTTTATTTCTCATTTTCTCCAGGATCTGATGGAATTGTAAATGCACCTTTCTTTTCTTTCTCCCTGTTTTTTGCCCAAATCCCATTGCAGTTGACCTCTTCATATAAGTGCCTTTTCTTTGCAAAGCTTCATGCAAGTGTGCTTTGAATTCTCTTTGCTCCAGGGAATGAAGAAAGTATGTTGGACTGCAGCGTCTTTGGCTGCAAGAGACCTATACTGGTGGCCCTTTGAAGTGCTAGATCACTTTGCTAGATATTTGGATGAGTGCCACTGGTATATTTCTAGACCAAAGGAATTTGATTGCCCCCCCAGTCGGAAGAACGAGACAACGCCATGAGTTGGATGAAAACAGGGCAACTTTATTGAGCTGAACAGCATGGGGCAAAACTAAACTGCTACCGGACAGGCCAAGGGAGACACCCAGGACCCTTCCCTGTCCGGATGGGCGAGCAACCCTGCCCCCGGCCGCAGCCAGCTAGAACCGGCTGCAGCCAGGCCGGCGCTGGCCAGGTTTACACCCAACGGCACGGCCGCCCACCCAGGAACGGCCTGCCAGAAGAGGTGACCCAATAGCAGGCAAGACAGCAGAGGGCCATACAACCCCGCTACCGTCCCATCCCGCTACTTCCCTAAATCAGGGAAAACCGTGGGTGCTCACCGAAACCTGAAAACCAACTTAAACACCCGCCAACCCAATGCCAAGCCTCTGCTTAGGCAACTGGGCCCACCGGCAGGCCTAGAGACTGCCGAAGCCCCATCTGAAGCTCACTCAAAAAGTTGCCAGACACGGACAGGTGGACTCCGTCCTGCCGGTACAGGTCTGCCGGTACAGGTCCGCCCGATCCGACCTAATGGCCAGGTGTGGCACAAACAGGCCAAGGCCCCCTCAAAGCGCATTCCTAATCTCTCTGTTGGCCTTGCGCCTGGCTCTCTCCAACCCAGCAGGGTCCCAAGCCGCTCTCCACACCCGCCGCGGAAGGATGGCAGACCATAGTAACCGCACCTCGGGCCACCTGCTCCGTATCACCTTGAGGTCCTTGATTACCTGAAGTGACAGGGCCCTCCCCTGCACCAGGCCCAAATCGTTGCCTCCCAGGTGAATTAACAGAATGTGAGGCGGAGGACCGTTCCTCCCCATAAACAGGAGTGGCAAGAGCCCGTCCCAGTGGAGGCCCTGACGACCCTGACACTCAATGACTGCCCACTCACTAAGCCCCAACTGCGATCCGGGCTTGGTGGGCAGCCCAAAAAACCATGCTGTGGCCGGCGATCAGTATCCTCAGCCTCTCGCCATGCACCACAGCACTTAAAACAGAAGAAAAGTAACAATGTTAAAACAAACCCAGCTAATACTTGCCAGGAAAAACGGGACGAACATAGCCCTTGTACGCCAAAGACCACCATCTCCCAACCTGTTGAATGGCCGGCCCAGGGTACCCCATGGCCGCAGCAGTTGATGCCGCCCCGATTCCGAACGAATGGGTCCCAAACCGAAAACCCGACAGCCGAAGCCTATCCAAGGCCTGGCTGGTCACAGACCAAAATGGGAATTTAGTCAAAGGGGACCCATCTTCGTGCCGAAAAAAGGGGCCGGCATCATCCCCCCGAACCGAAATGTAATCCGACAGAGCTAAAACCAGGCAAATGTCACGATCGTGGCACGCGCCCAAGGTGATCGTAACACCTCGTTGTTTCTGGTCGGTCTTGGACCTGCGCACCCTTATGGATGCGCAGTCCCCTGTAATTTTTACATCTCCAGTCTGGAGAACCCGACCAGAATGATCATTACGCGAGCGGACCACAAGCTCGCTAACCCTAAGTGCGCAAAAAAAGGCGGACATGGCCGCTGCCTGAAACAAAGCAGCCTCAAACTTAGAAAAACAAACTACTGGCCATATTCTACGAAAACCCTTCAATAACTCAGGTGAAAAGGGGTGCCGAGTGCCTGGCCGCGGGCCTTGCTCGCGGGACCAGCCCTCCAACATTTTACGTATTCTGAAGTCGTTGGAAGCGTCAGCTAGTCCCTTTACCTTGCAGGTGAACGCCAGTGCCGTCAACTTGGCCCTGATGGTTTTTACCACGAGCCCCTTACCTTTCAACTCAACGCAGAACTGCATGAGATGAGCTGCTGGAATCGGCCATAGGTCGGTCAATCCTACCTGCTCCCTGAAAGCTGTGAACTGCTCAACGGAGTGATCATAGGCCTTCCGGGTAGAGGGGGCTAGGGCCAGCATCATTGCCCGGTCGGCCTCGACTCTCCAAGCCGCCACATCTCTGGGGGCATCCAAGCCGGCAGGAGGTCGGCCCCTGGCGCAAGAAGTCTAAACCGCTCCATCTGACGACGAGACAGAGCGTCCGCGACCCCGTTGCACACACCGGGCACGTGCTTGGCAAGGAACAAAATGTTTAACCGTAAACAACACAGGGTAAAAAAACCTAACTAGGTGCATAACCGGAACAGATTTGGACGTGAGGGTATTAATCACATGAACCACAGCCATGTTGTCGCACCAGAAGTGCACAACATGGTTGGCTAATTCCTCACCCCACAATTGGACTGCAACCACAATTGGGAAAAATTCTAAAAATGTCAAGTTACGGCAAAGGTCCGTATCCAACCATGCAACAGGCCACATCTCCGCGCACCACCGTCCATGGAAATAGACCCCAAAACCAAACAAAAAACCCTCCCGTAAGTATGCTCTATCACTTACTCTGGGATAACCAGCTAGCATCTCATTGAGAACCCTCACCTTGATGGGGCTGGGTCCCTTTACCAGAGCCATGGGCTCCAGCCTCGCCCCCCGACCTCTTAGGTCCGCCCCGGGGCTTGGACCTTGTGTGTGCAGACAAAGCGTGCGAGCCCCCACACAGTGGGCACTCGTGCTTGTACTTGCAGGTCTTACGGTTGCAGACTCCCTGGGACGTATACTCCCAGCACAAAAGCCGGGGCTGAACCGGCTGCCCCGCACCCATGCGGGGACCAGACGTACCTGCCTGCTTACTTACCAGGTGCCCGCTGTCAGACCTGTCCCCTGCATTGGGCTTAGCCAGGGACATGAGCTGCAGCCAGAGCTGCTGGTTTATTTGATCCCAAGGCATGGCCGGGTTGAGGGCAGCCCTCATCCGGAACTCCTTGTCGTACTGCAGCCACGCAGCACCTGAGAAGTCCGTGTATGCCTTGTAAACGATGTCACAGTACTGGAATAGCGGTGCAGCCCGTAAAGGCTGTGCACGCGCTATCACACCAGCATAAATTAGAAATCCAGGCAACCAGTTGGCCCAATTTCTTTCAACCTTCCTACGTTTGATCTTTTCTTTGTCCCTCTCATCTAATTCGTCTTTGTCCTTCTTCTCCAACTCCCTGTAAAGAAGGCCAAAGACGTCTACATACTCGCCCCTGAGTATCTTCTCACGAGTGGCCACCGTCAAGTGGTCACCCAATGGCATGGCCGTGTCACCGAAAGGGCGACACTGAAACGGGACCGACCCCAATGTGGCTGGGGTCCAACCCCCAAAACCACTGAGGTTGCTAGGCCAACCAAGAAGCCATTGACCCCCCCATAACTGACCCCACGGCAGTGATCCGCCCTGCGGGGTCTGCCCAACCATGCCCTGAGAAGTGGAAGGGGCGCCAGATGCTGCAGAGGCGGGCGTGGCACACCAAGGCAGTATCTGGCCCTACCCACAAGGTCCCCAACTACAAGTTGACGCCATTGGACCCACGGCCCCAGTGGCCGCGCCTGGGCCAACTGAAGGTGACGGCAAAGAAGCTGCAGGCTGATAAAGGGGTCCCCAACCACCCCACGGCCAAGCCCCAGCAGGCCCAGGCCCACCAAGCTTACCTTCTTGCCCACTCACGCCAACAGCAACCACGACAGGTGTAGACCCGCTGCGATCCTCAGAACGATCCAGGCCCTCCGCAGGAACGACCCCATCTTCGGAGTCCGAGGTGGGTTCCACAGGCACCTGAGACAGCTCGCTGGACGGGCCAGGGCGGGCAGCCATGTCCTGTAATGTAGAGAGACGGGCCAGGACCTCCTGCTCGAAAGCCCTGGTGGACGCCCGTGCGGCTTTCCGCCCCCGGGGTAACCCAGATGTGCCAGGGTCCAAGCCATGTTGGCGCTCCAAAGCGGCCAAACGATCAACAATGGCCTGCCTGGTGTGGGCCTCCTCATCCTCCCCAGGCTGTTTGCCCTTGGAGGTCCCCTGGCCTTTTTTGGGAGCCATTACAAAAAACAGGTTAGCCCTCAACAGCCCAAACAACCCCACAAGGCTCTCAAGGTCTGCTTGCCTAGGGCCTTATATCCAGGATCAACCGTGTAACGGACCTAGAGCCTATGAAGTGAGGCCGCCTCCTCACCAAGCGAAGTCCAACTTTAAAGGGAAGTCCCACCCTAGCCGACTCCCTAAGAACAAAGGGGAGGTGGGGAAGGAGCAAAGAACGACGCTCCTATTAATGAACCACAATAGAAAAAACAAAGGAGCAACAGGGAGGCACCCGCCCAGATCCTTCAGGGCCCCAAAGGAGACTGCGCCCACTCAAGAACCCCTGCCGCCGAACGAGCCCACCGCAGCTCAAACGCCGCCGTTACCGCCCGTCAAGAACGACACCGTCCAGAGGGAGCCGCCGACGCGACGCACACCCGAGCGCCGAGCAAGCCGCCCGAGACGTGGAAGCTCCCACAGGGACGTCCCGACTCCGCTGCAGCAGGCCTCGTCTGAGGCCGAACCCATGAGAGCACGCACTTGCTCTATCAACGAACGCAGCGAAGTGCATGCTCTCGGGCGTGGCTGGGCTTATAAAGCCCTAGCCCACGCCCAGCAAATCACCCGGATGGACGGGGACCATTGCCTCGCTCCATCCAGGGAGGCAAAACGCGGCCCCCGCCCACAGCCTCCTGAAGGCGGCGCGGGCAGGGAAGGGCCGGATTAATTTATGAATCAGTTCCTCAAGTACTAGAAGGTTCTGTAAATGGAAACTTCTTAACTTTAACTTTTGCTCACAGGCCGAAATTGTCATACAGAAATCCCTGTGCAGTTGAATATACAGGGGTTATATATGGCTCTGAGACAGGCTGAGTTGGGAACCTCTTAAAAAAAGAAGCACAGCTTTGCATGAACAGGAAGCCACCAAACTGCCTTTCATGCTAGCTGTGGTAGCTGATAAGATGACCAAAAGCATTTGATTGCTTGCTGATAGAAAGAACTGGTTAGTGAAAAACACAACTCTGGCGTACTTTTTAATAGAGAGGTGCATGACATTTATTTTGCCTAATGCTGAGTTGGCAACATCTGGACACAAAACAGAAAATACTTTGTTAATTTTAGGTTTTATTGAAGCTGATTACTAATTATATCCCCCCCCAATTTTTTTTTCCAAAAAACCACTTTAAATATGTGAACGTCTGAACTGTGGAAGCAAACCCCCTCCTTTTGTGCAGGATCCACTCTGGCTCAAAATTTGATGAGGCCAATAGTCAGAACTTGTTTCTCCTTATCTACACCAAAACTGGACACTGAGATGCTGCCCTTTAGCCTATTGGCCCGAACTGTACATTGTACAGTGACTGACAACACAGAGATTTTCTGTCCCCAAGTCCCTGGCACCATTCATCCAAGACTTGGGCCGAGGTCAGACGCACCCAGCTTGCGTCCACAGGGGGGGAAGTATAGATGACTGGGGAAGGCAATGGCAAACCACCCCGTAAAAGGTTTGCCATGAAAACTTTGTGAAAGCAGCGTCACCCCAGAGTCGAAAACAACTGGTGCTTGCACAGGGGACCTTTCCTAAATGGGGGGGGGAGGGAGGCAGATCGCCCACCTTTGCTGTCTCCCTGCCAGGGGAGGAAGATGACCCACCTTTGCCATCTCCCCGCCAGGCAGAGAGACAGCAAAGGGAGCTCCTGGGCTTCCCCTTCCTTTCTGGGTGTTTAAATGTGTGGGGGGGGGGGGCAGATTGCCCACCTTTTCTGGCACCTTTAAAAAAAAGAGCCAAGCACAATATCCCACGTACTGCGCTTGTGTGAGTGTGGAATGCCATCTCAAAAAATAAGGTCTGGTTGAGACCTCTGATCAACCAGCAACGGGACCAACGCTGCTTAGGACTGAAGGATGGAGGGATGTCTGATCAGGAAATTCGTTGTAAAAAAGCTGCGGGGTATAATAGCAACGGGTTAGGGATGCATTTAATGGTGAGTGTGACCGTGGCCTTGGTTACCTTTCTACACTGGTAGAATCTGTAAAGCAGATGCATTTTTTCTGCTTCTGGTATGCATGGGGAAGGGAATGTCTGATTTCTCCACTCACTTTCATGTTGAAGAGCGTGTGCTCTGAATCAGGCTGTAGGCCTCTGGTGTTGTATTTCAGCATCTGGAACAGGCCAGTGGGCAAGGAGGAAGGGTGCAGAGAACTCGTCAGATAACAGGCCAGGAGTCAGAGTTACCAGGCAACAGTGTTCCAGATCAACAAGGCCAGAGAAAGAGAGTTGGAAAGTGGGTTGTCAAGAAATAGTCCAGGAGTCAGGGTTAACAATTCAGTCAGTAGCAGCAACTTTGACTTTTAGGAATATGTTGCGTTCATGCCCAGAAGTTCCCCTTGTGAGCCTTTGTAGTTATAATATAGTGGGTTCTATGCATCAACGAGACGAGGCAACAGTGATCAACAGCTCTTTATTAAGTACAGAAGCATGGTAAGTGGCTGCCTAACATTGGACCGACCAACGGGGCCACAATTATATACAACTCTGGGTTCTCACGCTTGTTATTTGAACCGGCTAGGGGCCTGTGATTGGTGTAGGGCAGCAGGTATTTGGATCCTTCTGCCCATTGTTCCCAGTTCCCCAAGCTCTGTTCATATGGCTCCAAGGAGCCAGACAGGAATACCCTGTTCAGTCTTATACCATTTATGTTCCATACATAACACCATAATCTCTAGCAATGCATACAGCATGATGAAATCAGAAAAATTGGTCAGCAATAGGAAGTCATTAAGAAGCAGTGAAGTGGACCACTTGAGGGCCTTCCCCTTCAAGAAACTCAGGATGAAGCTGACCTTGGTCTTGTTGTTGGGAAATCTCACACTCAAAGATCAATGTACAGCTTGCATTGTCCCAGGAGGCTCCTCCTCCTCTGAGGTGTCCTTGCTGTCACTGAGTCCCAGCTGGTCCACACAACACCATTTTTATTACATTTTTCAGTTGTTATATGTACATTCATGACTCCCCTCCCCAATTTTTCTGAAGGATTAACTGGGCATTTTCCTGGTAGGAGGTACAGCAGGGGTCATGCCAGCAGCAGCCACCTGCTGCTGCTGAAGTACAGTCAATGCATGGAGCAGTAGGCATAGAACAGATAAAAGGAAGCGTTTCTTCACCCAAAGAGTAATTAATATGGAATTCACTGCCCAGGAAGTGGTCATGGCTACAAGCACAGACAGCTTCAAGAGAGGATTGGGTAAGCATATGGACACAGATCCATCAGTGGCTATTAGCCACAAGGTATAGATGGCATATTATGTCTGGGGTATAATTCTTGGTACTTGGGGCGACCTTGAGAGGACTTTTAAAGTTCTGGTCCTGCTAGTGGTACCCAGGTTTTGGCCACTATGTGACACAGAGTGTTGGAATGGATGGGCCATTGGCCTGACCCAATATGGCTTCTTATGTTGCAGTGCCTAGTTCAGGGCAGCCAGGTCTGCCAGGGACAGAATTGCTCCAGCTGCTTTGGAAGAGAAAGAGTGAAGAGTGCATGCAAGCTGTTCTGAATCAGGCTACAAGCCTCGGGTATCATATTTCAGTGTCTGCAGCAGACCAGCTGGGCAAAGCCAAAGAGAGATGTAGAATGGTAGAGGACAGGGGTCGTTTTGTAGAAAAATAGGTGGTGGAGCTCATCCAGGGATTGTTATGCAGCTGTGCATACTATTCAATGGACAAGGAGGTGGAACTCTCAGAAAGTTTCAGGAGCTGTGCTCCTGTGAGCTCCCACTGAATCTGAGGCCTGGTAGAGGATGTAGAGAACTTGGAGTGAGATAACATTCAAGGGGTCAGAGTTACTAGGCAACAGTGTCCAGATCAACAAAGCCAGAGAAAGACAGTTCAGAAAGTGAGCTGTCAAGAAACATTCCAGGAGTCAAGGTTATCAAGGAGCAATTCAGTCAATAACAGCAACTTTGGCATTCAGGCACATGTTGGTACCATGCCCATGAGTGACCCTCGTGAGTCTTTGAAATAGCTGGAATTGCATTAAGCCGGCTCCTGCAATGACTGATCTTCACTGTCAGCCACTCCTATGCCTAGCCTGTAAGTCCTGCCTAGTCTTTTCCTGTGGCATTCCAAGGGTGCTAGTGACTCTGGAGAAATGGGAGCAGGTGGCTGGCCTTTAGCTGCCAGGTTAAAGCCAGAGGACTGGGGTGGTTCTGAATCCACTCTAGGTGGCAAGTAGGGGAACACCTGACTCTCACCCCTCTGTTGTTCTACTGCTGTTGACTATGGGCTGGCCACCCTGGGCTCCTCCTCCTCTGAGGTGTCCTTGCTGTCACTGAATCCTAGCTGGTCCACACAACACCATTCTTATTACATTTTTCAATTGTTATATGTTCATTCATTTTCAGTTTTGGTATTCATTTTCCCAGCTAGTAACCAGGCATTACCACTCCCTCAATATATGCATCCTGTCAAACATCAGAGAGATAGGACAAAGAGGACCCTTTTTAGAAACATTTTGAATGATGTACATTATATAGGCTTCCCCTTGATTTCAATAAAAGAAGACACAGTCAAATGAGAGTGCTGTCAATGAGAGTACTCTAATTCTTCCCCCTTGTTATAACTATTATGGGAATTCAACATGCTGTTCCAGCCAATGTATCCAGTGCAAAATTCCTGCACTGTATTGTTTTGCCTTGAATATCATTTTTTTTTAAAAAAAGAAGAATTAAACAAGATTGCCCATGCTTTTCTCATTTGTCTCTATCATAAAAACAAATGAAAGAATGATTCTCATTCACGTTGTTTCCTATTCATTTTTAAAACCAACATACAATAGTATCTGGATGTGCATCTTCTGCTTTAATCATCATAGCCAATAATCATTGATAGAATTCTTTCCATGTCTTATTCCATGTTGCAGCTGGTGGTCATCCCTATACCTCCTGGCACCAAATGACAAAATTTAAAATGCATCATGCTGATCTTTAAGTCATGCTGGTATGAGATGCAGAGAATATTTCTGTTGACTCTGAAGAAGCTGACTTTGTCCATAGAAGTTCTAATGCATGCAGTGTGACTAAAGTTGCCAGGTCCAGGTTAGGAAACCTTTGGGAATTTTTTTTGGGGGGGGAGGTGAAGTCTAGGGACAATGGGGAGGACAGGGACTTCAAACAAGTATAAAGCCATAGAGTCCATTAGCAGCCATTACCTCCAGAGGAACTGATCTCTGTTGCCAGGAGATCAATGGTAATCCCAGGAGATCTCTAGTTACCAACAAGGTTGGCAATCCCAAGTGTGATTACCGAACATTTGTCAAGCAATGTGAATCTTTCCTTTATTAATACAATGCTAATAGTATGATGCTAACTGAATGTATCTGTAAAACTCCATGAATGTTACTAACCATGAACCAAGCTGGCACATCAAAACAGGAAATAGCTAGAGTGTAGTTCGTGCCTCTTTCGCCTCTCTCGCTTTCACTAACAAATGCAGGAATTTGCTTTTTGAAGATAAGTGCCTCCTGGGACAGGTTCTCAGGCCTGGTCCCAGAAAAAAAAACCACAGGGTAGATAAGAAGTTGCCCTGTGAAGATTCACATGTGAATACGGCATTGTTTAGAGAATGTAGCTTTATTTAGGAAACCTTTGATGTGCCACCTTTAAGTATGCCTTCCACTGTTACTATGTATCAGTTCCAATACCTAGCTCAATAGAAGCATCTTGGATTATCAATAAATCATACTTTGTTTCAAATCAAGGACTGATTTCTTTGAGATCTAATTGCTTGACATTTTGGAACTGATCCATAGTCCCGTTGACATTACTGGTCCCATTGGCATTACTAAACCCAAAGCTTAAACACTTCATGCACGCCCAGGCTCTGATTGACTCAGGGTGCACGAGGGAAATTATCACCCCAAAGCTAGTGGACGCTCTCGGACTCTCCCGATCGCCCCTACCCCACCCGATCCAGTTTGAGCAAATGGACGGGTCAATAATGCGAGGGGAGCCCTGCATAGAGGAGACTCAGGGGCTACCAGTGGGGATAGATGAGCACCGGGACGTGGAGGTTTTCGTGATTGCCCCCTTGTCATCCTTTGATGTGGTACTAGGGGTTGGTTGGCAGGCCAGGCACCAGCTGGACATACAGTGGGGGCGCAGACCATAGACTTCACCGACAACCGGTGCAAACACCACCACTGGTCAGGGAAGTGGGGACCTAATCCGCCCCCCAGGAACGAAAAGATGTGCATATCAGTGGAAGAGATCAAATTGATTCCCCGAGAATACAGACTTGCGTAGGGTGTTTAGCAAGGAGGAGGCGAACGAGTTGCCCCCACATCGAAGCACCGACTGTGCAATCGAACTCATCCCCAGTCAGGAGCTACCCAAAGCTAAGCTGTACTCCATGGGGTGGGCAGAGAAGGCTGAACTACGAAAGTTCATAGACAAAAACTTAAAGAGGGGCTTCATTAGGCCGGCCACCGCGCTGCATGCCACGCCAGTCCTATTCCGGAAAAAGAAGGGCGGGAGCCATAGACTTGGTATAGATTTTCACAGGATAACTGGTATTTCGATGTCCAATGCCTACCCTATCCCCCTAATCAAAGACCTACTAAGCACCGTGTCGGAAGGGTCCATCACCAAATTGGACCTGAGAGACACTTACTTTAGGGTGCAGATCAAGGAGGAGGATGAGTGGAAGACTGCCTTTAACACTCCAATGGGGCAATTCGAGTACTTAGTGATGCCTTTTGGACTACAAGGGGCCCCGGGGGTGATCATGAACTTTCTCAACGAGGTCCTAAGGGAGTACCTGTACAAGGGGATGGCGGTGTATCTGGATGACATCATTATTTATTCAAAGGACCTGCCCTCCCACATACAATTAGTGAGAAAGGTGCTCACCACCCTCTACGAGCACAAACTGTACGCTAAATTGTCGAAGTGCGAGTTTCACCAAAAGGAACTCGACTACCTGGGGTTTTGTGTCTCAGGGAAGGGATTGGCGATGGACCCTACGAAAATACAGGCAGTACTGGATTGGGAACCCCCGAGGACACGTAGACAGCTACAATCCTTCCTCGGGTTCACAAATTTCTACAGGGGGTTCATTCAGGGGTTCACCCAGGTGATGCTGCCACTAACAGACTTATTAAAAATGAAAGGAAAGGGCCCCAAAGCGAAAAAGCCGGGGGGCAAGCTGAAGTGGTCCCCAACTTGTCAGGAAGCCTTTGACAAACTCAAGCGTTTGTTTACGAGTTGTTGGAACTCAATCCTAAAATGGCTGACTGACTCCATCTTAGTAATAGTAAATGTTGTTTCTGCAATGTCATGCTGAGTCATGCTGCATCATGGTCCAGCTGTTACCTGTTACTGAGGTAAGGTGGAATGACCTCACCTGTAATTAGGCTTTGTGCTGACTCACAGAGCTGATGCAACCTCTGGTGAGATTGCATGATTGGTACGTGTACTTAGGGAAGCTCAGTGAGCCTGCTCTGTCTGCCTGTAAGGATTGTGGGTACTGAGAGGCTCACTGTCTGGGTGGCAGCAAACACTGCTGGTGTTGGATCCTATGCTACTGTGCTTGGATCGTGCTGTGTATACTTACTGGTGTATACTGTTATCTACTGAAGTGTGTACTGATTACTGTGTATGACCTTGGCCTGGCAAAGACTCTGAATATTGGATACTATCCTGGTAATATATTCTATCATTGAATACAGTTATCTCTCTTGTCTATTAATTCCTGTGTTTGCCTGTCCCTCTCCTTCAGTGTTTTCTGCTGCGTGCAAAATTCTCTAACACGAGTGAACCGGTCTTAGCCCACCCTGACGAGCTTAAGCCCTTTGTGGATCAATGTGACGCTTCCGATGTAGGAGCAATATTAATGCAGAAGGACTCAGAAGGGAGGTTGAGGCCATGCGCCTACATTCCAAAAAGTTCTCACACAAGCAGTGCAACTGGTCGGTGTGGGACAAGAAAGCGTTTGCAGTAACCTTTGCATTGAAAACATGGTGGTCTTGGCTAGAAGAGGCCAGAGTTCCATTCGAGATTTGGACCGACCATAAAAATTTGGAAGCACTCACCGGACGTAGAAAACTAACTGAAAAACAAATCCGGTGGGCTGGGTTCTTTGCCAAGTTTGATTTTACTCTCAAACATATCCTGGGGTCGGAAAACTTCTTAGCAGACACCCTGTCCAGGCTGCCGCAGCATGAGAGCCAAAGGAAGGAGGTGGTAGATTCCATCATTCCCCCCTCGGCTGTGGTGGGAGCGGTGACCACACGCTCTGGGAAAAAAACAGCTCCGGAACCGTGAGGGGGCAATAGACTCATCACAGAAGTGGAGTGCAAGGGAGAAGGGAGACCGGAAGGGCTCATAAAAGGGACAGGCGGGTTTTGGTACTATGACAGAAAGCTATACGTCCTGAAAACCCTCCGCAGAAAAGTTTTACAGCACTGCCATAGCAGCAAAATATCTGGCCACTTTGGATACGTAAAAATGCTGCATTTGGTCAATAGACAGTTCTGGTGGCCACACATGAAAAAGACATCTCTGAATTCATGGCCACCTGTCCAGTGTGCATAATGGCCAAGAAACGGGGGGGGGGGAGCCACCCAGTCTCCTCCAGCCGACCCCTACGGCTGAGCAACCCTGTTCGGTGGTGTCCATGGTTTTCATAGTGGAGTTACCAGTGTCCCAGGGCCGGACTGTGATTTTAGTGGTGGTAGACACATTTTCAAAGCAAGCACATTTCATTCCTTGTAAAAAGCTTCCCACAGCAAAAAAGCTTGCATACTTGTTCTTTCAACACATGGTAAAAGTACACTCGTTCCCAGACAAGGTCATTAGCGACCATGGGCCACAGTTCGTTGCCAACTTCTGGTGGGAGTTCTGTAAACTGACAGGCATGGAGCAAGGGTTGAGCTCTGCCTATCACCCGCAGATGGACGGCAGACGGAACTAGTGAATGGCCTTCTAGAACAGTATTTACGGTGCTATGTGAACTATCCACAGTCCAATTGGGTGGAGCTACTCCCCGCTGAATACGGGTATAACTGAGGTCCAAGGAAAACTTCAATCTTTGCTTAGTAGAGTGGAAGAATTCAGAGCCCTCCCTCTCACTGACACTGCCCCCTGACCATCAGACATCATGCTGCTTTCACTCGCTGGGGTCTCCCCAGGCCTCAGAATAGAAAGGGAAGGAAGGATTTCATCCTCTCAAACCACCTTTATGTTCCTGGAGTGTTGCTCTTTTCTGGGCATTGTAAGCCGAAATGCCCTCAAAACGAGGTTGGGGAATTAGTCAGGTGGGTACCTGGCTCATGAGGGATCTTGTTTCCCAATGTATACAAGATTAACCATCCAGAGAGTAATGCTTAAATAATCGGGACTCTAATTTAGTAAAACCAATTATAATTTATTGAGAAAAATATAGTCTTCCATACAAGATAAAAATACATATACAATCACACATACAGTCCTAGGAAATATAGATAGATGGATAGGGGAACATAAAGGGTAGACACACACAGGGTAATATTTACCTATCGTAGTCTTCGAGGAAAGCTCCAATTGGCGACGAGTGAGGAAGTGGGTAAGGGACCCGAAACTGATCAGGAATCAGGGATGGATCTATGCAATGGAAGATGGGATACTGATAGAAGCACACCTGTGGGTAGCTAGTCCACAGGTTATAAGGACTCTCTTGAGACCTCAGGGGATGGGAGGTAAGAGGGAGGAGAGAGGGGAGGCTCTGCAGTGACCCTAAGGGCTGGACTACTGCAGTAGCCAATAGAAAGTTCCTTGGTGGCACCTAATTAGGTACCTGCTCTTGACCAATGAACTTGCCTGGATCCTGTATACCTGAGAGAACTTTCAGGTTGAAACAGGCCCTGGGGCGGCTCCACAGTGACAGTTGGGGAGAAGAATAGAAGTGACTACTGGGTGGGGGACATTTAAGATTAGATGGGTTATCTAAAAAGGTGACAATAGAGAATCAAATATTGGCCTAGGTATCACCCAGATTAGACAAAAGACTTGGCTCTGGCAAGAGATGGTCTTCCTCTTTTTTTATCTTCTCCTGGGTATGAGTCTTTGTCCAGGGTTCCATTGGACAAAGGAAATGACAGTTGAGTTGATGGTCCATTCATTGGGCAGATGGGTTGCTTGCAGGCCAAAGGTGACATCTGGTGTGTACGTGAGCCTTCTATTACGATGAAATGGAGTCAAGCCTGGCGGGAAGATGGCTACGTGTGGTGTTAGCCTTCCACGGTGGATTCCATGGTCAGCGCTTCATAACCGTTCGCCTGGATAGCTCCTTGGAGGCGCAGTCTCTTCCGCTCCATGGCTGGCATACGCGACGACAGGAAGATGTCCGTTGTGCTAGTAGGCACTCTGTACCAGTTTAGAGTCCCTGTATAACTTGTGGCTGGTTGTACACATAAGTCCCTTATGTCCCTGGATAGGTTTGCCCACACTCTCTCTGGCCAGATGTGTGCGAGCTTACTTCTCCAGGCGCCCTGGCAACCATACTGGTGACTACAATGTTTGGAAAGGGGGCTTTTCCTCACAGCATGGGCAGTACAGTGCTACCTTTCTCCTCCCTGACCTGGTTGTGGAGCCATATGCTTTTTCTCCATCCCTCATGGCAAAATGCTGTAAATAGTATGATATATTTACAAGAAACATTAAATAAAGTGCTCTAAGTGTCAAAATTGTAAATTCTTACAATTTTATATAAACAGCTGTACAATGACAGTCTAGAAGCATTCTTGCAGACCCAAAAGTAACATGCACATATATCAAATCCACAAACAGTAAAAACAGTAGTAAGTCCACGTAAGAGCTAATTACGATACAGTAGAACATTGCTCTTTCTTCTTGCTCACATGGAAATCCCAAGGAACCAGGCCAGTTTTTCCAATGCAAAGGAATGCAATGGATAGCTGGCAATACCAAGCCATTTCCCAACGGCTTCATCAGGTGCATGATTCTGGGACTGTCAAGTGATAAGCAACACACTTTATAATAACACATTATATGAAGAAACAACTTAAGCAGGCAAATGACTACAATTTATAATTTTTAGACTTACAAATTCATGTAATCAGTAACTCGTTTCAAGTCATGCAACAAGGCTGGCATCTTCAGATCACTCAGAAAGAGCACTTGAGACTCTCACAATCCAAATAAGCTCAGTTGGCATCAGGCACAACATACCCAAATGATCTGAAAGAGGAATGCATACAAGATTGAATACAAAGAAGGTTATTGAATGTATACAAAATATGGGGAGTGTGCATTTCTATTTGAATTCATAGTGGGCTCCAATTAAACATGCTCCTCACACTTCAAAAAAATTCTATAATGAAGATCCAATAATCTGAATTTTATATTCCTACTTAATCATAAAAAAATAAATTGCATGTATGACAACCAGGACATCCTAGGTGAACCCATTTCAACAGCTATAGGCAGCTTGTATACAAAAGTGAAATTTCAAATTTTATATTCATGTAGGTGTTTACACATATATTCCATTTTCCCAGCAAGTCAAGAAAGACAGCACCATCATCATTATTTTATGTCATTCACGAACTGTTCTAATTTCTGGACAATATATAATCTAACAAAAATAGTCAATAAAATAATTTGAACACAAGAACAAAGCCAGCTTGTAGCATCAATGGAACAGAGAACAAAAACAAAAATCCATTTCCAGCAAGGGAGAATAAAGGGGGAAATGGGTTTGTGCAAACATATGCTTTAATTGTTGTTCTCCCCCCCACCTCTTATGTTGACAGTCTCTCATTACACTGGTTAATTTCCCCCATTTCCTGCTTTTATGAGGGAAGAGTGCATACCTAGAACAACCTTTTGTGCTTCGGGAGAAGGAGTAAGCTTATGGATTTCCACAATTAGAGCTTAGTGAACAGTAGGAAATGGCCTCTAAACAGGCATTCAAATTTGAGAACAAATTTCAATTAGATCATGGTTTTATTATCACTTTTTACAAACATGTTTGCTTTCTGCAAGCCAGCTATAAAACCCTGCAAAAAATTCACACAGAGAAATGATAGTGAAGTGCTGCCTAAAGAGGTTCTGAATTTCCACTTCAGATATAATATGAACTTAGTTTTCATATTTGAGGAAATCCTGCTAATTGTTTTGCTGTTACAGCTCCCTCCTTGTTTCTTAGTGCAGAGTGGGAATGGGGGAAAAATGAATACTATTCTTCTTGTATTATGAACATTGCAAGGAAACCCTAAGTTGGCTCAATCAATATTTTCTATTCAGAAGAGTTTCAGGGAAATGAAGCTGAATTCACTATTAGTATTTGATAGTTGTCTATACTGCACTCCAGACTGTATGAGCTACTGTTTGCAGCAGCACCATACTTTCGACAAGATGTTCCTGCAGATTGGTGTCCTGACATGCAGCACCCTAGGTAACTGATAACCAAACCTTTTATTAAGCATGCTGTAAATCAAATTCTAGGTATGAGTGCCTATTACTGTATGCATTCTGTCTCTCCCCCTACTCCTTCCAATCTCAAAGTGATTTTGCATTAGCCTAGTGGTGGCAGAGAATGGGAGAATCAGACAGAAGCACAGGGCCAAGTCTATGGGCTCTCTTGATCTCATCCAGATATTCTACAATCTCCCACTGCTTAGAACACTTATTCTGCAAGTTGAGCACTCATCACTGTTCCCTATTAAATCACAGTTCCTATGTTTTTGTCTTCTGTGGATGCCATTTCTTGTTAATGTAGTCTGTTTGAGTTGTTGCTATCTTTTAGGATTTAGCTTCATTCCCAGGCTCTCCCAACATTGAATCTGTAGCTGGGTGGATGCATGTTGTTTTGATTTATTTATTTCATTTCTACCCCATCTTTCCATCAAGGAGCTGTTGCATTTTATCTTCATAACTTGAGATGCCATGAATTTCTGAGTGAACATGATCAGCAGACAAACTTACCTTATTTGGCACTTACATTCAGACTATGAGTCAATCATATGTTTGGATTACATAGAGCATTTGATATGTTTGGAATACAAAGAGTGACTCAAGCATCTGCCTGTTTACAGCTGCCAGTTTGTCAGAGGCTGTCTCTCTTTCCACTTCTCCAAGCTGGATGCAGACAGAACAAATTCTTTCAATTTCTGTATTGCAACAAGGAGTAGGGAAAGAGCTTGTCTCTTTACAGAATGGGATATCAGAAGAAACAGATGTCCTCATGACCAGCTGAGAGTCAATTCCTTATTCCCCCCTCCCCCCTCCCCCCAAAAAAAAGAAAAAAAAAGATTTGCTGAGTAGAGAGCAAAACTCCCTCAGCAAGAAAGCAGAAACTAACTTCCAGCTCATCCCTCATCAGCTGGAAGTCAGCTTTTGAGGACTGCAAGTAGGCTGTTCCTGTGAATAGGAACAAACAGTTTGAAAACAGTAAAACAGCCAATTTATTAATTGGCATTAATTGGATAAACATATGGAACAGAAGTCCACCAGTAGCTATTAGCCACAGCATATTGTTGGAACTCTCTGTCTGGGGCTGTGATGTTCTGTATTCTTGGTACTGGGAGGAGGTGCAACAGTAGGAGGGCTTCTAGTGTCCTGGCCTCACTGATGGACCTCCTGAGGCCCCTGTTGTTATTGTTGTTTTTGCCACTGTGTGACACAGAGTGTTGGACTGGATGGGCCATTGGCCTGATCCAACATGGCTTCTCTTAAGTTATTATGGCATCCTGATAACCCCTGGTGAGCAGGAAGTGAGCCAAACTGGCAGGTGTTTAAGCATCTTTAACAACAAGGTTAGACTAAGAGAGTGACTGGCTAATGAGCTTCATAGCAACTGGGAATTTGAATCTTAGTTTCTCAGCTTCTAGCCCATACTGGCTTTCATGTAAGTAAGAATGCATGCTCATGAACATTAAATGCCCATGTAGTGCACAACCTGCCATTTTGCACACTGAAGCTACTGCAGCATACCATTGGACAAATAAGTTTTTCTCAGGGCTTTTTTTGAGCAGGAACACAGAAATGCAGGTCTGGCTGGCTTGGCATCAAGGGGTATGGCCTAATATGCAAATGATTTCCTGCTAGGCTTTTTTCCTACAAAAACCTGGTTTTCTTAATTTAAGCTTAATTTTCTTCTTGGTGTTTAATTCTTAGGAGGATAGACTATTTTTGAGCGCACAACAGGAAGAAAAGAAAAATGTTCCAGTGGGCTGAGGTGACTTGACACTGGTTTCTCTGCAGCTGTCCCTCATTGATGGCCAGGTTTTGCCTTGGTCAAAAATTAAGAAATGACTGTTAGCAGCCATATGGATGGCAAATCTCTCCCACTCAAAAGTTTAGTCCACCAAATTATCTCCCTTACAATCTCTCCCCCCCCCCCCCAATTATTCCTTGCCAATTAAATCTAATAATTTGAATTCACATCCTATTTGATTCACTTAGAAACACATTTTAGGAGGTTTATGTAAAAAAAGAAAAAGAATTGGATATCCCAAAATAGCAGCATTTGACTTTTTAAATATTTGTTTATTTACAACATTTAGACCCCACCTTTCTGCCTTTATCAAGGTTACCAAGGTCCTGTATTTTTCTAATGTAGAACCATGGCTTTAGAGAAATAAGTAATACTTGTCATCATATGCTTGTAGGATTTAGGGATGGGTATGAACTGGCTAATGAACTCAGTTCATCATGAATTTTAGCCTGTTCAGGGTTTGCAAACTGAAGTTTGTGAACAAAAGAAATGCAATGAGCTATCATGAACTTTGGCACAATTTCTAGTGGCTTGTGATGATTTGTGAAGAGCAGAAAGCAGGATTTTACCTCTTCAGGAGAAACAGCTGACCAGCTGGGAGCTCCCTGCCACTCAGCTATTTGGTCTAAATGGCTTGGAGCCATTTAAACTACTTCTGCTTTCTGCTTCCTGCAACTTTCCATGGGGAGCAGAAAATACATGTTTAAATGACCCTGCTTTATGCTCCCTATAAAAAGCCAGAGGAAGCAGAAAGTATGGTTTAAATAGAAGGGGGTAAAGTCCCTTCCCGGGGGCACTTCATCCCTTCCTTTCTGCTGACTGGGGAAAGCTGCAGTCACAGAATGAAGGGAGTACAATGTCCCCTAGGAGCCACTTAACTTGCATATCTAACCCTATGGTTTTGCTCCCCCCTTTGCTTCAAAGCAGCGGGGAGCAAAAATGGAGGGTAAACCCTCCCTATCTGCTCCCTGTTGCTTCAAAGGGAGGAAGCAGAACTGGTGAGTTAAATGGAGCCATTTAACCCTCTGGGTTTGCTCTCACCACATTGAAGTGGTGGGGAGCAGAAACCCTGCCTTCTGCTCCCTGCCACTTCTACAGGGAGAAGAAGACAGGGTTTTAAACTTTAAATGGCTCACAACCTATATGAATGGTTCTGTTTGTGAAGCGGGATATCCATTCAGTTCATGATTTGACTTCTGATTCAGCCATGAACCACAAACTGAACCAAACTGCAAAAATGTGGTTTGTGCCCATCCCTTGTTGGATTTTTTTATTTGCTGTGCTTCGTGGATAGTATAATGGGGATGAAACCATGTAGAATCCAAAATATCAAGGAGACAGAGTTCTGGGGGTGGGGAGGAGGCATGATTTGCTGACTAGACAATGGTCATTGTTCTTTGAAGACTACAAAAGAATCTTTGTCTGGGGCCCTTGGTGGCTCCTGACAGTCCTGGTCAGGCAGCCCTTGCATACAATACCAAGGGGGGTGGGCTGCAGTTACATGGGGAACTTGATCGATTGAGTCTCCTGTCTCTGAATGTTTAGAGGGCTTCATTGTGAGATTTTATCCCTGCTTCAGTACAAGAAAATCCTGTTTGGGCTCAACAAGAATATTTTCTAACAAGGTATGTTATATCCAGATGGCAAATTTAACTGTCATTCTTCTTCTCCTCAAAAATTCTGGGTTTTGTAGTTCAGTAAGACTGCTGAGAATTCTATTAGAGATAGATCTCTAGCCATCTTTCTGTCCCAAAATGTGCAGTTAGATTGAATGGTTGTGAAATCAAATTTAAATCTGCAGTCTGATTTATGTATGACCTTCTTTCCTGTGTTTGCTTTATGTTTGCTCTTTTTGATGTATAACCTAGCACACCATGTCATCCAAATAAACATGTAGTAAAGGGATTCAAACACTCAGCCTGAGATTTGAAATTATTTTTCTATACTATCATGAGCATCCTTCTGTTTCCCACAACCTGTAGAATGGTGTGGGGAAAACAATTAGATTAATACTTCCTTTCGGTTCATAGTACTTGAGAGTTCTGGTTGTCCTACCCACCCTCTTGCTTCTACTATATTAAGGCTGTGCATATTCTGCATCGCACCCCTCAAATGAAACACTGCACAAGTGATGGCTTAAACTGGGTATTTTATTTACACATAAGCTGATCTATGCCATTACATACATTTTAAAGCATGGATTACATTGAGCTTGTAAATAAGGCTTCCTATCAGGGCAAACCCACCCTTGCTCAGAGCCAGAAGTTTCTGGACCTTGTCCATCATGGCCCACACACCATGGGCCAGTGCATAGAGGGGATGGGAGTGCATACCTCACCCATGACTGTGTAGCCTTAAGGCTCTGCCAACCCCAAAGAGGCCCTCAATCAGACCACCTGAACTGCCAAACCTCTAGGTAGCTCAGTTGAGGATCACCCTATCACTGATATCTCGGGGTGCTTGCCAGCTTGAAACCTCTTCAACCCATGCTTTTCTTGCCATCTCAATTAGGGCATAACCTGTGTTACCAGGCCTATTTAAGCATCATCCCCTCTGACTATGTGGAGCAGGCAAAAAAAAAAAAAAAAGCCGCCCCCCCCCCATGGACAATTTGAGCAAGGCCAAAAAATTCCTGCTCAACCCCATAACCTGTGACTAGCTAATCTCACATGGTTTTAACGAGAGGGCGAGTTGGTGGGGAGCTCATGCTGGATTGGATTGATCAGTCAGGGGAGTAGCCAGGGGTGTAGCCTTGAATTTTTAAAAAGTCTCCCCAACCAAAAAAGGCAGAGCTGGCAGGTCAGGTTTTTCTGCTTCTCACAACCAGCCAGCTGCAAAAAACAGGGAGACCACCACTGCTTCTATCTCTCCTCCTCTCCTGCTCCTGAGCAGAAAGGGAAAGAGAGGTGAGCTGGCAGGCTGGTTCCCCATTCTTCTATCAGGGAACCATGGTTTCCTGCTTTTTCCTCCTGTTCAATTGAGCAGGAGGGGAAAGAGGTGGGGCCAGCAGGTTGGCTCTCTGTGCTTCTAGCAGCCAGCCAGCTGCAAGAAGCATGGAGAACCATGGCTTCCTGCTTTCCCCTCTTGCTTGAGGGAAAGAGAGGCAGGGCTGGCAGGATGGTTCTTGGCACTTCTAGCAACCATAGGGTTGCCAAGTCCAATTCAAGAAATATCTGGGGACTTTGGGGGTGGAGCCAGGAGACTTTGGGGGTGGAGCCAGGAGACATTAGAGCAGAGCCAAGAGCAAGGGTGTGACAAGCATAATTGAACTTCAAGGGAGTTCTGGCCATCACATTTAAAGGGACTGCACATCTTTTTAAATGCCTTCCTTCTATAGGAAATAATGGAGGATGGGGGCACCTTCTTTTGGGACTCATAAAATTGGACCCCCTGGTTCAATCTTTTTGAAACTTGGGAGGTAATTTTGGGAGAGGCACTAGATGCTATACTGAAAATTTGGTGCCCCTATCTCAAAAAACAGCCCCCCCAGAGCCCCTGATACCCGCAGATCAATTCCCCATCATTCCCTATGGGAATCGTTCATGGAGGTGCATGATGGCTATGGGGGTGGAGCTTCCCCCGCCGGCCAGCTGTCTGGGGGAGGGGGGAAGCCTGTAAAACCAGGGGATCCCCCTCTGGGACCTGGGGATTGGGAAGCCTAAGCAGCCAGCTGGCTGCAGGAAGCTTGGGGAACTGTGGCTTCCGGCTTTCCTGTCTTGCTCGATTGAGCAGGAGGGGAAGGAGATGGGGCTGGTAGACTAGCTCTCTGTGCTTCCAGCAGCCAGCCACCTGCAAGAAGCACAGAGACTGCTGCCACTGCCTCTCACATAAGAACATAAGAGAAGCCATGTTGGATCAGGCCAATGGCCCATCCAGTCCAACACTCTGTGTCTCACAGTGGCCAAAAAAAAAATCAATCAATCAATCAATCTATCTATCTATCTATCTATCTATCTATCTATCTATCTATCTATCTATCTATCTATCTATCTATCTATCTATCTATCTATCTATCTATCCACACACTGTGGCTTATAGCCACTGATGGACCTCTGCTCCATATTTTTATCCAATCCCCTCTTGAAGCTGGCTATGCTTGTAGCTGCTGCCACCTCCTGTGGCAGTGAATTCCACATGTTAATCACCCTTTGGGTGAAGAAGTACTTCCTTTTATCCGTTTTAACCTGTCTGCTCAGCAATTTCATTGAATGCCCACGAGTTCTTGTATTGTGAAAAAGGGAGAAAAGTACTTCTTTCTCTACTTTCTCCATCCCATGCATTATCTTGTAAACCTCTATCATGTCACCCCGCAGTCGACGTTTCTCCAAGCTAAAGAGCCCCAAGAGTTTCAACCTTTTTTCACAGGGAAAGTGTTCCAACCCTTTAATCATTCTAGTTGCCCTTTTCTGGACTTTCTCCAATGCTGTAATTTCCTGTCTTGCTTGACTGATCAGGAGGGAAAGAGATTCGGGACCAGCAAGCCTAGTTTTCCAGCTTTTCTCAGCCAGTAGGGCTGCAAGAATCATGGAGACCTGCTTGGTCAAATAGGAGGGGAGGGAGAAACATGGGGCTGCCTTGGGGTCCTTGAGTTGAGGGGCCTCCCCTATAAGTCAGAGGCAGGGCCCCAAGAGATCCCCCATATCTATCGGCCTGTGGTCAAGGGATGCAGGTTGCAGCAAGACCTGGCCAACCAACCACCCCTTGATTGGCTAGCTTTCCTGCACTGAACCTACATAAGTTTTCTTCCAACCTTGTGATTCCATCCAAGGGAGAGGGAGGTGGGCTATTGTGGTGGCTGCTCCATGGCTTCCCATCAGTTATGTTATTACTTTTTTCCAAGCCTTAAATCTTGTAAAATTCTAAATAAATACAGCTATCAGGAAGAATCCTCATTGGCAAATGGGGGGTGGGGACACAGAATGATGGGATATGGCTGATATTTGTGTAGAAGCATTGCTCTATTACTTGTTCATTTAATATTTATACAGGTGCCTAGAAGACAAAAAGGCACTTGAATATGACATTGGCAGATAAATACAAGGTCCCCATATCACTCTCTGTGAAAATATGTGGATCAGCAGGTCACTTCCTGAATTGACTCAACATGAATAAAAAATGAGGGGGAAATTGAGGTAAAAGTTAGAGGCCAACAAAAACAAACAAACCAATGAAAAATCCAGGACTGCTGAGTTTTTCTTAAACTGATGCTTTAGCTATGAAAGTTACAGGGGATATTACCTGACCTGGAAACATAAAATATATGGATAGTACGAACTGTACAGGGGAGTAAAGACTACTGAGGAAGAATGGAGCTTTATTTCAGATTCATTGATGACATATTCATGGTGGTCCGCCATGCAGAGGCACTACCCGAGCTTATTAGCTTGAAGAATTCATTCAGTGATAGCATCAAATTTGTTGAACAACACAACCAGAATATGGTGAACTTTTTGGATACAGTTGTGTATAGAACAACCAGTGGTACCTTAGCAGTGAGGAATTACAAAAAAAATGGACAAAAACAATTAGCTTCACTTTTCTTCCTTCCAACATCCCCTCCCCCAATTTGAGGAATAATTTGCACTTTGGGCAGTTTTTACATATGAAGAGGAATAACACTTCCTTGTTTGATTATCAGAAGAGCAGCAAAGAACTTGGTGGATATTTCAAACAATGAGGGTACCCCAGTCATGTGATTAATAAAGCAAGGCTGAGGGCTTTAGAGAGGGAAAGAAAAGAATTAATACAAGACAAAACAAATGAGAAGGAGACAGATAAATGAGTGAATTGTTCAACTGACTTCACCCCACATGCATTAGCCATCAAAAACATAATTCAGCATCATTGACATATAGCTGCCCATTTACCAGGTTGCCAACTGCTGCCCTTGATAGCATTTAAAAGAACACAGAGTCTGAAAGGCTGGTTGGTTAAAGCTGATATGCCAGAAATTATTACAGAAGACTCCAAACCAGTACGCCATCACCGTTGTGGATTGTGTAAGGCATGTAAATACATATTGTCAGTTTCTGAATGTTGCTAGTGGATACAAAATACAATTTAAATCCTTTACAAATTGTTCAATGAGGGACACTGTCTACTGCGCTATCTGTCCCTGTCAAAAAAACCTATGTGGGGTATACATCTAGACACGTGAAAACATGGATTTTGGAATGCGTATCTCATCTTTCCTATTTAGTGCAAGGGGCCCCCCTTGTGGACCATTTCAAAACTGCAGGGTATGATCCAGAAACTGTTAGATTTTTTGTTATACAGAAGATGTTTGTCAATCATAAACGACCCAGTGATTTTAAATACATACATACATACATATATATATATATATATATATATATATATATATATATATATATATATATATATATATATATATATATATATATATATATATATATATATATATATATATTATATATTACAAAAAGAGGCCAAGTGGATCTTTAGGCTTAAATCTTTAGAACCAGTGGGATGGAACCAGAACAATGATCTCTCATGTTTTTTGTAATTATCATGATACATTGGCTGCATATATCTTTAAGAGTGAATTTATGCTTAGTCTATTTTACTTTCCACAGACTATGGGAAACTAAATAATTCAGGAGGGCTTTTTTACACATGTAGTTAGGGCCTACTGTAACATAATATGTCTAAAAGTTGCTTTGGTAAAGGTATAGAGACTGTGGAATATACTTCTTTGTATAATGAATACTGTCTCTTGCTGTAAGTGTCTTCATATCATGTAATTTTGCATCATTTAACATGTCATGTTAATAAAGAAGCTTTGTCTCAGCTTTATTTTCACATTTTCCTTGTTTTCAGATTTCTGAAATCCACCTCTATTGCTTTGTTTATTGACTGTCCCATTGTGTTGATTGTATTTGACTTATATTTGAGAATCAGTGACAAAGATGGACGGTCCATATTGTAATACTCCTATATAGATCTATGATGTAGCCTCATTTGAAATACCGTGTACAGTACTAGTTGCTGTATCTCAAAAAAGACATTGCAGAACTGGGAAAAGTACAGAGAAGAGCAACAAAGATGATTCAGGGGTTGGAGCATCTTCCCTGTGAAGAAAGGCTGAAGAGTCTAGGACTTTTCAGTTTAGAAAAGAAACAACTAAGGAGGGATATGATAAAGGTTTATAAAATTATGTATGAGGTGGAGAGAGCTGACAATTTTTTCTCCCTCTCCCAAAACACTAAAACTTGAGGGCATCTAATGAAGCTGATGGTCAGTAGATTCAGGACAGACAAAAGGAAATACAGATTAAAATGTGGAAATTGCTTCCAGAGGATGTAGTGATGGCCACAGGAATAAACTGCTTTAAAAGGGGATTAGGTAGATTCATGGAGGATAAGTCTATCAATGGCTACTAGCTGTGTTGACTGAGGGGAACCTCCACATTCAGTGGCAGTAAACTTTTGAATCCCAGAGCCAGGAGGCAACATCAGAAGAAGGCCTCTGCTGTTGTTGACCCTCCAGAGGAACTGTTGACCACTGTGTGAGGCAGGATGCTGGACTAGATGGACCACTGATATTCTTATGGACTCTTATATTCTTATGACAACAAATAATGTAAATAAATAAATATATCCAATTCTAGAGAGAATCTAGCAATAACCATTGGATCTGCAATCCCATCTCCAGGTTTTCTGTTCATTGCACTTTTGATCTTCCAAAAGGCTGGAGTATTTTGAAACAGATTCCCTTTATGAAACTCCAGATGGCAAAAAAAATAAAAAAGAATCCACAGAATAAAACATTCTGAAATAGTTTCAAGGTAGAAATGTCAAACAAAAGAGATTGACTTTTGATTGATATCGAAGTTCTTATTTTGACATTCAAAACACCAATAAGAAGACATTTTAAAACAATATAAGAAATAAAATGACATCTTAAAGTGAAACAGATTTTAAATTCTATTATAGTCCTCTAATTCTGATTGAAATTTTCCAAGTCAGTGCTTTTTGAGGAGGGAGTCACAGATGTCTCCTGGGAAAGGAGAAGGTAGGAAAGATCACTTATTACCATCAAAATATCTATAATATTAATTCAGAAACTATAACATTTAGTGCATCTATTTACCTATAACTTTGTTATTCCTTCTCAGTCAAGATAATTTATTTCTTATTTATTTTGTGCTTTTATTATTCTACCTCCCCACAACAGTACTGCACAAATAAAACTGGGAGAAGCTTGAACACCTGCTGGTTTGGCTCACCAGTTGTGTGCCAGTCATGAACATGGAGCCAAATTTCAAACTATCAGGTTGGCTGTTTATAAGCAATTTGAACTTGTTCATTGTGATACTGTTTTAGGTATTCAGACAGTACAGTGTGGCAAAGTTTCACACATATGCATTATCACACAAACCGAAGAAAGTCCTACTTTACCCCCTCTCCCACTCCCCGTAGACCAGTTGTGACTGCACATGAATCGGCAGACAGCCCTATAAATAAATAGTGAACAAACAATCAGTAAAAGTCAGAGATTATACATAAACATCGTTACTGATTCTCAAGTCACTGTTGCTCCTCTCCTGGGCCTTTGCTTTCATTGGAAAGTGATTGATATCCCACCAATTGCTGCATGGGCACATTTTGACCTGTGGCTCTCTCCAATTCTCCCCATGCCTTCCTGATCTCTAAAAAAGAAGAGTTGGAAGGCACAGGGAGCACTGGAGGGAGCTGTGGGTCAAAAAGCACTCACACATCTACTGGTGGGGAATCAATCACTTGATCCGATGAAAGCCCAGGGGTGAAAAAACAGTGACTGCAGAATCGGTCTGTTTTTTAAAGGTGTACATGTTGTTATTTTTAAAAGTCTGTTATAAGTGTTATCATGCATGTGCATTCTTGCTCATTTTTATAATATAATTCCCATTCATGCATATTAGTGTTTTATGTGTTTTGAATGGCCTGTGGGCTGTAATAAAGACTGAACTGAACTTTTATTAATGCTGTTTAATTACCTGACACAGTCATTCACGGGTAAAATTATCTCACCTGCAGCACAAATGCAAATGCCCCACATGGGGAAAGTAAATGAAGTTCCCCTACCACAAGAAAGGAAACTCAACAATCACAGTTTTGGCCCAACTGCAAAGCTTAACAGCTGCTCAAGGTGGATGGTGAACAGATAACCAGATCAAAATTTGAGTCCAGTGACACCTTTAAGACCAATGAAGTTTTATATAAACTTTCATGTAGTGGTTTGGTGTAGCGGTTAAGTGTGTAGACTCTTATCTGGGAGAACCGGGTTTGATTCCCCACTCCTCCACTTGCACCTGCTGGAATGACCTTGGGTCAGGCATAGCTCTGGCAGAGGTTGTCCTTGAAAGGGTAGCTGCTGTGAGAGTCCTCTCAGCCCCACCCACCTCACAGGGTGTCTGTTGTGGGGGAGGAAGATAAAGGAGATTGTTAGCCGCTCTGAGACTCTGAGATTCAAAGTGGAGGGCAGGATATAAATCCAATATCTTCTTCTTCTTCTGGTACAGATGACCAGATCAGACTTTCAACTCATATGTCACTGGAGCTGTCAGAACACACACACAGAGTTTGCTTTTTGAAGACATTCACTGCAAGTTTTGCATCATTTCTAACAAAAATAAACAATAATTGTGAAACTATTTCTCTGTATGCCCATTGTATTCTGCTCTACCTCAAAGAAGCTCAGTTTGGTGAACATGGTTTTCTCTCCTCCTTTTTGCTTGTTTGTTTTGTTCTCACAACAATCCACTCAGTTTAGGCTGAGAAAAAAAGTGACTGGTCCAAGATCCTTTGGTGAACAACAAGATTCATGAAGCTAGCCCACTAAAACTATTTGAAACAGCAGCTACCACTGAGATTAAAGCCAGATGATGAAGAAAAAATAACATCAAGGGGAACAGCAAACATAACCTCAACTAACAGCTATCTAAAATTAAAACAGTCTTGGTCTAGTACTGAAGCATCCTCAGTGATGGCACTTGACACAAGGAAAAGGGATGACATTTCAAGCCTAGGTGGTTGCTGGGAATTTTGTCTTCATCATGTCCTGCCTCACATGTGCAGGAAGGAGAATGCGAAGATGCTAAACGTAGAGAGCAATCCTAAAAAGGTCTACTCTGAATTTTACTAAGGTCTATTCAATGGGGCTTACTCCCAGGAAAGTGTTCTTAGGATTGCAGTGTTTGTGCTTTGGTAGCTCTAGGAACCATAGCAGGGAAGGTCAGTAGAACACCCCCTTTCACAACATGTCAGCATGCAGTTGCTTTAACCCTAAGAAAGCAATATACCCAGAGAGAAAAAGACAAAAAAAAGAAGTTAATATATTTATGCACTTACACTCATAACAGAATGAAGTAGAAAGTATGAAATGGCAGTGGTGACCATTGTCACAGAGGTCCAATGACATTTCCTTTTCAAGCCAATTCAGTAATGTTTTCATACTTGCCTGTGGCAATTTGCTTTTCTATTCAGCTCACTCTTTTCTTTTGACTGCTAGATATGTGTTCCAGATCTTTGATTTCTGTCATACATGCAGGCCTCAGATTCAGTGGGAGCTCACAGGAGCACAGCTCCTGAACCTTTCTGAGAGTTCCACCTCTTCCTTCTGAGTGTTCCACCTCCTTGTCCATTGAATATCATGTGCAGCTGCATAACAATCCCTGGATGAGCTCCACCACCTATTTTTCTACAAAATGACCGCAGTATACAAGTAGAATTTGCAGTTACATACAGTTACATGAATACACACTAAACTGGGAAGGGGGGCAGTGGTGGTAGAAGCCTCCATTAAAAAGTTGCTTTTAGAACATCCATGCTTTCTTCCTACATTATTTATGGCAAGACACTCAAAATAGCATCTACAGAGTACAAATTCCGGCCATCCTGTTTCCAAACACGAATGATTGCCCTCTGCTACTATGCACACATAATAGGGAATCTAAATTAGCGAAGAAGCTTGAGTCAGTTTGCTTAACCCATTTCTTGATAGCCATTCAAAGTGGAAGGTATTTAAAATCTATTTACTCTTTATTCTTTATTTGAGGTGAAAGGACGCTCATAGCAGTATGCAAATTATTAACAAAACAAATATTCTGCGCAGTTTTTCTACAAGAACACAAGAGCCCTGCTGGATCAGACCAGTGGTCTGTCTAGTATAATGTCTCACACAGTGGTCAAACAGTTCCCCTGGAGGTCCAACAACAGGGCAAAGAGGCCTGCTACCTGTTGCTTCCCACCAGCCCCTGTTGTCCTGACAAAAGTCCTGCCATCCCACAGGTCTCACAGGTGGGGATGCTGCTTCAGGCCCATCCTCTGAGGGCGTTTAGGAGGGTCCAGGATGCAGTAGCAGCCAGAGCAGGTGGGTACTGTCCCCCATTCCCACAAGAGAGATGACTGGGTTTGGGCCTGATCCAACATGGCTTCTCCTATGTGCTTATGACTACCATTGTAATGACCCCAACACTGCCACAAGGGTGCTCCTATGATCTTTCACCAAGGCCCAACCCTCACAACTCTAGTGAGGAGATGGAGCTGAGTGATAGGGAGGGGGATCAAGATGCCCAGACTAGGAGCTGAGGGATGTGAGGCACCTCTGGAAGGGATCCAAGTGCACAGCAGCTGCCTGAGAGGTCTCATGGACTGACTGCTGTATTTCACCTGTGCCCAGGTACATATTCCCTGATGTTTGCTGCTGATGTTGTGGACAGAGTACATGCCCTGACTCTGAGAAGGCACATAGCAATGGCAACCTTAGTGGTCCTGAGGGCATTTGGCATCCCAGGATTCCAGGCACCTGAGGAAGAGGCAACTCAGAGGGTGGACTCATAATCTTTGGATGCCAGCAGCCCTGCTCTGGTAGACAGAGGGGAGGCAGGGATGAGGCAGGCCCTTTGCGGGGTCCCAAGGCATGGTCAGCACAGCCCATCCTGCACACTCTTTCCTCCATGTGAGCAGCAGTCAAGTGGGAGTGGCTGGAGAGCTATTGTGAATGGCAGGAAGCCTTTGCCAGGGGGCAGCAATAAAGGGAGGGGCTGACAGCATCTATAATGGCAGCTCTGGGACACCTGAAGGGACTTCTTGCTGTCACAAGGGACATGGGTGAGGGACAGGAACACATCAAGAGGCTGCTGGGGGGCCTTTCAGAGTCCATACAGGCCCCACCCCTGCTGCTGCTGTACCTCCAGTCGGGGTGACGTGGGTTGGCACAGGGATGCCCTCAATGGCATAGATAGCTATGCGGACACTGTGGCTGGTGGTGAGCAGGGGGCACCCTGGCATCCATGTTCTTGTCCATTATCAGCCTCTGGTGCCCTGTGCACTGTGTTTGGAGCTCCACCATGGGATACCTATGGGGCTGACCGGTGATGCCCCCCTTCCCAGTGAGAGGTGACCAGGGGTTGCAATGGGAGCTGGTCTCGTTAAGGGTTGTGTGCAGCAGCAGAAGAGCATCTCTCCCCTGGCCTGCTCCTTTCTGCCCCCTGCCAGTGATGGACACTTGGCTCAGCATCCTGGATTCATAGCTTCCATTGGTCCTGGCTGCCCTCTCTATCATGCTGCTCCCACCTTGCAACAATGCCAGAACAGAATGCTGTGGTGGTATCACTACAGACGCTGCCATGGCAGTGCCTGTCAACACTGGCAAGGCCTTTTCCCCGTTCAGCTGCAACGTACCTACCCCCTTAGGGGGGCAATTACCTCTGCTGCAGCTGCAACGCATCCAGCCCCACAGTGCAGGCATACCTCAGGATTGCTCTGAAAGTCTACCAAATCTAGTCATATGTCCATGGTCTGGATTATCTCACTATGGCCTCACTCACAACCCATATAGCATTCTTTAAACATAGTATCAGCTTCCATCTACGCAGTAGCTATCAGATGCAATATCTGTCTATACCAAGGGTTCTTAAACATCTAGTGAAAAAATGTGCTTAGAGATAAAATAAGATTTACCTACTAATTCACATCAAAGCCCCCCCCCCCCAAAAAAAATGTGGGTGCTGTATATTTGCCAAATAGCTGCTGGTCAGTTTTTGATGCTTGCTAATATCAGTTTGCAAGGATTCACTTCTGATCATCTATGTTTCTTCTATACCTTCCCCTGTACTGCAACCCACAATATTCTCACTGTTGCAAACTAGAATTCTACCATTTGGAAGGGAGCTATCTAGACATCGTAGATTTCAGTTTTTCTATGTCAGATCAGACAGAAAAGAACCAAAACCAGAATGTAAAATGAACTGTTTAAGTGGTAGGGCTTAGGGTGTCTTTTTCTTACTGAATGTCTGAAGAAGCCTCCTTTCCCAATAATAATGATGGTTAAATAAGAATTGGGGTTGAAGTAAATTGATCAATGTGGTTTTCTCTCTCGGCTTGGCTTCGCGAACGAAGATTTAAGAAGGGTGCAATAGTCCACGTCTGCTGCAGGCTCGCTGGTGGCTGACAAGAACAATGCGGGACAGGCAGGTCCGGCCACAGTGGCTGCAGGGAAAAGTCTGATTTGGGGTTGGTGCTGTAGCAGTGCGATTCTTCCTCAATCTCCTTTTGTCCTCAAGACCAGCTATGCGTGCGTTCTCAAAAGAAGAGACAGCCTGGTGGATGGTGTGCCTCCATGCTTTGCGATCTGAGGCTAGGTCAGACCACTGATGATGGTTGATGCGACAGGTGCCAAGGGATTTCTTCAAGGAGTCCTTGTACCTCTTCTTTGGTGCCCCTCTATTTCGATGGCCGGTGGAGAGTTCGCCATACAGGGCAATCTTGGGAAGGCGGTGGTTTTCCATCCTAGAAATATGCCCTGCCCAGCGCAGCTGCGTCTTCAACAGCAGTGCCTCGATGCTGGTAACCTCCGCCCACTTGAGAACTTCAGTGTTGGTCACAAAGTCACTCCAGTGGATGTTGAGGATGGTGCGAAGGCAGCGCTGATGAAAGCGCTCAAGGAGTCGCAGGTGATGACGGTATAAAACCCACGATTCAGAGCCGTAGATGAGGGTTGTCATCACAACCGCTTTGTAAACATTGATCTTTGTGCCTTTTTTCAGATGCTTGTTGCTCCACACTCTTTTGTGCAGTCGGCCAAAGGCACGGTTTGCCTTTGCCAGCCTGTTGTCAATCTCCTTGTCGATCTTAGCATCTGAGGAGATGATGCACCCCAGGTAGCTGAACTGCTGGACTGTCTTCAGAACTGATTCACCCACAGTGATGCAGGGAGGGTGATAATCTTCCTGGGGTGCAGGCTGGTGGAGAACTTCTGTCTTCTTCAGACTAACTTCTAGGCCGAATAGCTTGGCAGCCTCTGCAAAGCAGGACGTCATATGCTGCAGAGCTGATACCGAGTGGGAGACGAGTACAGCATCATCAGCAAACAGTAGCTCTCGGATGAGTTTTTCCATTGTCTTGGAGTGGGCCTTTAGTCGCCTCAGGTTGAACAGGCTGCCATCGGTGCGATAGCGGATGTAGACACCATCGTCATCATCTAGATCTACTGCGGCTCTTTGAAGCATCATGCTAAAGAAGATCGTAAAGAGAGTTGGCGCGAGAACGCAGCCTTGCTTTACACCTGTGCCTATTGGGAAGGTCTCCGAGAGGTCGTTGCAGTGTCTGACTTGGCCTCGCTGGTCTTCATGTAGCTGGATGATCATGCTGAGGAACCTTGGGGGACATCCTAAACGTTCCAAGATTTGCCACAGGCCTTTCCTGCTAACGGTATCGAAAGCTTTGGTAAGGTCGACAAAAGTCACATACAGAGCCTTGTTCTGTTCCCTGCATTTCTCTTGGAGCTGCCTGAGAACAAATACCATGTCGGTGGTGCTCCTGTTAGCTCTGAAGCCTCACTGGCTCTCTGGGAGGAGTTCTTCTGCAATGGCGGGCACCAGTCTGTTCAGGAGTATTCTGGCAAGGATTTTGCCTGCAATGGAGAGCAGGGTTATCCCCCGGTAGTTGGAGCAGTCTGACTTTTCCCCTTTGTTCTTGTATAGGGGGATGATGATTGCATCGCGAAAGTCCTGTGGTAATTTGCCTTGTTCCCAGCAGGTGACAAGTACTTTGTGAAGTGAGCTATGTAGTACTGTGCCCCCATGCTTCCAGATCTCTGGTGGAATTCCATCAACTCCTGCTGCCTTGCCACTTTTCAGTTGCTTGATGGCTTTAACAGTCTCTTCTAGAGTGGGGATCTCATCCAACTCTGTTTTCACTGGTTGAAGTGGGGTGAGGTGAATTGCTGAATCTTGAACTACGCGGTTGGCACTGAAGAGAACCTGAAAATACTCCGACCACCGGTTCAATATGGATGCCTTGTCTGTGAGGAGCACTTGGCCGTCTGCACTACGCAAGGGACTCTGAGTCTGATATGAAGGACCATATACTGCCTTCAGGGCTTCGTAGAACCCTCTTAAATCACCAGTGTCTGCACACAGCTGGGTTCTCTCAGCAAGCTTGGTCCACCACTCGTTCTGAATGTCTCGAAGCTTGCACTGGAGGTTGCTACATACAGCGCGAAAGGTTGCTTTTTTCCCAGGACAGGAGGGCTGAGCAAGATGTGCTTGGTAGGCAGATCTCTTCTTCGCCAGTAAATCTTGGATATCTTGATTGTTCTCATCAAACCAGTCCTTGTTCTTCCTTGTGGAGAACCTGAGGACTTCTTCAGAGATCTGCAGGGCGGTAGTTTTTAGGTGTTCCCAGAGTGCTTCTGGAGAAGGGTCTGTGGGGCAACTGGGGTCCTCAATTCTTGACTGGAGTTTTGCCTGGAAGGCAGCTTTAACTTCGGCTGACTGGAGACTGCCAACCTGAAACTTCCTCCGAGGGATACCTCCTCTCCTGGGTGTGGGTTTAAAGTGAAGACGGAGATTGCAGCGTATTGAACGCTGCAATGTGGTTTTACCTTAAATTAAAATGTAATAATTATATAAAGATATTCACTGAGTTAATTTGCCATAGAAGTGTATCGTTCATTTTCTCAGCATAATTTGTCATAGAGGGCTCACACTCCTTTACTGGCAAGTTATGATTCAGAATAACTGCTGTGAGCACTGCTGTCAGAGCTGATGAAACCAAGGCATGTCACTGTTTGAGGAGCAGAGGCTTTACTGTTAGCATATGAGAAGCATCATTTCCAGAATATACCATCAGCAAAGTATCCTCAGTTGCAGATCTGTGTATCAGATTTCCAAGTCACAATGTCAATGTGTGAAATCCACCAAGTTGATGATATTTTGAGATCTTTCAGGCTTAGCACAGATGGCTTACATAGCCTTTACTCAATGCCATTCATCAAAGATTACAATTCACAGCCCGCTTTTCCACTTCTGTACATGTAAACTTAAATGTAGTAGAGACCCAATCAAGTATGTTGTCAGGTTAAGTAAATCATTGGCAGGAAAGAAGTGGTGGATACTCCTGGGGGGCTACTGATTATGATATTCTGCATGCATTTGGACTATCCTACACAATGTTGTCTTAATTTACTTTTCATTCACAAGAGATCAATCAGGCCTCATAAAACACTTTGTCAAATGTGATTGTTTTTTTTTTTAAATAATAATAATGCTGAAGACAGTCAGGGATTGGAAGAAATGCGGTGTTGCTTATTCTTGTTCCGCACTCCACAGACATTTTCTATGATGTAAGAACAGTTCCCCATCTCAAGTGTTGCATTTGTTTTCTCCATTTGAACAAAGGAATCTTGATTCAGTAGTTTTATACATGTGACAATGCCCATCCTATAGAAAATGTTGCTGCCTTCTATGATGGCACTGTCATAATTCATATTATCAGCTACTCAGCTGAAAAAGTGGCTTGGTGGAACTACATAAAACTGATGTACCACAAAATCTCATTCAAGCAGATTACAAATACTTGTGTGCCATCATAAAACACACTAAACTCCAGTCTTTTGACTAGTAGATTCGAACCAAAGTGTTTATGGACTGTTAAATCAATACCTAGGGGAAAAGTGTACACATGAGATATTTGTATGTACTTGATACTCTCAGAAAGCCTGTCAATGAAATCTTTTCACATAACCACTTAAGAGTAAATGACAACCAAAAATGTCTACTTGACATCTAGAAAACAGAAATGTGCAAGAATTCTTCTGCTCAAATTACAATTTGGTTGCAAACTGTGAGCAGCATCCTTGAAGGCTTGAATTATTCACTTTTTATCAAGCACTCAAACTTGTTCTACACTGTATTGCAATGTTCTGTGCATGCACATTACTATACTGTTTTCCTCATTTTTCCCATTCCTTCCCCATATACTATTGTAGTAACTGTCACACGACTCAGAGTTGATGTTCTCGCACCAGTCTGTCCATGCTGCTTGTGTCTCAGTGACAGTGGTTGCGTTGCTTTATTTTATTCTTTCTTACATAATCATTTACCAGCAACGTGCAGATTTAAGGAGACCAATGTTTACTTTAGCTGTCTACCCCAGGAAGGAGGTGAAAGAAGAAGAAGAAGAAGAAGAAGATGATAATATTGGATTTATATCCCGCCCTCCACTCCGAAGAGTCTCAGAGCGGCTCACAATCTCCTTTACCTTCCTCCCCCACAACAGACACCCTGTGAGGTGGGTGGGGCTGGAAAGGGCTCTCACAGCAGCTGCCCTTTCAAGGACAACCTCTGCCAGAGCTATGACTGACCCAAGGCCATGCTAGCAGGTGCAAGTGGAGGAGTGAGGAATCAAATCTGGTTCTCCCAGATAAGAGTCCGCACACTTAACCACTACACCAAACTGGCTCTCCAGGGCAGCACATTCCAAGGGCAGCACATTCCAAGAACCTCAGCATTCTTGCATAGGGCAAGTTACAAGAGGGCTTAATGTTCTCTTCTGAGTCTTAAGATAGAGGCAGAACAAGGTTGGCTAGGCCATTGCCCTTCCTTCATACTATGCATGCATATATCGAATAGGGAAAAAAATTACAAAAGAGGCACTTTTTAACGATTGACTTGAGCCTGCTGCTGTGGGGTGCGGGAGCTGTTCAACAACTCTCTAATATTCTTGCTTTGCCCATTTTGTCTAGGTGGTTCACCAAACCAAGTACATTAATCAAGTGTTCTAAATTAGATTGCAAGTATTTCACACATTCTTCCTCTGACACCTGTTTGATCAAATTATTCTAAGCATGTCCCCACAGGATAAAGGCTGGGAATGGTGCAGGCCCAAAAGCAGCATGCTCAGATGTTACTAGTTTTAAATGATGCATGCTCATGATGATTGTGGTGATTCGTTGTATCTCTAGGCAGGGAAAAAGGCAGGAGTGAACATAAGAGCTGCATTTACTGAAATGGCCACAACTAGACCTCAGTAACACTCTCCTCCTCTTCCAGTAGAGGTCAAATACAGTCAAAACCCTTGGGGAAACATGGAGGCTATTTAAAATTATAATCCTAGAAGCTCAGATAACAAACAAAGCAATGGAAGCTGTAAAAGGTAAGAAGGACTCCTTTAAGCGCTGAAAAGCTAGTCCAAGTGAGATTAATAAAAGGGAACACAGACTGTGGCAAATCAAATGCAAGACTGTGATCAGGCAGGCAAAAAAGGGACTATGAGGAGCATATTGCAAAAAACATAAAGACCAACAATAAAAATTTCTTCAAATATATTAGAAGCAGGAAACCAGCCAGGGAGGCAGTGAGCCTCTTGGATGACCAAGGGGTAAAAGGGTTACTGAAGGAGGATAGGGAAATGGCTGAGAAGATGAATTCATTTTTTGCCTCTGTCTTCACTGTGGAAGATTAGAAATGTTTGCCCACTCCAGAACCATTAATTTTGGAAGGGGTGTTGAAAGATTAAGTCAAATTGAGGTGACAAGAGAGGAGGTCCTACAACTGATAGACAAATTAAAAACTAATAAGTCAACAGGTCTGGACGGCATACATCCAAGAGTTCTGAAAGAACTCAAAGTTGAACTTGTGGATCTCCTGACAAAAATATGTTATCTTTCATTGAAATCTGCCTCCGTTCCTGAGAACTGGAAGGTAGCAAATGTCACCACCATATTTAAAAAGGGTTTCAGAGTAGATCTGGGAAATTACAGGCCAGTCAGTCTGACTTCAATACCAGGAAAGTTGGTAGAAAGCATTATCAAGGACAGAATGAGTAGGCACATTGATGAACACAAGTTATTGAGGAATACTCAGCATGGGTTCTGTAAGGGAAGATCTTGCCTCACTAACCTGTTACAGTTCTTTGAGGGGGTGAACAAACATGTGGACAAGGGGGACCCAATAGATGTTTACCTTGACTTCCAGAAAGTTTTTGATAAAATTTCTCATCAAAAGGCTCCTTAGTAAGTTCAAGAGTCATGGAGTAAAAGCACAGGTCCTCTTGTGGATCAAAAACTGGCTACTTAATAGGAAGCAGAGAGTGAATATAAATGGTCAGTCTTCACAGTGGAGGACGGTAAGCAGTGGGGTGCCGCAGGGCTCAGTACTGGGTCCCATGCTCCTTAACTTGTTCATTAATGTTCTGGAATTGGGAGTAAGCAGTGAAGTGGCCAAGTTTGCAGATGACACTAAATTGTTCAGGGTGGTGAGAACCAGAGAGGATTGTGAGGCACTCCAAAGGGATTTGTTGAGGCTGGGTGAGTGGGTGTCAACGTGGCAGATGAGGTTCAATGTGGCCAAGTGCAAAGTAATGCTTATTGGGGCCAAGAATCCCAGCTACAAATACAAGTTGACTGACCAGAGACTGACCAAGAGAGAGATCTTGGGGTCATGGTAGATAACTCACTGAAAATGTCAAGACAATGTGCAATTGCAATAAAAAAAGGCTAACACCATGCTGGGAATTATTAGAAAGGGAATTGAAAGCAAATCAGCCAGTATCATAATGCCCCTGTATAAATCGATGGTGTGGTCTCATTTGGAATACTGTGTACAATTCTGGTCACTGCACCTCAAAAAAGATATTATAGCATTGGAAAAAGTGCAGAAAAGGGCAACTGGAATGATTACAGGTTTGGAATACTTTCCCAATGAAGAAAGGTTAAAATCTACACATATCCTGTGCATTAGTAATCGTGATTCTTTTCCCCTGGAGTTCAAAGCTCAAACCTTCAGGTATTATCCATCTAAACCTCATTCCATTGTTTCTCAATTTTTCTGTCAACTTTTTATATGTTCTTCTATCATTTATCACTTGCTTTGGCAGCTCCTTCATGATTCTCACTCTACTGCCTCCCACTATCAATGTCTTTTCAAAATTTTTATTCATGATCAGCCCCAATTTTGGGTAAAATCTCTATTTTCCTTGTTACAAGACCTAAATCTTTAGTGCCCCACAACATAATTCTGGAAAAAAAATTGTGTCTTGCTGAAAAAAAGTATAGTTCTGAGCTTCAGGGTTAAATTTCCTCCATATATCTTCCAAATTTTCTTGTTTGACCAATTCAAAAAAAGACTTTGTATGCCATCCAGACCTGGTGACTTATTAGTTTTTAATTTTCCTTCTTTGCTGTTATTTTTTTCCCTCCAGACCTGTCCAATGAGTTCTTAACTGTTCCATTAAAATCTCCCATTATCAAAACTTGGCCATAAGTCAGTTCATCAAGCTGTTGTATAATGTCTTTAAAGAAAGCATCCTTTGCGCCATTAGGCGCATACAATCCCAATAACAATGTGTTTTTTTTCTATTTAATATTGTCTCTACTGCTACAAATCTTCCATCTTTATCTTTAAACACTAATTTTGGCTCCAATTCTTGTTTAATATAAAAAAAAACACTCCCCTATTCTTCTGTTCAGCTAATGAAAAAAAATCCATTCCCAATTGTTTGTCCCATAAAAATTTATAATCCTTTTCTTTAATATGCACTTCTTGCAAACAAATTATATTACAATTTTGTTTCTTAATCCAATGAAATGTTGCCCTTTTTTGTGGTGAATTTAGTCCATTAACATTCCAAGACAATAATTTGTAATCCATCATGGTGCAAATTCTTTATTTTCTTCAAAAACTGGCTGAGTAATAGGAAGCATAGAGTGAGTATAAATGGGCAGTCTTCGCAATGGAGGACGGTAAGCAATGGGGTGCCGCAGTGCTTGGTATTGGGTCCCATGCTCTTTAACTTGTTCATAAATGATTTAGAGTTGGGAGTGAGCAATGAAGTGGCCGTTTTTTGCGGATGACACTAAATTGTTCAGGGTAGTGAGAACCAGAGAGGATTGTGAGGAACTCCAAAGGGACCTGTTGAGGCTGGGTGAGTGGGCGTCAACGTGGCAGATGCAGTTCAGTGTGGCCAAGTGCAAAGTAATGCACATTGGGGCCAAGAATCCCAGCTACAAATACAAGTTGATGGGGTGTGAACTGGCAGAGACTGACCAAGAGAAAGATCTTGGGGTCGTGGTAGATAACTCACTCAAAATGTCAAGGCAGTGTGCGTTTGCAATAAAAAAGGCCAACGCCATGCTGGGAATTATTAGGAAGGGAATTGAAAACAAATCAGCCCATATCATAATGCCCCTGTATAAATCAATGGTGCGGTCTCATTTGGAATACTGTGTGCAGTTCTGGTTGCCGCACCTCAAAAAGGATATTATAGCATTGGAGAAAGTCCAGAAAAAGGCAACTAAAATGATTAAAGGGCTGGAACACTTTCCCTATGAAGAAAGGTTGAAACACTTGTGACTCTTTAGCTTGGAGAAACATCGACTGCGGGGTGACATGATAGAGGTTTACAAGATAATGCATGGGATGGAGAAAGTAGAGAAAGAAGTACTTTTCTCCCTTTCTCACAATACAAGAACACAATACAGAAAGGTTAAAACGGATAAAAGGAAGTACTTCTTCACCCAAAGGGTGATTAACATGTGGAATTCACTGCCACAGGAGGTAGTGGCGGCCACAAGCATGGCCACCTTCAAGAGGGGTTTAGATAAAAGTATGGAGCAGAGGTCCATCAGTGGCTATTAGCCACAGTGTGTGTGTGTGTATATATAATTTTTTTTTGGCCACTGTGTGACACAGAGTGTTGGAATGGATGGGCCATTGGCCTGATCCAACATGGCTTCTCTTATGTTCTTATCAATAACGCTGTTAATAAAAAAACCTCTTAGTGTTGGAAGGTCATGGAAATAAATTTGGCTGGCACGCGTATTTGTATTATGGAAAAAAGAAGATGCACGGTTTTTTCTCTCACCATTACATAAGGAATAATTTGCTAAATACATGGATGAAATATAAGAAATATGAAGATGAGAGAAGACCGTTATGGATAGTGCCAGCTGAAGTAATAAAAATAACGGCTGAGATAGGTGAAGAAAAGTGGTTGTCATATAATCAATTATTAAAAATACAAAGTGGCAAAATAGAATTGAAAACTGTTGAAGAGTTGCATAATAAATATGATTGGTTCCTAATGCAACAAATAAAGAGCTTGGTGGATAATGATATCAAAACTGAAGGAATAAGAAAAGAACAAACAGAAATGAAAAAAGTTCTGCTTGGAGATATGAACATATGAAGCTGCCTTATACTGAATCAGACCCTTGGTCCATCAAAGTCAGTATTGTCTTCTCAGACTGGCAGCGGATCTCCAGGGTCTCAAGCTGAGACTTTTCACACCTATTTGTCTGGACTCTTTTTTGGAGATGCCAGGGATTGATCCTGGGACTTTCTGCTTACCAAGCAGATGCTCTACCACTGAGCCACCATCCCTCCCCAATAATGAAATGAAATTAATTTAATTTAATGAAAAATTAAATTAAATTAAAATTAAAAAAATGAAAAATTAATTTCAAAAATATATAAATTACTTTTAAAATGGTCTACAGAGGATGAAATAGTGAAATCTCAAATGATTAAATGGGCAATTAATGTAAATAAAGAAATACAGATGGAAACTTGGGAATACTTGTGGAAGAATTCTATGAAGCTTTCAATGTGTCATAGTATTAAAGAGAATTGCTTTAAAATGATGTATAGATGGTATATGACTTTTAAAAAATTGGCAAAGATGAACAATAAGATGCCAGATAGATGCTGGAAATGTAAAAAACATGAAGGTTCTTTCTTCCATATGTGGTGGACTTGTGAAAGAGCAAAAATTATTGGCAGATGATTCAGCAAGAAATTTCTAAGATCTTGGGATATGAATTCAAGAAAGTTGCAGAGGCTTTTCTGTTGGGATTACAAATGGAAAAATTTCCAAAAGAAGATAGAACTGTAATTTGGTACTTGCTTTCAGCTGCTAGGTTATTATATGTGCCATTGTGGGAGCAAGAAAAAATACCAGAGAAATGGGATTGGATTATAAAAGTTATGTCATGGAGTGAAATGGACAAATGAACAAGAATATTAAGATACTATGATTTAGAAGTTTTTAATAAGGAGTGGAAAAAGTTTAGAAGATATGTAGAAAAAGAGTGGAAAATAAAAGGACACTGGACAATTTTTCATAATGATTAAATTTTTTAAAAAGAAGAATATCAATTTTTGTTTTAATAGTTAAGGATACCTTTAAATATTTGCATTTTAAGCAAACACTGGCAGGGGTCAAGTAACGGGGGGAGGGGTGGGTAGAAAGTAATATATGGGGTAGATAAAAGAAGTTTTTAAAGATGTAAGAAATAGATTTATTACCATATGTTACCAATAAAATTGTTTTAAACCAAAGTAAACAAAAGCCCTGACACAACTAACTAAATATCCCCTTCCTCTAATACCAACAAACTCACCACTCCCTTATGTGAGGGATATCTTCCAGTTGCAACCTGTCTCCAGCCCAGACTTTCCAGAGAGAACACTTACCTGTCTGTAGCTAGTCTTTTAATCTTTCCTCCCAGGACCCACCCCTCAAACCTTCACTGGGCAAGTTTCCCCTCCTAAACTTCTGGCCATCCAATCAGAGGGACAGAAGGGATCCTGAGAAATGTAGGCCTGGTTACTACTCTAAGGACCTGCCTACCTTAGGGACCGCCTTTCTCCATACATTCCCCAGAGAGCACTGAGATCTAGCTCCCAAAATCTTTTAAAAATCCCTGGACCAAGGGAGGCCAAATTGAAAACAACTCGAGAGCAGGCCTTCTCAGTAATGGCTTCTCACTGGTGGAACCAATTACCAGCGGAGGTTCGAGCCCTCCGGGACTACAATCAGTTCCGCAGGGCCTGTAAAACCATCCTTTTTCAAATGGCCTTTCAAGACTGAATCTTGAAATGACATCCAGCCATCTGACATACATCCGCTAGGTCTTGTATTATAGCACCTTAATTGTAAGTGTAATGGTTTTAATTAATTAATTAATTAATTTAATGGATTTTAATGTATTTTACTGTATAATGTATTGTTGTAATCATGGTACTTTCCATGTCTGTGAGCCGCCCTGAGCCTGCCTCGGCGGGGAGGGCGGGATACAAATAAAATTATTATTATTATTATTATTATTATTATTATTATTATTATTATTATTATTATTATTATTATTATTATTATTATTATTATTATTATTATTATTTAACACAGGCTTCCCGGGAGCCTGTAGACCTCACTAGACCTAGGGTCATGACATCTGCTCTGAATAGTTATTTATTTAGTGCAATTTTAAATCTCACCCTTCTTCCATGGAGCTAGACTTGCCAAACTCCAGGTCCCAATGAGAGATCCCCTAGTTTTGCAGGCTCCCCCCTGCTGCCAACCAGCTGGCTGGTGGAGGGAAGCCCCACCCCAACAGCCACCATGTGTCTTTATATCTCAGTAGGCTTAGAAGAAGCCTGCAAACTGCCTGTTTTTGACTGTATGTGTGCCTTTAAATTCTGTGGTTAGTACTTGGATGGGAGACCAAGAAGCTGCATGGGTGAGTAGGCAGACCCTCATGGGTTTTCCTGGTGAGTGTCTGAAAGGAAGAGAAGTGAGGAAAACTCCACCCCTATGCTGCTCTGCTTTCATTTTCCTGTTTGTCTGAAGAAGTGGGTTGAAATACAGCATGTGGTTACATTCAGCAGCTCCAGTGAGTAAATAGCCCTAGTGATATCACAAAAGTGTGTGCTTGCAAACTGCTTATTTTGACAGTGTGTGTGTTCACTTTCATTTAGTGGAGAAAAGCATTTCAAGGCAAAAAAGAGGATGAGGAAATAAATACTACGTTCAGAGGAACTGCAGTGCTGTACTTTTATTTTATTTTTTTAGGGAATGGCTCCACCTCCAAAGTCCACAGGTATTTTCTGAGTTGGACTTCAGTCAGTCAGTCAGTCAATGTTTTTATTGTGTATAGCCATTGGCTATTACAAAACAGAACACTAACACCAAAATTCCCAGATAACATCTTAAAAGTTCCCCAGAGGGGTCAACCTTAGAAGTTACAATGTTCGATATCACTCTTGCTCTTATCCTTAGCTGCACGGGCGAACAAAGAGAATCTATAGCAGGGGTGGCCAATGGTAGCTCTCCAGATGTTTTTTGCCTACAACTCCCATCAGCCCCAGCCAGCATGGCCAATGGCTGGGACTGATGGGAGTTGTAGGCAAAAAACATCTGGAGAGCTACCGCTGGCCACCTCTGATCTATAGGATACTTGAACATCATTATCAGATAACAAAAATATAATCTTTTCAATTTCCAAATGTGATTTTGAGGTGGTTAGTATTCCGGCCAGAAATTTGACTCTGGGTGCGTTGTAGAGTGGGCAAGATAGAATATCTTGATAGAAGGTTCTCTATCATAGATGAACCACAAATGCAGAAACATTGCTCTGGTGGGGTGTGAGAATATCAACCGGTTAACAGAGTTAAAAGTTGAACCTGGCAATCCTACATGGAGCTGAGGGTGGCATACATGGTTCTGCCCTCGTACCACAACCCTGTGAGGCAAAGGTAGGCTAAGAGAAAATCTGGCGCAAGGCCATTCAGTAAGTTTCATGGCAGGCATAGATTTGAACCTGAATTTCCTCAGACTTCCTTCCACTCTAACTGCTATACTCCCAGGTTTGTTTGGTTTTTTTTAAAAAGCAGGAATGCAGTTCCAGCTGGCTTGGCATCAGGAGGTGTGGCCTAATATGCAAATGAGCTCCTGCTGGACTTTTTAAATATGTTGCAATGTGATATCAGCCTTATACAAACCTGTTTATCCCTGTTTAAGGACAAAGCACTTCCTGATTTATCCCTGGTAATAGGCATGAAAGTTTTCTTTTTCTTTTAAAAATATTCTCCCCCACTTTCTCCTTGCAAAATAATAGACACAAGGGGGTTAAACACAAGTTGTACTAAGTAGACATACTTGTGCAATAAAATAGCACTAAACATCTCACCTATAACCTGTCTCAGATGGGACGTATTACAGTCCTTTCCCACAGGCAGAGGTTTTTACTATGCCTCAAGCATAGGGGAGGGCAGGGCTGGCAAGCTGGGCCTCCTCAGCCCTGGCTAGAACCCCTTCTCATCTGGTATCAAGATGCTCTTGTTTTGATCCTTCAACCCTTTGGGCCTTCTCCTTGACCTCCAGGCTGTAAACAACCTAGAGGCTGGGATATCAGTGCATGGGAGAGGGACTGAACAGACCTGTAGCCAGATAATTTTAGGTGGAGGGACCTACAGGATAACATTTTAGGTTGGGGGGGCATGTCGCTGGCATGGTCTGCTTGTGCTGGCAGCAAATCTAGCATGGCCTCAGAGCCCTCTAGAGCAGGGGTAGTCAATGGTAGCTCTTCAGATGTTTTTGCCTACAACTCCCATCAGCCCCAGCCAGCATGGCCAATGGCTGGGGCTGATGGGAGTTGTAGGCAAAAAACATCTGGAGAGCTACCATTGGCCACCCCTGCTCTAGAGCAATCCTAGGTGGAGCTGTTGTCATTTACAACTCAAGAAAAGCAGCCCTGTCTGTGTGCAGCAGCTCAGCTTTATTCCTTTGGAAATTGTTGCAGTCAATGGGATGGAAGCATTGGCTTTTAAGATCCCCAGAGATTCTAATGTTTCCATGGAAGGGACAACCCATCAGGCTGGGGAGCAGAGGGGAGGGTTAAGAGCGAGCCGCAATGCCAACAGCTCTGGTTTGGTGAGCTCCAAGCACATGAAGTCTGACCTCTGAAACTGACACATGAGTTTTGCAGGTGGCCAGAGGGAGCTTCTGTCCTTGGGGGGGAGAGAGGGAGGGGCCTCCCTCTGCTGCTTGCTTCCCCGTTACTGAGTGGTCACCCATCTGGTCTTGTTTCAGGATGTTCGTGAAGCCAAAATCCTGGAGCTGGAGGAGGAGGAGGAAGCAGCGCTGCTGCTGGTGGCCCACCCATCACCTGCCTCCTCCACTGCCTCCCTCATGCCCTTCTCCTCTGGCTCTGAAGGGGGGGAGGAGGAGAAAGCTTTCCTCCACTCCCACTGCCACCTCCTTTACCTTGGGTCCTGTAGCTGGCTCTGCCACTGCACAGAGGGGCCATACACATGGAAAGGGGGGTTAAATGGAGTGGCCTCCCCGCTGGCCCCACCATAACTACGGGCCTGGGACTGAATCTATTGGTTAGGACTTTTGTGTGTCCCCTCAACTCTCCCAGTGGCCTGATTCACTGAAGCTGGGTGTCCCTGCATGCTCTTGTATATGGAATAAATTAATCTCTCTCCTCCTAGTCTCAGTAGTTGGGAGGCTAAGTGTTTGTTATCTCTGCATGGATGAAAAGCCTAGTGCTTGGGTAGCTGTGTGAGATCTTTACAATGCAGGTAATGTGTAGAACTAGCAAAATTAAAAAAACAACAACAACAACTATGTTGACAGAGAATTACTGAGTTACTTTGGCATCCCTATCAAAGAAATGGACATGAGCCAGCAGGAACAATAAACAAAGGGATGGTCTCAGTGTTTTGGCAGACTTCCCTCTTTACAATTAATTCTGCCCTAGGCATAAAAGTGGGTCAGGCAGAGAAAGGAGAGATGCTTCTATAAACTTGGATGGAGAGGGAAAGGGGAGAAGATGTGGGGCCTGCAAGTGAAAGGGAAAGCAGAGATAGCATGGTGAACAGGGAGGTGAGATTTCCGCCACCAATTTCCATGGCTTTCCCACTTGTTCGTTATAAATATACCCATTCAGATATAAAAAGATATTCAAAACTTCTAAAATATCCCAGACGGTATGGTGAAGTAATTTTGCCACAATGATCACGAGGGTCGTTTTCGCACTCACCTCCAGCCGGCGCGACCCCCCTCTTCACCGCGCAGGATCTGTGCGGATTTCGCACTAAATGCCGCGGAGCAGCCTTTTGCGCCGGAAACTCCCGTCACAAAAGCCGCTCAAACATAAATCGCCAAAAAGCAGTTTGGCGTTTGCACGGCTTTTGCGATGGGAGTTTCCGGCGCAAAAGGCTGCTCCGCGGCATTTAGTGCGAAATTCGCGCAGATCCTGCGCGGTGAAGAGGGGGGTCGCGCCGGCTGGAGGTGAGTGCGAAAACGACTGAGGTGTATGTAATCCAAGCAAGTCAGAATATGCACCAACAGCAGCTGTCTGCCAGCAACCATGCTGAGGGCTACCAACTGTGCAGATGCAAAAACCACTTGAAATACTTCTTGTTTTAAATTATGAACACAAGGGAAAATAGCCTTTGTGTGCATGGTGAGCTTGATATTTGAATGTCTCAGTGCAAAAACTGAATCATCAGTAGTGGCAAGCTCTTCATGTTCTCCTTTAACACACCCACTTGGGAAGTAAAAGGATAGAAATCTATAGACCTGATTTTCTGTTTTGATTTTTTTGTAGTATTTTGATTAGGATAATTTTTATGCAACATGATGTTCTAGACTTCTTTATTGTTGATATTCTAATCTAATAAACTAGTTTCAGGTGGGTAGCTATGTTGGTCTGAAGCAGCAGAACAAAGTTTGACTCCAGTGGCACCTTCAAGACTAATACATTTTATTCAAGGCATAAGCTTGTGTGTGCAAGCAAACTTCTTCACTAGTGACACAAGAACACCTGCCAATTCCCATTCAGATTTTAGTCCCTATGTTACCTGAAACATTACCAAGAGCACAATTCATACTGTCAGAATCTAGGATTCTTTTGAATCTAGATTGCCAAAACGCATTTTTAAAAATGTAGCACACAGATTTTAAATAACCCTTGTGAGTGTTTAATTTTATTTGTACTACTTGACTTCAATGCTGCAAAAATTCTGCAAGGGAAAAATAAAACAAAACAAATGTCATTAAATTGTGTGTGACAAAACCATGTTTTTATTTGCACTGTTCTGCATCCTAGATTTTTAAGTAAGAAAACTCTACTGGAGTTGAAAAATTATTTGTAATGTATTATATAATTATGATTCAGGAACCAGTCCGGACTGTTAATTGAATCTACAAAGATTTGTTTAGTCTTTGTATTATTCTTTTAAAGAACTTTTTAAAAGGCAGGTGACAGGAAGGTGAGAGCATTATATCAGGAGGAAACACAATTGGAAATCAGGTAGGAATCATGTACTTGATGTACTTATCAAGAAATCAAAAGCAATTCTTGCCTCTTATTTCTACTTGCATATTTTCAAATGTCTTTCTGTAGCCATGAGGCCTAGAAACTTGCTTTAATCAAATCAAACAAACATTTCCATAGACTGCCTCCCCCCTGTCCCCCAATCACTACAAAGTAGCTCTTGAAAACAAGATGGGATGCAACATGGGCAAAGACTGTAGGTCAAGGGGGGATCCAGAGACATTACAGATTCCCTACTTGCACAAGCACTCATGTGCAAGTCTACTTTGTATCAGAACCAGTGTGAAATACTGCTGAATGAAAGAGCAAAATAGCTCTCCAGTGTATGGTGGTAGATGTCTCTTTTGGGCCAAAATTGACACCTAGTATTAAGGAAGTGTTGCTCACACACCCACACCATTAAAAGGGTACAAAATGAAATAATATCAAGATCATTCCATCCACTTGCTTTCCCTGAATGAAAACCTATTAATTTATTTTACATTTCTAAGGTCTACCAATCAAAAGTGCAGCACCCATGGAAAAATATCTCTAGGCCGGTTTTTTACCATGAGAATAGTTAGGCTGCCAGGCAGTTTCTAGGGATTAATGGCCATCTTGGGTTAATGACCCTTAGTAGCTCTTCTAGCCATCAAGTCCTTCTGGACAGTCATTAATCCTCAGGAAATGTCCTATTCCTCCATCATTAATGCTTCATTACAATCTGTCTTGGTCACCCTTGCAGAGACCTTCATAGCTCCTTCTTCAGATGTGAGCTGTGTCTTGACTTCAGATATACCCTGACACACTGTTAAAGTGAAGCCAATTTGTCATGATTTTTTTTTTGTCAAATATTGAATCTAGGGATCTGTCTTCTATGTAGGTTTAGGGATAAAGAAAAGGAAACTTCAGAGAACTCCTTTCAAAATGTAACATGCCCTGTCAAGACAGCAAGACTAAACTATCGTCTATTCTTTTACTGCAGAAAAGTTTAGGAAAATACAGTATGTCTAACAAGGAGGCCTTTGCACTGGTAAAACCACCACCAGGTAAGATATATTAGAATTGGCCATATTTGACCTAAATCATAACTTTTGACTTAGGAAACTAATGGGACAAATCTGGGGTGAGTATAAATGGGCAGTCTTCGCAGTGGAGGACGGTAAGCAGTGGGGTGCCGCAGGGCTCGGTACTGGGTCCCATCCTCTTTAACTTGTTCATAAATGATTTAGAGTTGGGAGTGAGCAGTGAAGTGGCCAAATTTGCGGATTACACTAAATTGTTCAGGGTGGTGAGAACCAGAGAGGATTGTGAGGAACTCCAAAGGGATCTGTTGAGGCTGGGTGAGTGGGCATCAACGTGGCAGATGCGGTTCAATGTGGCCAAGTGCAAAGTAATGCACATTGGGGCCAAGAATCCCAGCTACAAATACAAGTTGATGGGGTGTGAACTGGCAGAGACAGACCAAGAGAGAGATCTTGGGGTCATGGTAGATAATTCACTGAAAATGTCAAGACAGTGTGCGTTTGCAATAAAAAAGGCCAACGCCATGCTGGGAATTATTAGGAAGGGAATTGAAAACAATTCAGCCAGTATCATAATGCCTCTGTATAAATCGATGGTGCGGTCTCATTTGGAGTACTGTGTGCAGTTCTGGTCGCCGCACCTCAAAAAGGATATTATAGCATTGGAGAAAGTTCAGAAAAGGGCAACTAAAATGATTAAAGGGCTGGAACACCTTCCCTATGAAGAAAGGTTGAAACGCTTAGGGCTCTTTAGCTTGGAGAAACGTCGACTGAGGGGTGACATGATAGAAGTTTACAAGATAATGCATGTGATGGAGAAAGTAGAGAAAGAAGTACTTTTCTCCCTTTCTCACAATACAAGAACTCATGGGCATTCGATGAAATTGCTGAGCAGACAGGTTAAAACGGATAAAAGGAAGTACTTTTTCACCCAAAGGGTGATTAACATGTGGAATTCACTGCCACAGGAGGTGGTGGCGTCCACAAGCATAGCCACCTTCAAGAAGGGGTTAGATAAAAATATGGAGCAGAGGTCCATCAGTGGCTATTAGCCACAGTGTGTGTGTGTGTGTGTGTGTGTGTATATATATATATATATATTTGGCCGCTGTGTGACACAGAATGTTGGACTGGATGGGCCATTGGCCTGATCTAACATGGCTTCTCTTATGTTCTTATGTTCTTATGGGGTATTTTGCTACTTGTACATGTCAGGCTGATATCTGACTCTTTGAACAAGTCCATTTCCCACCCTTGAGAGTATGGAGTATGGAGGAATGTCTTTGCCACCACCCCACTTCTGAAATTTTATCAAGAAGAAAAATCAAGCTGTTGCTGTAAGAGGCTGATTGTAATTTGGCCCCGCCCTGGCCGGGCCACACTAGTGGCTACATGCCGCAGGGCCATCCTTTGCATCCCCAGAAGGATGCAGGCTGACGCAGTGTTTCCTGGGCATCCGGGTGCTTCAGAGGGGTGGAGCTGGGGCTCTATATAGCCTCAGCCCACCCATTTGCCACGCAGTTTGCTGAAGCTCTCAGCTGGGACAGAGGCACATTGCTGCCTTCGGCCGAGAGCATGGGGGTGGGGGCTGCTTCCCTCGGATTGGGCCCCAGACCAGTGGATGGTGTGCGGGAGCTTCTGGGTAGCATCAAAGCACAGACAGAGCCATCGGGCTGCTGCGTCGGTGCAGGAGTTGGCACAGGCATCTGGAGGGAATAGCGGGACACCAGGGGGCTGTGGCCTCGTGTCTTTTGGGCTCTCCCTGGGTGGGGAGTCCCTGGCTGGCGGGGCTTTGGCTTAGAGGTGAATGGGTGCAATTATCCCTTATCCCTCCCCCTCTTTATTAAGGGCTTGTGTGGGACCCCATTAGTGGGTGGGGGTGCATTTATAGTGAAGGGGTTTGACTTATTCTTTCCCTTAGAGTGTGGTGTTTGGGGGGGGGGCTTGAGTTTTAGTAGCAATGCGTCCAAAGAAGAGACAGGGCCCTTCCAAGGGCAAACAACTTGCAAAGGGTCAGAGAAAGCGGGCCCATCTGTGGGCCCCGAGGGACGTGCAAATGGATAGCATCGAAACGAGGCAGGCCATAATGGAGCGCTTAAGCGTGTTGGAAAGGGAGCGGGGCGCATTGGGGGCGTCCACTGTATGGCCGGGCATCGTAGCGCCATGGGGCCGTCGGGGACACTTACATTTGAGAGAGAGGTGCTGGCAAGGCTTTCTGCTTTGCAGGAGGGTTCAGACCCCAGGACGCCACCTGACCGGAGCCAGGAGGACAGTACAAACAAGAAGGTGGTGCTGAGCGATGAGGGAGTTGAACAGGATGTTGGCGAGGACAGGCAACAGCCAGTCCAGCCCGTGGCATTGGCAGTGCCTCTGTCAGCTTTGGAAGGTAGGGGGTCACTCACACAACAACATGCTGCATGACCCTGGGGGCCATGGGGTCCCGGTGTATGGCCAGTGCCCAGTGGGGCAGGGCCGGCGTCTACATCAGCGGAACAGGGGGGACATTGAGGTTTTCCGGTTCAGGCGGGGCCATCATGGGCATCAGGGAGTCCGGCTTGGGGGCGGAGTCAGGGTGCCTCGGTGGGTGTATGCCAGCTCCACTGCGGGTCAGCTGGTCGACCCCGGCTGTTATGTTGGGAGTTCACATCGCAAGGAGTTTGCTCGAGGAAAGCATGCAAGTTCCATCATGAATGCCCATTGTGCGGAGGGTCCCATGCATTTTTGGCATGCAGCAAAGCCAAACAGAAAGGAGGGACAAAGCACCCCGGGGGAGGGAGTAATTCGCAGACTCCTGGTAAAGGGTCCCAGTTCCATTCGACTGAAAGTTCTTAAGCGTTTCCTGTTCAATTATCCCAGGGCTGCTGACAGAGTCTATTTGTGGGAGGGGTTCAGTGTGGGATTTAGGATCCCATTTCAGGGGCCTAGGGCACCCTGTGGGGTAGCCAACCTTCGTTCCATAGTAGGAATGGAGCATGTTGTCAGAGCAAAAATTGCGAAGGAGTGTGCTGATGGGTGAGTTATTGGTCCTTTCGAAGCCCCTCCTGTTCCGTGTTTGAGGGTCTCCCCATTGGGTGTGGTTTCCAAGAAAGCAGCGGGTGAATTTAGGTTGATCCACCACCTTTCTTATCCCAGTGGTGGGTCGGTGAATGATGGAATTTCTGACCACCTTTGTTCAGTTAGAGACACTTCCTTTGACCAAGCGGTCAGAGTGGTGCGAGGGTGTGATCTGGGTGCTGAGATGGCTAAATGCGACATTAAGTCGACATTTCGGCTTTTACCAGTGCAACCTAAGGACTTTGAACTGTTGGGGTTTAAGTTTGAAGGGAAATACTATATGGATAGAGCATTACCGATGGGGTGTTCTGTATCCTGTGCTGCCTTTGAGCGGTTCAGTTCCTTCCTGGAATGGCTGCTGAGGGACAGGTCGGGTCGTAGTGTGGTTGTCCATTATTTAGATGCATTTCAATTTGTGGGCGCTGCAGGGACTGGGCGTTGCACTAAGCTACTGGAACTCTTTATGAAGCTAGCGGAGGAGCTCGGGGTGCCCTTGGCACATGAGAAGACGGAGGGCCCGGCCACCCGGCTTAAATTTTTGAGTATCCAGTTGGGCACCTGCCATCAGGCTTCGCTGTTACCAGATGAGAAGGTGCAGCAGCTCAGGGTTAGGTTAGCAGCATTGAGGCGGAAGTGTAAGGTGTTGCTGTTAGAGCTACAGCAACTAGTAGGGCATATCAATTTCGCCTGCAGAGTGGTAGCACCGGGAAGGGCATTCCTTCGGCGCCTTTGTGACGCCATGGGGTCCCTGCGCTTGCCTCATCACAAAGTGCGCTTAACGGCTAGTATGCGCAGTGATTTGGAGGTTTGGGAGAACTTTCTGGAGTCATTAAACGGGGTATCCTTTTGGCGGGAGGATATGAAGGTTGAAGCTGACCTCCAAATATCTTCTGACGCCACAGGTTCTATAGGTTTTGGAGTTTTATTTAGGGGTCACTGGTGTGCTGAGCAGTGGCCTGAGGATTGGCAAGCCAGTGGTATCTGTAGGAATTTGACTTTTTGGGAATTTTTTTCGATCATGGTAGCTGTTTGTATATGGGGGGAGCTGTTAGCCAACCAAGTGGTGCATTTCTGGTGCAACAACTTGGCAGTGGTTCACGTCATCAATTCTCTGTCCTCTAAGTCTATCCCGGTGATGAACCTGGTTAGGGTTTTTACGCTGTGTTGCCTATGCTTAAACATGCTGTTTCTTGCTAAACATGTGCTGGGGGTTAATAACAAGGTGGCGGATGCTCTGTCTCGCCAACAGATGGAGTGCTTTCATCAGTTGGCCCCGGAGGCCGATCCGCAGCCGTTCCAGATGCCTCAGGACCTTTGGCAGCTTGGCAGGCAGAAGCCGGTAGGGTAATTCTTTTAGCCTTGGCCCCAAGTACGCAGAGAGGTTACGAACGTACTGCTTTACAGTTTAGGGTATTTAGGGCTGCTGCAGGGCTGGGAGAATGTTGGCCCATCCCAGTCTTGCACCTGATACAGTTCTGTGTGCAGCAGAAGAGCTGGAGAATAGCGGTTAAATCCATTCAGGGTCAGTTAGCCGCTTTAGCGTTTATTAGTAAGACGCAAGGGCACCCTTCGGCTGTAGATGATTTTAGGGTGAAAAAGATGTTGGAAGGTTGGTAAAGGGAGCAAGGGGCGTGGTTGGATGCCCGTCAGCCCATTTCCCTTCCATACTTAGAGGGCTGGGTGGAGTTTGGCTGGAGGTGTGCAGTTCAGATTATGAAATTGTGTTGTTTCACGCAGCTGCCCTTACAGCATTCTTTGGTGCCTTAAGGGTATGTGAGCTGGTTCCGCTGTCTTGAAATGACCAGTCCAATTTTGCATTGCAGTGTGGGGATGTAACTTTCAAGGACAAACACGTGTTCTTGTGGGTCCAGCAATCCAAAATGGATCAAAAGCAGAAGGGCACCACGGTTAAGATAGGTCCTTGTCTGGAGGCGGGTTTATGCCCGGTACAAGCCTTACAGCAGTACGTGGCTGTGTGAGGGAGTGCACAAGGGCCTTTTTTCTGCCATTCGGGGGGGGGGGGGGGGGCTCACCAAGTATCAATTCTGGGTGGTGACGGCTCAGGCACTAGAGAAGATAGGACTGGGAAAATTTAAGTTTGGAACCCATTCCTTCCGGATAGGGGCTGCATCAACTGTGGCAGCAATGGGCTATCCGGGGCCATCCATCCAAAAGGTTGGGCGTTGGCGATCGGTGGCTTACAGGGCCTATGCTCATCCACTGTTGTTTCCCTTAAGGGTATGAAGTTAGCATGTTATGCTGTTGTTTTTTCAATTGTTTGACTGTTGTTTCATTACAGGTGCTCGCCATGGGAGGCTGCGGATCCTCATTTGCAGTCACAGCATGACATTCTGGGCTGCCCACTTTGCCAGAAGATCGCCGGTTGGCTCCCAGTTGGGGCTGAGCGAGTGGGCTATTGTGGAATGGCAGGGGTGAAGGTGGCTTTGCTGGCCTGGGCTTCTGCCTTTGCTGTTTGCTGCCTCACATACTAGTCATTCACCTTGGGGGGAGTGATCTGGGTATGATGAAGGGGAAGGCCCTGTCCCTGCAGGCGGTGGCGAATCTTCGGGCCATCATGCGGAGGTAGCCCGGAATTCGCTTGATCTGGTCTGCCATTTTGCCTCGGAGAGTCTGGCGTGCCGCTTTGGACCCTGCGGGGATTGAATGGGCCAGAAAAAAGGCAAATTGGGCCCTGAGGAAGGCCTTGAAAGGTGGTATGGGTACCTTCCTTCCCCACCCTGGAATTATGGTGGATATGTTAGAGTTGTATTGGCCAGATGGTGTCCATCTGTCCGATGTTGGGAATCGGGCCTTTTTAAGCGACTTGCGGCAAGGTCTTCAGGCGGCTCTGGGCCGCCCAGGGGGCGCGAATGCCTAAGCAGAGGCTTGGCATTGGTGGTGGCGGAAGGAGCTAGGGGTTTATACCCTGCTGGTGAGCACCCAGGCCTCTGCACCTGTTTAGTGAAGTCGATTCACAGGAAAGGCAGATGGGCTTTACAGCTCAATGTCATAGAATGCAGATCATATTCATGCCTCCCCTTATTTGTCTCCTTTTGGTGATCGGGGCTGAAGTGTAAGGGGAGGGCTGTTGTGGTCTGCCGGCCCGGCACTAGCCACATTCGTATGGCTCGTGCTGGGGGAAGGGTGGCTCGCCCATTGTTGGACTTGGCGGGGTCGGGGGAAGACCCCAGGGCTTGTCTTATTACCTTGTCATATTAAGTTGTAGTTAATAAAGTGGCCCTTTTTCCCAATAATTATGTGTCAGCCTCTTTATTCCGACTGGGAGGTGCAAAGGAAAGCTTGTTTCTTGCCTCAAATCTCTTTGCCTATTGGACATTTAAAAGAAACCAGAAAACTCCTAGCTCTAAAAAGTCAGGATAATGTTCATGTTTCATTTCAGGTGGCTAGAATGGATTGCTGTCTCAGTGAAACATCAATATTCTTTTCCAATCACATCTGAGGTGTATGAAATAACACTCCCTTGTTCTGACAGTCCACTTTGTGTTTCCAAGATTTCCAATGGCACTCTTTTTTAATTACTTCTAGGACTTTATACAGTTTTTGCTAGAATGAAAACTACCTTTCAGCACTTCATTTTCAACTGCATAGTCAGTCTTCAGAAGCTGAAGTATTCTTCTGACGAGAATTCTGACACTTTTGCAAAGAATTGTTCATATCTGATGAACGTCCATCTTGTATGGGCCTGCTTTTGTCCTTTATTCATTGCAGGCTATTTAGATTTAAGAATCAGAAAAGAGATGGGCTCAAAAAACCAGTTAACCTGAGAAATATAAATTTACAAGCTTTCAGTCCCAGTAAACACACAAAAAAAGGGTTAAGTCATCTGAAATACAATTGTTTTTACCCTAACCAATTCATGAACAGCATCTGCAGTGGTGTACTTCCAGAATGAAATAACTCCATCTCAATTAACAGGCCACACTGTGTTATTTTGCATTCTAGATAGTACCCAAAGCTGTCCACAATCCTGATTAACTTCAAAAAAGTTTAGGGAATAGCCCTTTGGAAATTGAGGGACATCTTGAAACTAAGCTCAAAATTTGAGATTCAGCGCTGTAAAACCAGCCTACTAATCTATTATTTCCTCTTTCACATCCATGTACATAACATGGATGAATTTAAGCTTTTATTATATTGTTTTAATTTTAAATTGTTATACCTATATGTTGTGAGGTTCCCTGAGCCCACTCATGAGGTAAGGTGAGATAAAAATAAAAATAAATGAATAAGTATTTTAATCTTTTCCTGTCTCATCCAAAATAAATGAGACTCTTCTGTGCTTGAGCACAAGTATGAATTATGATGTTTCAAAGTTGGTACAATAATTGTTATTTCCATAATGAGTCTCCTTCCCAATAAGCAGCTCTTCTTGAATATTCACTGGTCTTCTGACTGCTTTATGCTAGTATTTGTTAAGGAAAATGATAACAATGAATCCTTGTCCATCATTCCAGGGATAAGGTCACAATAGTCAAGAAAATGCTTCCATACATCATGAAGCAGAAATAGCAAATGGAATAGCCATTTTTAAGCAAGACATCTTGCTATTTCTAAACAGGGAGTTGAATTAATGGATTAGTATGCATTTAATTTTTTTTGCTCCATCACTTTCAAGTTGGCTTCATTTGTTTACATTCATATGGATTACCTTTCCCATTTAAATAGAGAATCATCTGGTTTGAATTTACCCACAGTAAATAACTTTCAATGCAGGTAGACACTTGGAAAATGTTGGTCATTGGGCCACGAGTAGTCAAGATTACACAACAGCCTAGGAAGCAGAGATATGTGGTGGTGGTGGAATTCCCTGGATTATTGTAACCTGAACATCTTTTCTATATGATGCTCAAATGTTCAGAAGGGCTATGTCAAATAGTGGCTTGTGTGCTTCTGAGGTGGGTATGTGGGGTTGCTCTCTATATTTTATTTTTGTTACTAATTTTTGTTCTGCTTTCTCATTTAACTCATTTTCCATACATATTGCCATGCAACTGAGTTTGTACCCTCTCTCTTCTAAACCCAGTTAACACATTCACCCTGTAACTGTCTGGATCTACTGGAACTCTACCGATACAGCTGTTGTTTCTCAGAAGCACTCATAGCAGCACATTTTGCAGGCAGCATGAATATAAGAATAACCCCCAAGAAATGGTGATTGTGTAACACATAGGGATGTGTTTTTTTCTGGTTTTGCATGGGGATAAAACTGACCATAATATGCCACTCTTTCATTCTTTACCAATGTATAAGCAAATCAAGTTAGTTAAGTCTTAGCTTGCCTTTTAACTGATATACTACATGTGCTTAATTGTTCCTTCAGACCAAATCTGGAGAACCCTAAATTTAGAGACTAGGGCATTGATCCAGGAGTTCAGCCTTTGCAGACTGCAGCTGGGATACTTGGCTCACATAGACTGGCATGGAACCGGTACAGGCTGTGCAATCCACATGCCTGATTTCTTATGCATCAGGAGTCTGAATATGTGACTGCCATTTCTTTGGACAGTACCTAGAGAAAGCCATTGTGTTGACTCTAAAGAACTGCAGGTGAAGCTTCAGATTTCCTCCATTTCCCCAACCCCCATCTTCTTCATTCCCCAAACCATCCCAAAAAAGTACTCCTTAGGTTTTGTGGAGTTGCAAAAACAGCATGGGATTAGTTAGATGATATGTGAAACATGAACTGAATTATGGGAAATCCCAGCCCAGCTTATGTTTAACATGACTGGACACTCATTTTAAAAAACAGTGTGTGTGTGGCAGGTGCAAATCAGCTGCTGAGAGTATGTGCAATAACATGAAATGCTTCATCATTTAATCTAATCCTCCCCACATGTGTTTGCTAGCAGAAAATCTGTATGAGAAGAGAAGCTTCAGAATTAAAGAAGCAGTGGCTTGTACCTCCATAGGTCTTTCATATGAAGACTGTTGCATGTTTTATAAATACAAACCAAACAGCATTTCAATATGCTTCTGAATTAGTGAAATACAATTACACAATAGAGTTTAAACAGTGGAGAAAAGTGAGGGTTTTTTTTTTTGCTTGAGGTCAGAGAAAGTTATGGTAATGAGGCTAAAATTAAACCCAAAGGTCACATTTACAATAGTAATGACGGCTCTAAGATGGCAGTATTTGTTATCCCAATATAGATTAATGCACACTGTCATACTGATGAAGTCAATATTTTTGCCTTGGCTGCTTGTGTAAAATGAAGACACAAAACAGACATCTCAAAACTATTATGAGAACAGATGAATGAAGGAAGTCTTCTAATATTATGGCAGCACAGGGAATCTCAGCATTTTATTTATCTGAGTACAATACACTTGAACTTCAGATATGCAGTGACTGATGCACATTTTAATTAATTCGCTAAGATAAGTATAATTGTATGGTTCCAAGCATAAAATGCACTTTATAGAAATAACTCACCCTGATCTCATGCTTTCATTTAATTTGGTACCTTATGCTCAGGTATTATGTATATAGATGCCACATCCCACTAATTCCCCTTCCTCAGATATATTTCATTCCACCCAGGTACCACTTCTATGTAGCATTAGTTCTATAGTCATCTGTAAAAGTTACTTGTGCAAGGGAGAACTTATCAACTTTTGCTTTGATAGCAGCAGTTAATTCTGCAGAAAGCTCAGTAGAATACATCTCCCTCTCAGTAATATTACTGTCAATGATTCCAACATAATGAGAACTTACTGAAACTTTCTACCTTCTCTGAACCCTTATTCTTGACTATTACCTATAAGAGCACAATATTGTTTTTACTTCAAAATTAAAATTCAGCTGCACAACTGGGACTAAAAAAGTTCAAAATGTGATTTGTAAGTTAAATTTATTTTGCCTTCTTAGTATTTTAAATGATAATTATCCAGTCATCATATCAAGCAACTGACCCATTTTGGCCAATATCTGATTCATATGTAATTGCAATAGTAAATTCAAGATTTCCAACAATCGCTAGACCATCCACGCCTACTTTTAGCAGACATTTCTTATTACTTTTACATTTATCGAGGAGGGATGTGTGTGACTCAGAAGTAAGTAACAGCTGATACAGGAATGTGGACCAAAAAAAAAAAAAGACAAGTCTTATATATACTCCACAAAATACAAGGCTTAGAGATTCACATCTGATGAATGTCATTCCAGAGAGAATAAAGAACATTTCAATGAATTCTTAAAACAAAACTCCCTAACTAAACCACAGGAAAAAATGTAAAGAAGAAGGCATTCGTTTAAAGGAATTTTTCCCTAGACTAAAACAAAGACAAAATTACATAGCATATTCCTAAGCAAAGCCAAACAATCAAAGCAACAGTCTAGTGGAAATTATCACAAACATCTCCAGTTCAGAGCAGAAGTTACCTTTAGATGCAAACATGAGAAACATGAAGAACAGGACAATCTCTGGAAGCAGAGATGAGCATTCTGTCCCAGCTAGCAGAGAGAAACAAAATGCCAGCTCTTTGTGAAATAGGAGTGTGCATTCAGCTAAATCTGAGCTGAAAAAAATACCTCCAAAAGACTTTATCAGGTATTGATTCAGCCAGATATAAATTTTAGATATTGTTTGTCTGTTCAAAATGGCCAAAGCCTAAAAATTCTGAACATATGCAGGATTTTCAGGACTACTGAGTAGACGAACTTAAAAGGCATTTAAAGGGGTTGTGCCTCTCCCTGCCCCCCGGCATTGAAATCAGAAGCTGGCCAACAGGGTAGTGGGGGCTCCAAGAGCCACACTATATGTGTGAAAGAGCCACATGTGGCTTCTGAGCTGCAGTCTGGCCACCCCTGTCCTGGCAGATAAGTGTTAACAACAAGGACGCTATTGGCATGAGGTGGGGATTGTCCCTGAGTTTGTATCTCAGTCTATATTTTTGCTATAGTTCTCTCTTTAAAGAATACAAATGAATGAAACATGTGAATGAAGTATAATTGCATTAACAATCTCAGGTATTTGTTTTGAGGAAATGTTAACAATTATAATACAGTGATAGGTTCATAACTTTTAGCTATGGTTCATCGCTATTAGCCAAGCCACAAGATATAAGAATTTTTTTGTCTGTGTTCAAATAGAAGGTGCATGGCTGTGACTTATCTGTTTGGGTCAACCTTTAGAGGTGCTTTCTGAGCAGTTGCTAGTATAATGCAGTTAGGGATGCCAGCCTCCAGGTGGGACCTGGGGATCTCCTGGAATTACAGCTCATCCCCAGAATCCAGAAGTCAGTTTCACTGGAGAAAATGGATACTTTGGAGGGTGAAAACTATGGTGTTGTACCTCACTGAGGTCCCTGTCCTCTCCAGGTTCGACCTACAAATTTTCAAGAATTTCCCAACCTGGACCTGGCAACTCTACACCCCAATCCATGACTTCAGAGAAAGTTGCAAGTTTTGGAGATTACTTTGAAAGGGAGAAGAAAAGAGTGCCCCCTTTCCTTATCAAGCTGCAATCAAAAAGTGACAGGTGCCACACCCCCACAAATGAATACCAGATGTTTTCCTACCCCACCATTTAAAAACAAACAAGCTAGAGGTTTTCAATTTCAAGCTGTTTTGATAACTCCCTTCTAATTCGATCTATCTTATATATTGCTGTTTGTGAGACAAACAGTCCTAAAAAGGTCAGGGGCTCTAGGTCACTGATTTTTACAGTGAGAAGTCGTAAATATTGTTGTACAATATATTTCAAAATGTTGCCGGGCACTCCAGGTGTTAGACTCTCATCAACAAAAATTATGGTTGTTTAGCTCTGCCTGTCAAAACAAGAGGTCTCAAGACTTCTCACAGGCCTGTTGGGTATTGCCATCTACCCCTGCCCCAGGTCTTTGAGAAGCCCTGCCTGACCACTCTTGGGTCCCCAAGACTTCAATAAGTACTGCACACAACCAACAGCTTTTCTCAGTGATTACAAGGGCTAGAAAAATGCTTTAGAAGAAATGCAAACTGAAATTTCTGCACCAAAGAACCATTTTACCTGCAGAGTAAAAAAAAAAAAAAACATGGATGGATAAAACATATATAGCTCTGCATAGAAGCTTCTGAAATTTGGCTGGAAAAAAATGCAGGGAAGAGGGGAAGTTCCCATACCAGTTATACCACATTGAGGACTGGTTCTCCTCCACCCCTGGCGCCTCAGATCCCAAGTGGCTGTTCATTATGAGCACCTATACATGTAGTTGTTCACTGGCTCTACAAGCTGAGCAGAAGTGATTCACAAGGATTAAACACGTGTGTATGTACAGAATGTGTAGCAACGATAATCTGTTTCCTTCCCACAGATGGAATTTGCCATTTGATCAATATCATGCTGATACATCCACTTTATCAATGTGAGAAAACAAAAACAAGCGTGCCATTTCCCCCACCCTACTGAAAAAAATACAGTTCTTACAATCTGTTTCAGGATACGGGTCTTATATACAAACAGACGTATGCATTTTCTCATCTACATGTGGTTGGGACATTCTCGATTCTAATCTGCATGTATGGGATGGGAACTGTTGGTTGTGTGCAGTACTTATTGAAGTCTTGGGGACCCAAGAGTGGTCAGGCAGGGCTTCTCAAAGACCTGGGGCAGGGGTAGATGGCAATACCCAACGGGCCTGTGAGAAGTCTTGAGACCTCTTGTTTTGACAGGCAGAGCTAAACAACCATAATTTTTGTTGATGAGAGTCTAACACCTGGAGTGCCCGGCAACATTTTGAAATATATTGTACAACAATATTTACAACTTCTCACTGTAAAAATCAGTGACCTAGAGCCCCTGACCTTTTTAGGACTGTTTGCAGGTCAAATGCTGTTTGTCTCACAAACAGCAATATATAAGATAGATCGAATTAGAAGGGAGTTATCAAAACAGCTTGAAATTGAAAACCTCTTGTTTGTTTTTAAATGGTGGGTGGGAGTAAGGCCTTGCAGAAATCATTTTTCCCAGACATGGGCCTGGGAGAACTGTTTTTTGCATCGAGATGTTTGCTTTTAAATAGGAAAAGCTATGCATTGAAAAATCACAGACCAAAAGAACAGGAAATTTTAAAAATGTTCTTTGCGTTGAAATGTACAAGGAAGCTAAAAACCCAGAAATAAGCCGTGATGTAAAAAAGGGGTGGGAATCTTAAGCATAGAAAGGAGTTTTGCTATGCTCTTTTCCTGCACATCTAAAATGCTGTTAGGTGTTTTGCATTTGTGACTGCCACCACAGCGGAAGAACTAGTCCTTTTTTCTCAGAAGGGAGGGCAAAATAGTGGAAGAGTGTGCGTGTGTGAGGAGGGAAGCAAAGGAAATCTGTATTGCTGAAAAGGGGATCGTATAAACCAAATTAAATTTTTTTGAACCTTCCATCTGCGGACAAAAAAAAAAATAGTAAATTTGAAACTTAGAATCCTGTCTGGAGATTGGCAACCTTGCTGTGAGTACTGGCAAAGAACAAAAGGATGCTTTCTAATCCTCTGAGAACAGACACTGAAGATGCTAGAAAAATGTCAGGATTTAATGTGAAAAAGGGCATAAGAAATGGTGGATGCTTACAATTAATGGGGGCAGAGATATTAGAATGGGGGCAGAAGTAGTCTTTCTTGAAGCTGAACAACTCTTTCCCCCCCTGTAAAACGTAGACTGGATTAGGAGACCACAGTAAATGTATACATACTTTCCCCTGTAAAGCATACCATTCCCCCCAAGCACAACTTTTGTATATGCACAAATGCCCTACATTAGGAAACATCTAGCATTCATTTGCGGGTGGATCAGGAGGACAGGACACTCGTCAGGACAGCTGCCTCAGCGCCCATAGGAAAACATCTGGTATTCATTTGTGGGGGTGTGGCACCTGTCACTTTTTGATTGCAGCTTGATGAGGAAAGGGGGCACTCTTTTCTTCTAAAGTGATATCATAGGAAGTGGTGAGTTTTTGGTGCAGTGTGCTGGAAGTGATATCATTGGAAGTGGTGGAGTTTGGGAAGTGACATCAGTTGACTGTTGACCTGGAAGTGACATCACAGGATGTAGCATCACAAAAGTGAAGTCATAACTTTCCTCCTGGCTCCACCCTCAAAGTCTCTGGCTCCACCCCCAAAATTCCCAAATATTTTTCTGAGTCAGATTTGGCAACCCTAAGCCAGGGGGAAATGGGTTCCCTAAATATTTCCAAAATCTGAATACCATGCCTGAACTAGGATTTGGGAATATCTGGAAATACCAATATTTTTCAGGTTCAATATACCCAAAGGCAAAAAATATATATCTTTTTTTGCTCACACAAATAGGAAATACAAAAATTAACTCTAAAGTCAGGAGGTATTTTCATTCTGCATACTCTCTCCCTCACAGATCATGGACACACAAAGAGTCCTGCAGATATATGGGCCCCAGGTTGTGTTAGGCTTTAAAGACTAAAGATTAAAATTTACTTTAAATTCAACCCAGAAACATTAGATCAAAATCTACTATCAAGTCCAATAGGATTGAAACAGAGGCATTATCTCTGTCCAGCTGTATCAGAGATCATCCACCAGAGCTGCTAATGCTGTCTCTTTCCCCAAACTACCCCTGAAGTAATCAAGGAAAGATACTCTCAATCAGGAATAAGTTTATGATTCCCAACTTTCTCCTGGCACAATTCTATAGACCCGAGAAGCAAAGGTCCATTTTATAGGTGACAATCCCAAGAACCTTGACAGCACTCATCAGGAAGATCAACTTGAATTTATAGATAATAATCTGAGTAGAAAGTGCTATACCAACTTCTCTACCACCAAACCATATGTGAGCTCTGACTAAATATGTAAATACATGATCATCATTGAGTGAGCTATTGTCTCCTCGTTTCCACCCTGCAGCAGGAAAAGTTTGGAAGTGGCCCAGAACAGAATGGGAGAAGATCAGCATCTTCCTGAATTAAGACATCTTCAGACTGAGATGCTGTCCCTCTTGCATCAAAAATCATACACAAACAGTAGGGAAGAATGAAATAATTTAAGTGTAAGCAGCTTGGTCTGAAAGGACAGTTTGTTCAGCTATATGGCAGCAGTAAGTGTGGAAGTGGGGCCAATCCACCGACCGAAGGGGGAAAAATCATTCAGTATCATACCTAGAATTATGGAAGATCTGCCCCTGCTTATATACTTTTAATAAACTGGGTCCTTCCAGGATTCTGGGGAAAGAAAAGCCAAACATAGTTTGACTCAAGGCCTTCTTATCCTGCTCCATCCAGAGGATGAATTGTCTCATTTCTCACTGGAGGGATGTCATTAATTCAGGTGTCTAGATTATAAATGTGTCTTTGGCTGATACGTTGAGGGTGTCATTCACTTCAGTCTCTCTCCATCTTCTGCTATTGCAGCACAAACTATCACAGTCTGCAGCCACTTTAACATTCAGAAAAATAATTATCCAAAGTGTAATTACATTAATTGACCAGGAAAGTGATTTAGTAGAGATAATTAAAAATAACACATGTTTTGAAGCATTTATATTGTAAAACACATTGGGCTAGAATATTGATTCACACTCTGTGCAGCCAGCAGCCATCCAGCCACCCAACCAAAACAACCAAACTGAATTAGAAAAATAAATATGTAACATGTGCTTACTCTTCTTAATTATCTGATTGGGTTTTGTCCCTGGTCTCCGCATTCTCTTTGACTCTTGTTTCATTCAATAAGTGGAATCACAAAAGCATACCAAAGATCTATTTGATATACAAAGTGGACTTCAGTTTTAAATGAGTGCTCAGTCATTCATCTCTCTTCTGAGGTGTTTTACATGTTCAACAGTCAAACATGTGAATGTGTTCAACAGTCAAGCACACCTTATTTAATAGTCATAATCACCTGTGAGCCAAATGACCATCTGTTGTCAACTACCTCAAATGGCTATCTAGTAGATATGAATGTGAGAGTTTGTTTTATTTCTTTTGTTTTTGCTGTTAATTCTTAAAGAGATTTTCAAGTTGCTTTGAATGGTTTGTTTTGTTATGGTGTCTTCCATTATTGTTGTTTTATTTCCATAATTCTATTTCATTATTATTCCCACTGATTTGAGTGGAAGACAAACACACTCTTTCCTCAGGTCTGTACTTTCATGTTTTTCCCCATCCAAACTGAACAAAATTTTTTTGTAAGATTGCAGTACCCCACTAGGATATCCACAGTACAAATTTGAGACAGGTAGAAGAAAGGAACCCATTTTTAATATGGAAGTCTGTGGGAGAATTGATAGGAGAGATTCCATACAGTAACAAAGACATTACTGCAGCCCCTTAAAATGATGAACAGTAGTGAGAAGAAGAGGCAAATATACTTCAAGGTCATCCTGCACCTTCCTGCCTCCTTGTTTTAACCTCCTTGTGCCAAAGACATCCGGGCAGGTAGAAAGGTGCAGGAGGACACTGAGGTAGTTTTGCTTGGATTTGGAGAGTGAGGTTTGGAGAGCAACAGAAAAATCAGGAGACTGCGGACTGCAGAGGAAATTTGTCAGGACAGATATTGGGAAGGGAAAGGAAGGCAGTGAGCCACCCCATATGCTTCAGGATTGGAATACCTAATCCATGCTGCAATCCCAATGGCTAGGCTACATCTTGCAAGCAATTAAGAATGCCAGGATTATCTCTCTCTTCACATCCCCCTGAGGAACACTGGGCCCTTATTAGAAAAATGCTGGCTGTTTTGTAAATGTGAAACCAATAGAGGGTATAGACTTCAATAGAGGGCATGCATAAATCAAGCAAACCAGTAAATTGAAAGAATACACCAGCGACAGCTGTCGTACAAGCCACCATTTTGAATACCACTATTATTTAAATGCAAAACTACTCAAAATGCTTTTCATTTCAAAAGTGTGAACAAAATGTCAAGGCAATCAAATCTAGTATTGTCAACAAGATAAGTTTAATTGTGGACTGCAGTTCTTTCCAGGTCCTCTGGATCCCTCATTTAAAAGATTCCATGTAAAGGTTTGTTAATGTGCTCCAATATTCAGAAGTCATATAGCCAACACAAGGCTCCAGTTTGTTATTATAAGAGACTTCAGCAGAAGTTCTGTGTGAATGCAGAAGGGGATTTATTTCATTTTAATGGTTCATAAAATCATTTTGTTCATGGCTGCAGGCCTGACAGCTACCATGAGAATTATGAGATGGAGAAACCAGGGAGAAGGAATATATGTAAATAGGGGGGAAATTATGTATGGATGAATAAGATTGAAAGTAAACGATCACATAGCATCCAGGTGCAATAACAAAAAGGTGACCACACTTAAATTTCATTGATTTCCAGGGGACTTTAAACTCCACCTATATATATATATATATATATATATATATATATATATATATATATATAGGTATGTATATATATGTGTGTGTGTGTATACATACAAATGCACATACAAATAGAACCTTGGGCTTTATATTCTATATAATCCCTTTGTTGCCATGCTGTCCTTCTCAATGCTCAGGTAGAAACACCTTTATTTAATGCTCAACACTGCAGCTAGCTAGGAGCAGCTGATATTATTCAGTTGGTATGTGTTCTGTTAACTTCAGAAACATACAGATTTTGCATTTGTCAATGACAGGAAACAGGTGGATGGATTTGATGGAGCATTACCTTGACCCATGATGGACATTTCTTGTTGATATAGCACAGACTATGCCTTTCTAAATCATACAATGCTATTTAATATGTGAGCATAAAATATATAAACAGTTTTGACTGAAGTGTTAGCATGGCAAAAGGGTAGAGGGATGAGGAAGCAGTATAACATATGCTATAGTGTTCTGAACACTCTGTTCTCTCATGCAATTGTCCCACACAGGTGATCAGCCAGTTGTCTAGTGCTATCCAACTACAAGGCAGCAAAATGCTCTGGTGGCATCAATGTCACATAGGTGGTGCTTTGTTGGAAGATTGGATTTAACTGCTTAATAAGCTAGAAACTAAAACACAAAAAGAGAGAGGATGCTGTACTGTTGCCTCCATGCTTGAGAGGAGATGGATGGAGCTTAATAGTGAGGTATCAATTAATCTCAGCATTACACAGTTAAGAAGGGTACATCTGCCCACCAATCTCCGATGTTGATATAGTTCCTTCTCTATGTTTTCCTCTAGAATAAAAACCAAACAAATGATGACCATATAAACTAAGTTTGCTATTCCAGTTTGGTACTTGTGTATGTTAAACACCTTTATTATGCTGTATGCTAATTTGTTGCTTACCCTCTACCTATATTTATGGACTTTAAACTTTCAATGATGGACTTCACATTTCTAGGATCCAAGATCACTGCAGATGGTGACTGTAGCCATGAAATTAACGTTTGCTCCTTGGGAGGACAGCTATGGTGAACCTAGGCAGTATAATAAAAAGTAGAGACATCATCCTGCCAACAAAAGTCTGTATAGTCAAAGCGATGGTATTCCCAGTAGTAATGTATGACTGTGAGAGTTGGACCATAAGGAAGGCCGAGTGCAGAAGAATAGATGCTTTCAAGCTGTGGTGCTGGAGAAGAATCTTGAGAGTCCCTTGGACTACAAGAAGATCAAATCAGTCAGTCCTAAGGGAAATCAACCCTGACTGTTCCCTGGAAGGTCAGATGCTGAAGCTGAAGCTCAAATACTTTGGCCACCAAATGAGAAGGGAGAACTCACTGGAAAAGATCCTGATGCTGGGAAAGACAGAAGGCAAAAGAAGAAGGGGATGGCAATAGGTGAGATGGCTGGACAGCATTACTGATGTAACTAACACAAATTTGAGCAGACTTCGGAGGATGGTGGAAAACAGGAGGGCCTGGTGTGACTTGGTCCATGGAGTCGGACTTGACTGTGTGACTGAACAACAACAACAAACTTTCAGTGTATCTGCAGCAGTGTGCATACACATGAAAGCTTATACCTTGAATAAAATTTTGTTGATCTTAAAGGTGCCACTGGACTCAAACTTTGATCTACAGAGAGAGATTAGTTTCTATGGAAGAAATAACATTTGCTGGCTAATTATTTTTTCTTTAAAAACTGAACAGGAAATCAGTATTTTTTTTTAAAAAAAGATCCTAATTCCCTACCACTGATTATCATCCCTTTCCCAAAATTTATTCTGAGACAGAAATGTGACTAGGAGAAAGCAGGACTGATATAAAATGATTAAGCATGATTGAAAGCTTGGACCCTGGAGCAGCACATCCATTGGGATTGAGCAGCAGGGCAATGCTCAATCCCAATGCTTCTGTGCTTAATGTCTTCAGACATGAGATACTGGCAACATCATCCACCACTTACCATACTCAAGTGACAGCAATGGGTGATACTGAGCATGTACAAGAGTGTGCATTATCACAGGGGAACCTGAGACGCAGATCTGCCACAGCCTCCTGGACAATCAATTCAGCAGTGAGATGTGAATTTCATATTTCAGGATTTCCAATGCAATGTTCAATATCAGTTGTGCTTAAAACTTTCCAAGACAGCCTGTCCTACTGCCTGTCTGCCTCCTTTGCAAGAAGAATGGGGGAGGGGCTGCCAAGGACCCCCCTTGAAGTTGACATTTCCAAGCTTTCTTAGAGAATTCATAAAAAGACTGTAAGATTTATCTGAGACATCCAAGATAGTTTAGAAAACCCATCTGAAGAGACTATTTGTGTACAAGTGGGTACTCTAAAAGACAGCAAAAGGATTTGGAAGGCATTGTAACTATGGTTTCTGAATACCATTCAACAGGTGATCAGCAGATTACAAAAAATGCAACTGGGTACTTTAAGGCAGGGGTGTCAAACTCATTTGTTATGAGGGCCGAATCTGACATAAATGAGACTTTGTCGGGAGAGACCATGTCAGGTTGGGGCAGGCCATATGTATACCTATTTATGATTAGGTAGAGATAATAACGTTATAAAGGACACAGACAAACACAAAGATTTTTTTTTTAAAAAAACAAACCTTTAAACATTCTTAAAATAGTAGCACTTGGTCTTAAAGTGCTTTCTTTATATTTCTCCCATGGGGCCCAGGGAACAGGGCAAAGGAAGCTCTGTCTCTTTCCTTCCTTCCCCAGGGGACCAGGAGGGGGAGGAGTCTCAGCCAATAGAAGGAAGAGAGGTGTGGCTCAGTAACTCTGCTGTGTGATTGAGAGAGTCTGGCAAAGCAAGCTCTCCCCCCTTTCCTCTACAAAGGAGGAGCCTCAGCCAATGCAGAAAATACAGGTTTTGCTTTTTGTTCCTGTGCTATTGAACAAGCCTGGCAAAGCAAGCTGTGATACAGAAGGAAGCAAGACAGAGGGAGGAAGAAGCAGATGACAGCCAGTTGCTCGGGGGCCTGATAGGAGCCCTCTGGTGGCCTGATTCAGCCCCTGGGCTGCATGTTTGACACCCCTGCTATGAGGGATCCTGATTACCTGTAAATACCAAATTTACTCCTAATCAACTGATCTACAGATATTGACATCCTTTAGTTATACTAATTTTAACATGAACAAGTGCTTCTGTGTATAATTCAGCCCCCACCCAGCCAAGTGGCCGATCAGACGCTAAGGCTGGGGGCCGTCCATTGCCTTCCCAGAAGGATGGGAGGCAGTGGACTCATCTGATATGGGTGGGGGTGTGGTCGGCCTTAAAAGGCCGGTCCCACCCCCAGTGGCACAGTTCTGAGCCGCTCTTGGAAGAAGCCGGTGGGCCGCTTTGCAGCTGGTGCGGGTTTTGGCAGTGCAAAGCTGCATAGTGGCCTGTAGCATCAGGGAAGCATCTTTCCCGACGTCTTCAAGGCGCTTTGTCTTTGCTGGCTCTGTGACGGGCACGGAGAGTTGCAGCGGCCTTCAGGTACTTTGGAAACGTCGTTCCCAACATCTTTGGAGAAGTTCTACCGTAGGCCCTTGGTCGGGCACGGAGTGGCGCAGCGGTATTAAGGCGTGGGGGAGTGGCTTTCCCGACATCATGGAGCCTCTGAGCGGTTTGACTGGGGGCTAGGCAGCATCAGCTGGGTCCTGGGTTCAGCAGGACAGCTGGGAAGGGCGCCTGCTAGGGGGTTGTGATTTTGGGCAGAGTCTGGCCTGAGCTCCTTTTCACTGAGTAGGTGCAGGGCCTGCCCGGTTGTCCCCTGATAGCGATTCCACTAGAAAAGCCAGGGTTGCTTCTAGAGGAATTGGCTGGTCGTGCTTCGTGCTTAAGGGGAGCATGGGTCTAAGAAAGGCCAAGGCCCATCCAAAAGGAAACAGCCGGTGAAGAGGCCCCTTAAGAGGCCTCTTCCTGTCCAACCCTCGGCTGATGATGGGGAGGAGGTGCGGACTTGGAAGGCCATCTTGGACCAGCTGGCAGTGTTGGAGGGGGGAAAAGGAGTGGCAGGCCCGTCGCGTAGATTTGCGGGGCTTAAGGGTTCCAGTAGGGCCGCTACCATTTCCTTTCAAAAGGAGGTGCTCACTTGGCTTTCTGTCTTACAGGGTGGCGAGGAAGGCAATAGCAGCATGAGTGAGGTGGTACCAATGGATGAGGAGCAGCGGGGGGAGCCTGAAGCAGTTGCAGTGGTACCTCTAAGGTGGAAGGTAAGTCAAAAGCTCGGCAGCAGGGGGTGGTGTGGCCATGGGGTCCCTGGGGCCCCAGTGTAGCTTCAGGCTCAAGGCCGATGGTGGTGACATGGCCACAGGGTCGCCCTCTGTGGGTGGGGCCCACCCATAAGTCATCAAGCGATTTTGGGTACAATGTCCACTCAGTTGGGCAGTTCGCTGCCACTTCCAGTATGGGGGGGGATCTAGTCGTCTTGGCCCTCAGCTTCAGCAGGAAGCGGGCAGGCTGGGAGCGCGGGGACAGTTGGGTTTGCGGCGGTGGGGGGAGTGTTGCCTTGAGGATGGCAACAAGCAGCTTCTCTGCCTCCAACCTAGCCCCCGCAACATTGCGGGAGTTGGGGATTTCCACCTCATCCCCCAGTCCCTTATAGTTTGGTGGCTTTTCATGCATTACCATTTGGGGACCTGCCATGTCTCTAGGTGATCACCTTACTGTGGCAACTAGAGAGAAGATATTGAAAGGGGAATATGTGGACATGTTCAGCCTTTTATATAGGGAGTTAGCAAAGAAGCCCAAGGAGGAGTTAGACGAGAAGGATAAGGAGAAGCTGAAGCGTAGGAAGGTGGATCTGAGGTCTGAGAGGAGCGGAACAGAGCACAGCAGCTCTCATAGCTGAGACAGCTGGAGAAGTTGCTGAGAACATGAGTTTTGAAAGACTTCATTCTGAGGTTTGTCGGACTGCCTAAAATTCTGATTTGTGATAGCTGGGGAACTGCTCTTTGTTTGGTTGAGAGGGCTAAAGGTGAAAGAGATTGAGAGTGATTGCTGCTGATTGCTTAGGAGTGCCTCTGCTCCACCCTCTTTGCATTTTAAGCTGCGCCTTGCCAAAGGCACGAGCCTTTGGTGCGAGCCGAAGGGTGAGAGCTAAAGGGCTCTTGGTCTGTGGCCCTTCGCCTAGGGGCTCTCTAAGGACCAGGAACCCAGATCCCTGATTTCCTTGTTCTCCCAATAAGGTAAGTTGACCCTCTAGAAGGGGAGCCACTTAAACAAACAGCATTTAAAGAGGACTGCCCAAAGGACAGAAGTCTTGGGTTTGTGCTCGATGCAAGGAGCTCCAGGTCCTCAGGGAACGAGTTCGTACCCTTGAGCCCGAGGTGACTGCCCTGGGGAAGCAGAGACGGTCAGTTAAGCACTTGGGGAAGACTCTCGAGGGTGTATTACATGAGCCCCGCTCTGAACGTAGCAGTCCCGTTGCTGCCAGAGAGCGTGAGGGTCGAGAGGGAACAGGGCACCGTGCTGAGGATAAGAGGAATGCGCCCTCAGAAGGGACCTCTTCTTCGGTTGGTGAGCGGGAATCCTTTCGTGCCAAGGAACCATCCCTGGGCAGGGGGAGAGGGGGGTTTTGGTAGTTGGTGATTCGATCCTTAGGCAAGTAGACAGCTGGGTGGCAAAACCACGTACTGACCGTTTGGTGACTTGCCTGCCTGGTGCAAAGGTAGCGGACATTACACATGTAGTAGATAGGCTGATAGACAGTGCTGGGGAGGAGTCTGTGGTCGTGGTGCATGTTGGCACCAACGATGTGGGGAAATGCAGTCAAGAGGTCCTGGAGGAAAAATTTAGGCTGCTAGGTGGGAGACTTAAGGCCAGGACCTCCAAGGTAGCCTTCTCGGAAGTCCTACCTGTTCCACGTGCAGGGCAAGAGAGACAGGCACAAATTAGAAGTCTCGATGTGTGGATGAGACGATGGTGTAAGGAGAAAGGGTTTAAGTTTGTTAGGCACTGGGATGCTTTCTGGAACAAGCGGGAGCTGTACAAAAGAGACGGTCTCCACTTGTCACCGGATGGAACCAGGCTGCTGGCGCTTAAAATCAAAAAGGTGGAAGAGCAGTTTTTAAACTAAATCTTGGGGGAAAGCCGACAGGAGATGAAATGTCTCTGGTTCGGGAGGACTCGTCTCAAAGAGATGAAGGGTTGGCTGCTATTTTTCTACCGGGTAATGGATCAGAGTTGTCCACTGTGATGGTGACAAGCAGTATGGACTGTCTGCCAGAGTCTCAAGGCGGCTGGAGGAAGGTGGCGGGCCTAGCTTGCCTGGGAAATTATAGATGTTTGTATGCAAATGCTAGAAGTGTTCGAAGTAAAATTGGTGAATTTGAATGCTTAGTGTTGGGAGAAAACATAGACATTTTGGGAATTTCAGAAACTTGGTGCAATGAGGAGAATCAGTGGGACACGGTGATTCCTGGATATAAGTTATATTGGAAGGATAGGGAGGGAAGGTTTGGAGGTGGGGTGGCTCTGTATGTCAGAGAGGATATACAATCCAGTAAGACTGAGGTCAGAGAATTAGATTCCCTTTTAGAAATGCTTTGGGTTGAAATAGAGAGCCCAAAAGGAAATTTAACTATGGGAGTTTGTTATCGCCCACCAAATCAAAAGAGAGAGGATGATTATAATATGATGGAAGGCTTAAAGATAGCGGCTAAACGTAAAAACTGTGTCATAATAGGTGATTTTAACTACCCGCAGACTGATTGGTTCAATATGTGTTCTAGTCGAGAGAAAGAGATTGAGTTTCTTGATGCTCTCAATGACTGTGCTATGGAACAGATGGTCACAGAACCTACCAGGGGTGGGGCGATCCTGGATTTGGTCCTAAGTAATGCCCAAGACTTGGTGAGAGATGCAAAAGTGATCGCGCCGCTTGGGAGCAGTGACCATAATGTTATTGATTCCACCGTTTGTATAAATAGGGAGTTTCCCAAAAAGGCCGCCACAACCACGTTTAACTTGAAAAGGGGTAAATTCTCTGAGATGAGGAGGCATGTGAGGAGGAAACTGAAAGGAAAGGTAAATACGGTCAAAACCCTTGGGGAAGCTTGGAGGCTGTTTAAAACTACCATCCTAGAAGCTCAGATAAAATACATACCACAAGTTAGGAAAGGCACAAACAGGCATAAGAAAAGGCCTGCATGGTTAACAAACAAAGTAATGAAAGCTGTAAAAGGTAAGAAGGAGTCCTTTAAGCGGTGGAAAACCAGTCCAAGTGAGATTAGTAAAAGGGAACACGGGCTGTGGCATATCAAATGATCAGGCAGGCAAAAAAAGACTATGAGGAGCATATTGCAAAAAACATAAAGACCAACAATAAAAAATTCTTCAAATATATTAGAAGTAGGAAACCAGCCAGGGAGGCAGTGGGGCCCTTGGATGACGAAGGGGTAAAAGGATTACTGAAGGAGGATAGGGAAATGCCTGAGAAGCTGAATGCATTTTTTGCCTCCCTCTTCACTGTGGAAGATGAGAACTTTTTGCCCACCCCAGAACCACTAATTTTGGAAGGGGTGTTGAAAGACCTGAGTCAGATTGAGGTGACAAAAGAGGAGGTCCTACAACTGATAAAAAAATTAAAAACTAATAAGTCACTGGGTCTGGATGGCATACATCCGAGAGTTCTGGAAAGAACTCAAAGTTGAACTTGTGGATCTTTTGACAAAAATCTGTAATCTTTCATTGAAATCTGCCTCCGTTACTGAGGACTGAAAGGTAGCAAATGTCACCCCCAACTTTAAAAAGGGTTCCAGAGGAGATCCGGGAAGTTACAGGCCAGTCAGTCTGACTTCAATACCAGGAAAGTTGGTAGAAACCATTATCAAGGACAGAATGAGTAGGCACATTGATGAACATGGGTTATAGAGGAAGACTCAGCATGGGTTCTGTAAGGGAAGATCTTGCCTCACTAACCTGTTACATTTCTTTGAGGGGGTGAACAAACATGTGGACAAAGGAGACCCGATAGATGTTGTTTACCTTGACTTCCAGAAAGCTTTTGATAAAGTTCCTCATCAAAGGCTCCTTAGAAAGCTTGAGAGTCATGGAGTAAAAGGACAGATCCTCTTATGGATCAAAAACTGGATGAGTAATAGGAAGCAGATAGTGAGTATAAATGGGCAGTCTTTGCAATGGCGGACGGTAAGCAGTAGGGTGCCGCAGGGCTCGGTACTGGGTCCCATGCTCTTTAACTTGTTTATAAATGATATAGAGTTGGGAGTAAGCAGTGAAGTGGCCAAGTTTGTGTATGACACTTAATTGTTCAGGGTGGTGAGAACCAGAGAGGATTGTGAGGAACTCCAAAGGGACCTGTTGAGGCTGGGTGAGTGGGCGTCAACGTGGCAGATGCAGTTCAGTGTGGCCAAGTGCAAAGTAATGCACATTGGGGCCAAGAATCCCAGCTACAAATACAAGTTGAACTGGCAGAGACTGACCAAGAGAAAGATCTTGGAGTCGTTGTAGATAACTCACTGAAAATGTCAAGACAGTGTGCTTTTGCAATAAAAAAGGCCAACGCCATGCTGGGAATGATTAGGAAGGGAATTGCAAAAAAAATCAGCCAGTATCATAATGCCCCTGTATAAATCAAAGGTGCGGTCTCATTTGGAGTACTGTGTGCAGTTCTGGTCGTCGCACCTCAGAAAGGATATTATAGCATTGGAGAAAGTCCAGAAAAGGGCAACTAGAATGATTAAAGGGCTGGAACACTTTTCCTATGAATAAAGGTTGAAACGCTTGGGACTTTTTAGCTTGGAGAAACGTCGACTGCGGGGTGACATGATAGAGGTTTACAAGATAATGCATGGGATGGAGAAAGTAGAGAGAGAGGTACTTTTCTCCCTTTCTCACAATACAAGAACCCGTGGGCATTCAATGAAATTGCTGAGCAGACTGGTTAAAATGGATAAAAGGAAGTACTTGTTCACCCAAAGTGTGATTAACATGTGGAATTCACTGCCACAGGAGGTGGTGGTGGCCACAAGCATGGCCATCTTCAAGAGGGGTTTAGATAAAATATGGAGCAGAGGTCCATCAGTGGCTATTAGCCACAGTGTGTGTGTGTGTGTGTGTGTGTGTGTGTATATATATATATATATATATATATATATATATATATATATATATATATATAATTTTTTTGGCCACTGTGTGACACAGAGTGTTGGACTGGATGGGCCATCGGCCTGATCCAACATGGCTTCTCTTATGTTCTTATGGATAGGTCATGGTCAAATAGGCTGCCGGGATTTCTCATATATGTGGGGGTCATTGCCAGGGCCCAGCCATGGAGGGCCGCCCCCCCCTTTCAGTATTGTGATATTATTTATTGAGCATATAACGATTTCACAGGAGGGGCGTGGCTGCAATATGATGAGGAATTCCGTATGCAAGAAGCGGTTAATCCCAGGCTCCCTTGGGATCAGCTCAATCAGCAGCTTTGGCTGTAGCTCATGGCGCCCGCGAAGCCAAATGCGGGTGATAGATCGGACAGTGGTCATCGCATTCAGAAGACGGTTCATTCTGCTCGCAGTTGCGCAGCAGTCGGTTCAGCCACGGCTGCTTTGTTGGGAGTTCACCTCCCAAGGCGCGTGCACCAGAAAAGCTTGCAGGTACAAACACGAATGTCTGCTGTATGGTGGGCCTCACGCCTTCATGGCTTGCAATAGCTCCAAATCAAAAGGGGCCAGCTGGGAGGGGGTCCAAGTCAGCATCCTGGAAAAGGGGCCCAGCCCCATTCATCTGAGGGTTCTTAGGGAATTGTTGCGGGACTATCCGTGTTTGGATGACAAACGTTATTTGTGGGAAGGGTTTTCCCAGGGGTTCAGAATTCCTTACCAAGGTCCTCGGACCCCATTTTCATGTTCAAATTTACTGTCTGTTCACAGTTTAGAGCATGTGGTTAGGGCTTAAATTAGGAAGGAGTGTTTGGAGGGGCGAGTGTTAGACCCTTTTGCGTTTCCTCCGGTGCCCAACTTGCGGGTATCCCCTTTGGGGGCTGTACCTAAAAAAGCTGTGGGGGAATTTCGATTAATCCACCATTTGTCCTATCCGAGGGGGCAGTCAGTGAATGACGCCATCCCTGCTGAATTGTGTTTTGATAAATACACGTCCTTTGACCGTGCAGTGCAGATTGTGCGACGTTGCGGTGTTGGCTCGGAGCTGGCGAAATGTGACATTAAGTCGGCTTTTTGCCTGCTCCTCATTCACCCAGATGATTTCAAATTGTTAGGTTTTGCATTTGAAGGCAGTTTTTATCTAGACAGAGCTCTGCCTATGGGGTGTTCCGTATCATATGCTGCTTTTGAGTGGTTTAGCACATTTTTTGAGTGGGCGCTACGGTTCAAGAGGGGTGTGTGGGATACGGCACATTACTTGGAAGATTTTCTTTTTGTGGGCCCTGAGGGCTCCATGCAATGCTCACGTTTGTTGGCGGCATTTGAGCAGCTGGTGGAGGAACTTGGTGTTCCTTTGGCCCACGAAAAGACAGAGGGTCCAACTACAATATTGACTTTTTTGGGTATCGAGCTCAATACGGTGCGCCAGCTGTCTAGGCTGCTGTGTGTTAAATTGGAGAACCTTTTGTCTAAAGTGAGGGATGTGCAGATTAAGTGTAAGGTCATGCTCCTCAAGTTACAGCAGTTGATGGGCCACCTGAACTTTGCATGAAAAGTGGTGGCTCCCGGCCGGGCATTTCTAAGGCAGTTTTGTGATGGCATGGCTGCCCTGTGTTTACTGCATCATTATACTCAAGTCACCGGGGGGATGCGCAGCGATCTTGAGGTATGGGAGACTTTTAAAAAGGATTTTAACATCTACTTTTGGTGGGGCGTTATGCAGTTGAAAGCGAAGCTTCAGATTGTTTCGGATGCGGCCGGCACCACTGGCTTTGGGGTATACTTCCGGGGTCATTGGTGTGCCAAGTGATGGCCAAGGGAGTGGTTGGGCTCTGAGTTATGCCGTAACTTGACTTTTTGGGAGTTTTTTCCCATCGTGGTTGCTGTTTTTCTCTGGGGGCACTCCTTCACCAATCACACGATACACTTCTGGTGTGACAACATGGCGGTTGTCCATGTGGTCAACAACCTAACATCCAGGTCCCCGTTGGTTATGAGACTTGTTAGGGCGTTCACTTTGCGTTGCCTTAAGTTAAATGTTTTGTTTTTGGCAAAGCATTTCCCAGGCATTTGTAATGGTGTGGCGGATGCCCTGTCTCACCAACAGATGGTGCGTTTTCGTCAGCTAGCTCCGGAGGCCAACCCTTTACCCATGCACATCCCAGCGGAATTGTGGCAGATTGGAGGGATGAAGTTAGCCGGGCAATCCACCTCACCATAGCGCCTAGCACGAAAAGGTCATATGACCGGGCGGCTAGTCAGGTTACTGCTTTCTGGGAAGGGGCGGGGCTACCTGAGGCCTGGTCTGCACCAGGGGAACATCTGATGCAATTTTGTGTTTGCCAAAAAGGGAGGGGCCTCTCGGTGATGTCCATCAAGGGTCAGTTGGCTGCGTTGTCCTTCCTTAGTAAGGCCCAGGGGCATCAGGAAGTGACAAAGAATTTTCGTATTGTAAAGATGTTGGAGGGATGGTCTCGGGAGGCGGGGAAATGAGTCGACCACAGGCAACCGATTTTCCCATCTATCCTTCATGGGTTACATGGCACTTGGGCTTTGGTTTGTGCCTCGGTTTTCTAAGAGGTGCTATTTTAGGCAGCTGCCTTGATGGCCTTTTTTGGGGCATTGCAGGTGTCCGAGCTGGTGGCACTCTCCCACAATGATACTTCCGTAAGGGCTCTCCGGGTTGGAGATGTCAAGTTTATGGAGGGTCAGGTGACGCTACGTGTCCATCGGTCAAAGACTGATCAGAGGCAGCGGGGTTGCACAATCACTTTGGGACCTTGCTCCAAGAGGGAGTTGTGCCAGTTACTGCCCTTGTGCATTATGTCAAATTGCATGGGGCTGTGGACAGTCCTTTGTTTTGCCATAATGACACAACCCCCTGGACTAAATATCAATTTTGGACTGTTACTAGCCGGACATTGGCAAAGTTAGGTCTTGGGGGCGTGAAATTCGGCACTCATTCTTTCAGGATTGGATCTGCATCTACAGCCGCAGCTAAGGGTTATGAGGGTGAGGCCACTCGTCATGTGGGACGATGGAAGTCTGGGGCTTATCGGGCCTATATATGGCCTTTGCAGCCTTGAGGCAGTTTCTCCTTGAGTTGCCTTTCCCTCCAAGTTGTTTAAGTGTGCTATTTTGTTGCTGGACAAAATTCTAATGGTTTTTCTTTTCTAGGTGCTGTGGCCGGCGTTGAAAGGAGGAAGATCCTCATATGTGGCCACAGTATCATTTTTTGGGCAGCACATCAGGCCCGATTGACATCAGTTGGCTCACAGCTGGGCCTGAGCGAGAGGGCCGTCATTGAGTGGCAGGGCCAACGGGGCATGAGGTGGTCGAGGCTCCTTTCACTTCTTTTCAAGGAGAGGAGTGGCCCTCCACTGAACATTTTGGTGATTCACCTGGGGGAGAATGATTTGGGCCTAATGAAGGGGAAGGCCCTTTCACTTCAGGCCCGGGATGATATCACCTGGATTGCCAAAAGATGGCCGGGTGTCTTCATTCGGTAGTTGGCCTTGCTGCCGCGCTGGGAATGGCAGGCAGCTTGGGACCCAGCAGGTTTGGAGCGAGCCCGTAAGAAGGCCAACAGGGCCTTGCAAATAGCCTTGGGAAAGGGGCTAGGAGCTTATGTGCCGCATCCATCTATTAAGGCCAGTTTTAAGGACTTGTACAGGCAGGATGGGGTCCACCTTTAAGTGAAGGGCAACGAGGCCTTTTTGGCCGATTTACAGCAAGGGCTGGAGCATGCTCTAGGGGTTAGTGTGGGTACAGTCGCCTAAGCTGGGGCTTGGCTCTGTCTGTGGCTGTTTACTATTGGCAACATGTTTTGTGGGGTATTGGTGAGCTTGCGTGACACCACACCATTGTGGTGAATGGCCGCCCTGGGGTGACCGTTAAGCTGTACAGCCCAAGGTTGGCTCCAGGGAGCCTGGGGATCCTGTTATATGGCGAGTTGTCCACATCCCAGGCTGTACAGCTTGGGGGAGGGTGGAGCTCAGGTGAATGGGATCCCGTGGCCTGGCCAGCCGGGTCTGAGCTGCTGGGTTGGCTCACACCCAGGGCTTTGGGGCTCACCCAGTTCCGGGTTAAGGAGGTGGTCTGACTGTTACTGACCCCTGGCTTGACCTGTCCCCACTGTTGTTTGCCCTTGCCATTGAGTTAAGTTAAATAAAGTGGCCCTTTAATCCATGCCTGTGTCTGTCTCATTATTCCGACTGGGGAGGCAATGGTATCTACTCATGTAAAATAAGCCATTGTTCATTAACAGAAAGAATGTTTTAGTGCTTGAAATAGCACTGATAACCAAGCTCTAATCTCCATACCATGAAGCATAGCCAGTCACACTTTATCAGTCTAACCTACTTACAGGGCTGTTGGAAGAATAAAATGTGAGTAAAGATTTCATGTATACTGTCTTGATCTCCTTTGAAGAAGGCTGGATAACAATGTGAAAAATAGATTCAGGTGGGCAGTTGTGTTGATATGAAGCAATAGATCAAAGTTGGAATCCAGTGGCACCTTTAAGACCATTCTGAATAAAACTTTGGCAGTCTTAAAGGTGCCACTGGACTCCAATGTGAAAAATGCATTAAATTAGGTTAGATAGCTATTACAACGTGCTGTTTACTTGAATATATGTGGGAGACAGGTTTGTTGTCCCCTCAGCAGGATGGAGGAGGTTGCATTGTGGGATGCCAGACTACAGACTGAAAGAAAAATGGTATCATGGATAGCCACTGTTGCAGTGGCTATCTCTCCATGGGGAGGGGTTGTGGCTATGGATCCTCTCTTTATATAGGTTCAAGAAATGCAGAACTCTAACCTAGGTACTTTCACATGGTGACTGTTTGCAAGTGGATTTTGCTATTCTTACACAGTAAAAATCCAGTTGCAAAGCATGTTTTTTAGTGTGTGTGAATCTATCTATCTATCTATCTATCTATCTATCTATCTATCTGTCTGTCTGTCTGTCTGTCTGTCTGTCTGTCTGTCTGTCTGTCTGTCTGTCATCTATCTATTAATATCATACTATCCAATTGGAAATCCCATCAAATACACTCTTATGTATACAGAGAGAGAGAGAGAGAGAGAGTTCTTCTGGTCATTCTGTACATTACAATTGCACGTGCAAAATCTCTCCCCCCCCCCTTGATTGGATTTGTTCTGTTGTGATTCTGTGGTTTGACATCAGTCCTGTTGAGCTTGCACTGCCACAGTGGCACTGGGGTTTGCTGGGCATTCTGTACAGTGCAATTGCTTCTACTGTGCAGTTTGTTTGTTTGTTTAGTTAGTTAGTTAGTTGGTTGGTTGGTTGGTTGGTTAGTTAGTTAGTTAGTAGAAGCTAGCCATACAATGACTGCTTTGCTTTACTGGACTTTCTTTGGAAGAAGCAATGCTACCCACATCAGAAACTGAACTGCAACTCAGTCCAAGGACTGCTAATTTATTTTGATTGCAGAATATATTTAATCTGAATGTTAGTGAGAATCAGTTTATAACCTCATTAATTCAGAGAATGCTTAAGAGTTCTAATGAAAGAAGGTTAAGTTAAGGCAGCAACTCAGCAGGGATATTGTCTGTTAAGTACAAAGAAAAACAAAGTTATTTTCTATGAACATACAATTTATAATGAGCTGCAGTATGAGTTAATTAACCCATTTGTCAATTGAGTTTTCAAATACTTATGTTCAAGGTTATATTTCCAAGGGTACAATCAAAATGTTTGTGCTTCAAAGTAGCTATATTAATTTCAGCAGGTCTTCTAAAAATGGGATTTTGCACTTTAAAAGCAAGATTAGAAATTGTTTACTTAAATCCATAACATAAGCATTTAAAAACAATTAAGTAATTAATTCTCATTTAAGGAGACACTAGTTTTTGATTACTTAGCTATCAAGCCTTATAACACAACAATTAGGAAAATTAGCAATAGACATCATGGGAATATATTAAACTATTGCTAATTAATTGCATATTAATTACAAGTGAATTTCCATAAATATTGATTTCAAAATATTAAGGAGTGTTTCAATCTAAAAATCTGTACAAAGAGAATTTCAGGAAAGAGGCTACATAAGATATTCAAAGCAGAAAATTACTTTTGGTTTGTATCATCAGCAAACGCTCTGTATTTGTAAGTACATCCTTTTATTCGTAAACCTTGTATATCTTTTTCTTCTTGAATCTGCATCAATAAAATTTCAAGAGTCATTATAAACAACAGTGGTGAAAGCGGACAGCCTTGTCTAGTACCTTTGCTAATTTTCATTTCTTCTGTAAGATCTGCATTAACGCACAACCTTGCCCTTTGTTTGGAGTATATTGCTTTTATCATTCTTATAAAACTTTCTCCCAGCTCCATTTTTTCCATTACCACGAACATAAAGTCCCAGCTTAAATTGTCAAATGCTTTCTCTGCATCTGGAAAGAATAATCTACTTCTTTTTCTGGATGTCTTTCATAACATTCTACAATATTTACAACAGTTCTAATATTGTCTCTTATTTGCCTTTTAGGCAGAAACCCCACTTGTTCCTCCTTTATAAAATTTATCAGATGTTTTTTAAGCCGTTCTGCCAAGATTCTTGTATATATTTTATAGTCATTATTTAATAGCGAAATTGTTCTGTAATTTTTTACATTCGTGACATCTCTATCTTCCTTTGGGAGCAACGAAATAACTGCTTCCTTCCTTGTGTTTGGTATTTTCCCTTTTATTCTTATCATGTTCATCAACTTCTGCAATTTCAGTATGAACTCCTCTTTAAAGGTTTTAAAGTATTTAGCTGTATATCCATCTGGCCTAGGTGCCTTTCCATTTTTCATTGCGTTACTTGCTGCTTCAATTTCTATTTTTTCCAATTGGATCATTCAAAACTTTTCGCATATTTTCTGTTAAGGATTTTATTTTTATCTTTTGTAAATACTCATCCATCTTTTCTTTATTTATTTTAACACCTTTAAACAACTTGGCATAATACTATAAAAATTCTCTTTTTATTTCCTCTTGGTTAACCACCTCTCTTCCATCTACCACAATTTTATTAATAATTTTATTTTCTCTCTTTTTCTTCAGTTGCCAAGCCAAATATTTTCCAGGTTTATTTGCATCCTCAACAGATTTCTGCTGCAATCTTTTCAAATTCCATTCCATTCCTTTATTTAACAAATGTTTCATTTGTGTTTGTAGTATTGTAATTTCCCTTATAATTTTCTTTTTCCCTGGCCTTTTTCTCAACTCCCCTTCTTTTTTCTTTATTTCATTTTGAATGTCCAACAACGTTTTTTCTTTTGCTCTTTTATTTTTATTATTCAAAGTAATCAATATTCCTCTCATTAAAAGCAGAAAATTACTTTTAATCCACCAGAAATTGCTCTGACACAGGGATTTCTGTCCATGAAACTGGGACCGGTTTCCCACTCACCTTACGCCACTCTCACATACCTCTTCTCAGTGTGGCTTCCTTCGATTACACACTATTTGCCCCAGGGCTGCAGTTAGCGTTGGCTTTTTCATGCCGCAAACAGAAACTGGTTTTTAGAGGTTTTTGTTTGCCATGTGAAAAAGCTGACGTTAGCTGCAGCCCCTGAAATTGGAAGGAAGGCCTGCTGAGAAGAGGACCATGAGAGTGGTGTAAGGTGAGTGGGAAATCAGTCACAATTTTCTCAGCTTCCCCTCCACCACTACACAGCCTCAAATTCCCTACTGTTATTCTGCTTTGGGGGAGGGGGAGGGGATCCTGCCAGGAACAGCATTGGGGAGCAGAAGGTTTGCATTGGGAGAGAAAACAATTCCTTCCCTTATTGGCAATTGAAATTCTCCTTGGGATCCAAGCCCTCATCTGCAAGAGTGTGAATTATGAGGGAAATTATATTGGCTCTGTTAATTAATCATGATCCAACCATGGTCACCCCATAGCATTTTTAAAACAGCAGCTACATGAACCCTCTGAAAAGGTAAACCTACATAATTAAATCATAATTAAATAAATTTAGGTGGATAATCTCACTAGTTACCTCCCTCCTACAAGCCTGTCTCCAGCTAATTCCCCAACCAAATAAGAGACACTCCAATTTTACTAAATAGTACCATCTGAGGTAACAATGGAACCTGGTGATTCCCTGGAATTACAGCTCATGTCTAGACTAGAACTCAGTTCCCCTGAAGAAAATGGCTGCTTTGGAGGGTGGATTCAATGGAATTGTATCCCACTGAGGTCCCTGTCATCCCCAGGCTCCACCCTCAAGTCTCCAGGAGGTTCCCAACCTGAAGATGGCAACTCTACTCCCCCGCATCCTCTGCCATTGGCAAGGAGGGACCTGGCAACTCTATAATCAAAGCAGTTGCTTCATTAGTTTCTATTTCCCCCTTACCATTGACATAAAAGAGCTGCAGACAGCAAAACATTTGGGGAAATTCCAGTGCCCTTGCCTGTGTGACCTTTCATTTTTTTAAAAAAAGGCTATATTACTTTTAGTTGCACAGGTATAGGGAAAAATACATGCTCAGTAAGAAAACATGGTCTGAGCCTCATTAATTCATTCCTGCTCCTCTTCTACACCTTGGGTTCCAGGGAAGCTTAAACCAGCTCAACTAGCTTCCATTCAACTGAGCTCTCTCCACTGCTTGCATGAAGACACATGCCTGCTTTCCCCCATGCTTCTGAGAGGGGAGGGCTCAGAGAGCAAAACTATTTTTCAGGGGGGGGGGTGAGTTGGCTTGGGAGTGGCAGGATCCAGGTTAGGCACAGCTGATCAGAATGCCACCTGAAGAATAGTTTCAGAGGATAGCTGTGTTGTTCTGCAGTAGAACCCTGAAAAATGTGTTGGTCTCTCAGGGTCTTCTTGGTTCAAATCTAGCTGTTCCCCTGAGGAATGAAAAGCTCTCTCTGGCACCAGGCACTATCTCAGCCCCCCATTCAACCCAGTATCTGTTCTGTATCCTAGCCACTCAGTCTTTCTTTTTTTCAGAGTTGCCACTACTGCTTTAAAGGATGACACTAAATGCTTTGCCCTCACCTTCCACTTTCCCAGAAGAAAAGCATCAAACGTGACCAATTAGCATCTTGCCTGCACTGAGGCTTGTTTCCTTGGCAAGGACCTGCAGTTCCAAACCCCCTAGGAGAAAATGAAGAAGGGGAAAAAAGAAAAGAGGTGTTAGGAAATGTAATAATTCAAACCCAGAGTAGGGCTGGAGCAGGGGGCAGTAGGTCAGCTGTAGACAGAGGGAGTGGGGCAGGGACATCATAAGACTGAGTCCCCACATTGGGGAAAGAGAGAAAATGTTGGCAGGTATAAGGAGCAGACACAAGGACAAAAGAGATATCTGCCAAAGAAACGTTCTAAAAAAACCCCAACTGAACATGACTATATTTATTTATTTATTTATTATTTATATCTTCAACTTGATGGATTGCCCCATCCTGACGAATGCTGGATAGATTCACCAAGTCCCTCGTGGTCTCTGTTCATAGAGTTTTCCTCCAAAATTGTTAGAGAGTCTGGGAGAACCATGAAGTTTTCTCAGAAGCTCCTAGAGTGGATGACGTGCGATGTCGCCAGCACAATTACATAACTTGCAAGTGACATCATCACGTCGACAATGTTGGGAGGGGATCCCCCTACCAGCCCAATGTGGGTCAGCAGGTTGGAGACCTCCTGAGCGGGAGAGCCCTTACCCAACCTGGAAGCTTGGCAGCCCTAATGCTGGGCTCTGGGCAATGTACAGCATAGTTAATAAAGACAAACATTTAAAACCAATAAAATCAATTAAAATAACAACTATAAATTCTGGTGGTATCCTAGAAAAGTTTTTCCAATTCAGATTTCCAGATGCAGCATCAAGGGGGGGACTCCTGAGGAGTGTTGGAGGGGGGGGAGTGCCAGCTTCAACAACTGTCACTGTTCTTAACTGAAAGCCTAGTGGAACATCTCTGCCTTACAGGCTCTGTGAAACTAAAAGATATCAGACTCAGGGGTAGGCCAGTGTAGATCAAGTTACAGTAGTCTAATCTGGAGGTGACCATCACATGGATTACTGTGGCTAGGTCTGAGCAAGACAAGAGAGGAGCCAATTGCCGAGCTTGGCAAAGATGGAAAAAAATGCCATTTTAGAAATATGTGTAACTTGGGTCTTCATCGAAAGGGAGGTATCCAGTGTTACTTCCAAACTCTTGATGGTTGGTGCTGGTGTTAAAGGCACTCCATCAAGAACCAGTAATTTATGCTCCAACTCCAGCCCTGCTCCCTTCAACCACCATCTTTGATGGATTCAGCTTCAATCTGCTCTTCCACAGCCTCCAATCCCTCAGCCAATGAATGGATGAGATATAAGAGTTTGTTCAGCATATGAAGTTTAGCTGCCTGCTTCCATCAGGCTTCCAGTGCCATCGGCAATAGCACACAGTAGGAACCATAATAAATAGTTTCCCTAGAACTTCCAAGTGTTGACCCGGCTCAGAAGTTTTTTCAATGTGCTATTCTGTGATTCAGCACTGGGAGTTAAGTGAATGGAAGTGCTTCCAACGATTCAGAAACAATCTTTAATCTGATTAGGTGATTTTTCTAATGTGATACATTTTTACATCACATTAAAGAGTCACTGAAATGTGTCTCTCTAATGTGATATTAAAATCATCCCAACTTGGCAGAGAAGGCAGTGTAACAAATGCCTAACAGGAAAAGCATTCTGAGCTTCTTCAGTATTTTTTTAAAAAATACCCAAATGATGCCATGATAGTCACAGAAATGAAATTGTATGTAAAGACAGATAGAGGAAGTTAATGTTTGAAAATATAGAGCTGACTTTGTGCCAATTACAACCTTTGCAGGGTTGTGCAGTGTGTAATCAGTTCCTTTTAGCTGAATTGAACATATGTCATCCACAACAAACAATATTTGGGTAAATGAGCAACAGTCTTTATGTTATGTAGCAAAGATAGAACATCAGTGTAAATTAAATATGACATATCCTGTGGGGACTATTAGGGCTATCAGTGCAATCTATGAAGCGCCACCCTAAGCTCATTGAATTCTATATATTTTATATAAAGTTATGATAGAGTCCTACGTAAGTGGGAGAGAAGAAACAGGAAACAAATGGGCGTATGGGAGGGGTAAGAGCAAGGTGATTTCCAAAATATGAAATTCCTTTCTATATCTCTAGTTTCAGTCTTATTCCCTAAGAGATCATGCTCAATAAGCTTCCCTGTATGTCAGGAAAGGCACAGTTAGAGATGATAATAGCATCTGGATAATGCTGTGGTGCTCTCTGGGGAATATCATATATGGAGTCCATAGGGGGTCTTAAAAGCACCAGACCAATCACTGCTTCCTTTCATAGGTGGTTTTTATTTCCAGTTGGCTGTTCCAAGTACTTGAAAATGTGGTTAGGTTCACCCACCATTACTATAAGGGAGAAAAGCCACAATGCTGCAACCTGCCTCTGCTTAAGAACCCCTCTGAGACAACTATTTTCCCTTTCTGTATTCTTCTCCTTCTGCCCTCTTTTCCTCCTAGCTGCCTTAGCCTTCCTTTCTGCTCCTCTGCCTTCTTCCTCCAGCTCTTTCCTCTTCTTGAATATTTATAGCTCCAACTCCAGACCTGGTTCTTGTGTTAAGCTCCACCCTCCTCTCTTCTGTTCCCTGTTCTCCTTAGCCACACCATGATTTAGCTCACCTGGGCTCAGAGAGCCATTGTTCTCGTACCCAGGCTCGTCCACTACCTCCTTGCCTTTTGAGGCTCTCTGTGGCATATTTCCAAAGCTGCCCTTATGCTGAGGTTACTGTGGCTGCACCTTCTTGCCCCTGGTCCTACCCTGCTGCATCCAGGTGAGCCTCATTGCTGGGCCCAGGTGGGTTGTTGCCAGGTAGCTCACAACAAATGCCTGTTTTTAAAGCTTTTCTAAGAAAAGCTTGTCCCCAAAATGACAATCCTAAAAGAATGCAGGTACAGGTTACTGGGCATTTTTCTTGGGTTTTTGCCATTCTTCTAATGGGAATGAAGAAGGAGGTAGCTGAGCCATAAACCAACATTTAAGAGATAAGCTGAAATAGGTTTTCACTTGGGCAGAAATAAAATTTATGTTTTACTTGCTTTGCAGCATTTAAAAGAATATTTTTCTTTAGCTTGAAGCTGAAACCAAGGGTGATTTCACACATTCATTTTTGTCAGCCAACATGAAAATTTGCCACCTGCAAACATTGCAGAAGTTCTGAAGTTGCTATTGTTATATATTGTTCAGCAGCAAGTCATTGATTGATGATGCATTGAATAAAGTACATATATGTATAAATCAAGTCATTAGTTATGTTTCTAGTTAACAAAACTCGAAAGGTAAACAAATAATCCAAGCTTGCAGAGACTCAGGGCTGACTCACAAGCATGTTCATAACTTGAAGATGATAATATCAAGTGATGCATTTGCATGTTTGAATGGTCCACCAGAAAGCTAAGACTAGGGGTGTGCATTTGGTTTGGCTAAACCGAATCAACTGCCGAATCACCCCTGATTCGGCTGTATACGGAATCGCATACATCCGAATCCAATTGGGGCCCATTATGCGGGAGCCGAGTATGGCTCCCCATATACTTCCGTATAGATATTCGCAAGTATACGGAATTCAATGCAAAAGGCAGGAAAGGGGCTCCTGCAGCCTCAGGGGAGCTGCTTGCCTTCTTTCCTGCCTTTGGTAGCCTTTTCCTGCCTCTCCCATAGCCTCCCTGGGATCAGGGAGGGGGGAGGGGGAAGAGGAGCCCCAGCAGCCAATCCAAAGCATGCATTTGCAAAATGCATTGCAAATGCATCCTTTGCAGGGATGTTCTGTAGCTGATCCCCCAGCCATCAGCAACATGTTCTTTTGATCTTTTGCTTACTTGGGTATCCAAGTAAGCACTGTTGTCTGGCCCATCACAGAGCAGTGCTATTTTTTGAAACTGCTCTCTGTAGGGCCAGAGAACCTTTTTAAGGAGTCTGCCTGGCTGGACTCCTCCATTGCTGCTGTGTTGGTGTGAGAGAGAGATTGTGCTGTACTGGCCCTTGGCCTCAGCTGCTGCTGCTCTCTCTCAGCCTTACCAGACTTGCCTGGAGTAGGTAAGACAATCTTGGGGTTCTTGTTTTTATTTTAGTTGGTAAAAGGACTTTTTAAGACTCAGAGTCCTTTTACTTATCCAGATTTGGGTGGTGGGTAGCTTATTTGGGGTTAGGGTTAGGGGGTTCTGCTGGGGGAGGGGGCCTGGGGTGGGGGGGTTGCCAATTTGCCCATATCTTACTTTAGTGAGAGGACTTTTAAAAGTGCAGTGTCCTTTTACTTTTCCTGATTTGGGTGGCTTGGATTGCTTGGGGTTAGGGTGAAGGGTTTTTTTTTATTGAGGGGGAGGGGTTGGTACAGTTCCTCTATTGTTAAAAGTTGTTTTTTACTGTTTTAAAAGGATTCCGTGTTTGATTTGTTGCTGCTGTGTTGTGCTGCTGTTGTTCCTTTTCTCTTCTGGTTCTGGTTCTTGGGGGGGGGCTGTTTGGCCTAATTTTCATTGTTTAAAAGGCCATTTTTTAACAGTGAGTTTCTTGGCCTTCTCCTGTTGTCCCTTTTCCTGGTTCTGGTTTTTTTGGGGGGAAGCTGGCACCTGGGTGAGAGACCCAGAACCAGCAGGCTTGTTGTGCTTGGCCAGCTCTCCCCATGTTGTTTGGGGCAGGGCTGTAGAGCTGGCATCTGTAGATTGTGTGTTCTGTGGCAGGGAAGCTGGCACCTGGGTGAGAGACCCAGAACCAGCAGGCTTGTTGTGCTTGGCCAGCTCTCCCCGTGTTGTTTGGGGCAGGGCTGGAGAGCTGGCATCTGTAGATTGTGTGTTCTGTGGCAGGGAAGCTGGCACCCGGGTGAGAGACCCAGAACCAGCAGGCTTGTTGTGCTTGGCCAGCTCTCCCCGCGTTCTTTTGGGGCAGGGCTGGAGAGCTGGCATCGGGGTTTGCTGCAGCCAGGTCTGCAGAGCAGACCTTGAGCAGATTGTGTTTTGTGTAGCAGGGTTCATAGAGTAGATAGATGTATATAGTGCATTTGGGTCCTATAAAGATTCTCTAGTGTGAAGTTAGGTTTGGCTTTGGGTGCCCCAGGAATTGGACCCCCTGGCCCAATCTTTTTGGGAGTTGGGGGGTTTGTAGGGGAGAGTCCCCTGCAAATTTGGGGGCTCCCCCTCAAACCCCCTCCCCTTGCTTTCAATGGCCCATAGGGTATAATGGGGCCGTATATTTGGAAATAGCCGTGCATCTACCGTATATGCGGCTATTCCGACTACAGAATTCAGAAATATACAGGATTCCATATTCCCCCCCCCCCCTATATTTCTGAATAAACGTACTACGATTTTTTTTTTTGCACATCCCTAGCTAAGACCACAGCTTACACATTCATATCACTTAATTTCTCTTCAAATGGATTTTTTTTTTCCAAGTGAAATCTGTGCACACTTTCATTTACCAGAAATCAAGGACTGAACCACATTTCTATATTTATTGCTTGAGAACTGCAATATCACGATGATAGTCATTTGTAAATCTACTACCTATCACAGACCTAATATCTCAATTGGAATTCTGACATCATCTCATGCAACCTCAGACACAACGATATTCAGACACTCTCCTATTAGCAACAAGATATCAGCAGAAGCTGCCAATTAACTAGTGATGCACTTAAATCTTTATATTTGATCCTACTTCAGTGGTCTTTCATACTTTTTACATCTGCTTGTGGCCCTATCCAGCTCCTTTGGTGCTATCTTCCTTTCTTACAGAATGATCCCAACCAATCAGGGATCATGTAGCAAGTGTGATTACATCACAGCACCAGATAACCAATCATATCTTTCTACTTGATGAGGTGTAAGCACAGCCTTTGTACTGCCTTTACCCCCAAATGAAGAGGATGGCAGCAGATCCTGTTTGCTGTTTTGTGCCAGGAATTTGATCACCCACTAGTGCAGCATAGCAAATCTCTGTCTATTTCATCTACAGTCATAAGAACATAAGAGAAGCCATGTTAGATCAGGCCAATGGCCCATCCATCTGTTTGTGCAGGATTAATTGTGAACATGTACATCTCCATCATCTTTCTTCCATAACTTGGCAAATGCACATACCTTTACATAACTACTGATAACTGGATCAGGGCAAGCTAGCAGCATCCTATTGACCTGGACAATGGGGATACATTCCTCCTTCTCCCCCAATAATACTCCATGTTTACTCCCTTTGTTGAAGGAACACAGACATTTGTCAAAAGATTTGGTGTGGTTTCACTAAATGTGAACTGCAGTTTATCAGTTTTAAAAATATTTATAATGGAAGACAAACTGTATTGTATTTAAATAAGCCCATGCCTGCAATTAATTTAGGGATGCACAAATACGCTCTTTTTATTTCCTTTGGTTGTTATTGTGAACATTTTCCCTTTGTCATCTTTGACGCTGTTATTCCCAATTTATTTGATTCATTCATCACAACATTTTATTTCATTTATATTCCACTTTGTCGTTTATGCGCAACTGATGCAGAACTAACATTTCAGTTTAAACAAAAACGGCACAACAATAGACTCACAAGATTTATTTGCAGTGATAAACAATGAAAATAAAACATATTTTCAAATCATAACAGCAAAATTTTAATATTCAGTAACATCTCCGTAACTAACTGGGCTGGGAACAGACCACTGTGCAATCCTAAACAGACTTATACTTTCCCAAGCCCATTGACTTAAGTGGAGTTGGAGGGGTGAAACTGCTGAGAACTGCAATGTTAGCAAATGGTATTTTGTCCTCAGGTCACTCAGCTGGATTGTCAGTGGACCTGTTTTCTCAGGAAATATCACTCGTCTTTCCACTCAGCTATGTGAATTTCTTTGTGATCAATTCCTTCTAAGTCACAAATTGCTCTGTATAAAGTGCAAGGAAGTGAAAAAATCCTTCTAATCCTCAGACAGGCCTTTTTATGTGAAAAGCCCAATTGCTTATGGCTGTATACAGCTTGCTGAACTATATCAGAGGGACAAAGAATGTATATTTCCTTTTTCAAATGTCACTCGGGCAAATGTACTGAAACTTCCTGTGATGCCAGATGCCCAACATTCACAGATGAAAACAGGCAGGCCTTGAATTCAGCAGGAGCTCACAGGAGCACAGCTCCTGAACCTTTCTGAGGGTTCCCCCTCCTCCTCCCCACCTACCTTGTCCATTGAATATTAAGTGCAGCTGCATAACAGGAGAGCAGGCAGCCAGCCAGCCACCAGGATCTTTGCCACACCCTCAGCAGCCCGCATTAATCCCTGGAGAAGCCCACACCCCCTTTCTCCACTTCTGATGTGATTTTGGGTGGCAGGTGGCTTGCTGGCCAGCCAGCTCAAGCAGACCTCGCTCGCTGGGGGCTCTTTCTTGCATCGGGTTGCTGTTGGGGGGGGGGGCTTCATATGCTAATAAGTTATACTAATGAGCTCCATCACCTATTTTTCTGCAAAATGACCCCTGAAAACAGGGATAGTTGTATGTACTTGTAACATCATGTTTCATACCAACATTCACTGCTTAAGAACTTCACCCATAGTATATGGTGGCTAATGGCTGTACTCTGGGCAGCAATTGCCATTTGTATGCTGTGTGCCCTCCTCTGATTTAAAGACAGCAGGAGCACCAGCTTTCTGTTTTGACACTGCATGATATTCATATGGTTTAAACAAAATTATTAATGTTATTTTATAAAAATTGCAGAATTATATGTTGGCAAATACCTAGAATTTTTTTAATGTTTTAATTTTCTAATTATGTATATTCTTATTATATTTAAAATTTGAATCTTATGTTAGAAACCTTGTGTTGTAAGCCACCCTGAGCCCGCTTCGGTGGGGTAGGGCGGGATATAAATCAAATCAAATAAAAATAAATAAATAAATAGAATAAATAAAGAAAACACAATAAATTTTAGATAAATCTAATTGATACCACTTATGTGGGCCTTTGTATCAGCAGATTCTAAAACCAGCCCAACTATTTATTCTTGCAACAAAACAAGCTAAGCTGCAATAACATGAAAGCCAAGTTATTATATTTAAACTGTATTTGCATTGTTAGTGCTCAGAGGGATTCAGTCTGCAATGCTCAGCCCCAAAGCTTGGGAGTAAGTATTAGTGAATTCTGTAGTATATAGGAATGGAGCAGGATTATCAGAGAGCAGGCAGTCTTTCAGATATCTCCAGTCCAAACCATTTAGGGTTTTCAAGGTCAAAACCAGCACTGAGAATGGTATGCAATTTAAGCTAGTCTCAGTCACTAAAACAAAGAGGAAGAAAGAAATACCAATAAAATGGAGACCAATGGCAATAAAAGGTTCAGAAACACATGTAGTTATCTCAGTGAAAAACTACTTGTTAAAGCAGAACAGGTGTGAGAAAGCCCTATCAATGGGAAAATGAGAAGAAATGATTGCAGAGTTGTGCTGAATGTGTCTTCAGTGCTCTAAATAACACTGGATTTCTTTTTCACCATAGATTATCTCTCTAGACTCACTACTAGCCCTCTAAAGATGACATTACTCTCATTGAAACCATCTGTAGTGGGCAAACAGATACAAATTCACTTTGGACGGGGGACTGAACCAGTATTCATGCCTGCTCCCTTTAATATGCACTGATTTCATTGTGCATAATGTCATCTGGGGAGGGCTACTGCAAGCTGCCTTCGTGAGTTTAAATTGATACAAATAAAGAACAAGCAAAAGAAAATGCAAGTGATTTTGCTCCCTCTCTTACTGCTGCAGCTCTGATGTCTAAAGGAGAAATTTTTGCATTTTCCTCAAGGAGAGATGCATGAGATACTTAAAACTCACACATCACTGAGAGATGTAATGCACATTGGGGCCAAGAATCCCAGCTACAAATACAAATTGATGGGTTGCAAACTGGCAGAGACTGACCAAGAGAGAGATCTTGGGGTCATGGTAGATAACTCACTGAAAATGTCAAGACAGTGTGTGATTGCAATAAAAAAGGCCAACACCATGCTGGGAACTATTAGGAAGGGAATTGAAAACAAATCAGCCAGTATCATAATGCCCCTGTATAAATCAATGGTGCTGTCTCATTTGGAGTACTGTGTGCAGTTCTGGTCGCTACACCTCAAAAAGGATATTATAGCATTGGAGAAAGTCCAGAAAAGGGCAACTAGAATGATTAAAGGTTTGGAACATTTTCCTTATGAAGAAAGGTTAAAACGCTTGGGGCTCTTAAGCTTGGAGAAACGTCGACTGCGGGGTGACATGATAGAGGTTTACAAGATTATGCATGGGATGGAGAAAGTAGAGAAAGAAGTACTTTTCTCCCTTTCTCACAATACAAGAACTCATGGGCATTTGATGAAATTGCTGAGCAGTCAGGTTAAAATGGATAAAAGGAAGTACTTCTTCACCCAAAGGGTGATTAACATGTGGAATTCACTGCCACAGGAGGTGGCGGCGGCTACAAGCATAGCCAGCTTCAAGAGAGGATTGGATAAAAATATGGAGCAGAGGTCCATCAGTGGCTATTAGCCAGAGTGTGTGTGTGTGTGGGTGTTTATTTTGGCCACTGTGTGATACAGAGTGTTGGACTGGATGGGCCATTGGCCTGATCCAACATGGCTTCTCTTATGTTCTTATGTGCATGTCCCTCTTTTTTTTTTTAATTAATCAGATTTTTATTAACAGAGTTTCAGTTTACAATAAAGTACACTGTAATCTATCACCTCAAATAATGCATCCTTACTGAGGATATAATAAACAAATTAAAAAAAAAGAAAGAGTAATCTATAAAATAGAGAACCAGGGAGCAGTCATACAATTATACTGAAGAGCATCCAGTGAAAATACATTCTATTGACTGATTCTACTGTAGGAATCTACAAACAACTGTCCCAATATTATGTCCCCCTTGTTCATGTTGTATTGGAAGCACAAAAAGGCCCATACAAAAAGGGGCTTCTGCTGATGCTTTGAGTCTATAAGCCTCATTTTAAAAACCATCTGCTGGTACCTCTATTTTAATGTGCAGACAATTTGTTTAAGGGAACAGCCTTATAGGAAGCAAGTTTGGTGAGTGAGATCAATGTGTGCCTCTTAAAGCTGAAGGATAATTTCAGAAGAAAGATGCACCTTTGATCCTTTGCAACCAAGGGAAATTATATAGGACATTGCCCTTGTATCTCCAGGCTGGAAAACTGTTCCTCTGGGAGGTGTTTTGATTTATTTGCTGCAGGAGTAAGACAGATTGTCTTGAATTGCCTTCTTCCACTCCCATTTTACCCCTATCTCTTGAGATCTGAGTCACCATCAGGTCTCCATCAAAGTGATTTTGAAATTGGTTATCCAAAACTTCAGTCAGCAGGTGACTTTTCAAGTTACTCTGCAAAGAAAGTGGTCTTTTTAAAATGAGAAATTGTCACACCAACCACATGCTCTGTAACGTACTAAGACAGGAGACGTTGGTAGGGCAACATGCTTTAATGGAGGCACGTTACAAGAGAGAGAACACGCGGGCCGGGTCCCGCTTATGTACAACTCCGGGAACCTCCCTCCAGACAGGCCAGTCCAATCCTGGCCTGTTGAACTTCCCGCCACAGCTGGTGATTGGCTGGGAGTTCGTGCCCTGCGCTGAGCAGCCCAGGGACAGCCCGGTCGCTCCGCGCAGGGTCGTGCTGGCTGGTTTTATGTTATTGCGTTATTGCGTTGTATCGTTATCTCGATACACTACACCCCTCCCGGCCTAGTTGCTGTACATAGTCTCTTAGGTAGGCAGGAGGTCGGCGCTCCCGGGTGGATCGTCTAGGAGCTGCCTGTGGTGTCAGCGCTGCTTCGGCTGCGGGAGTCTCTTCGGGGGCCGAGGCTGCTGTGGGTTGCTGGTCAATCTCTGTGGGTCGCTCGGCCTCTGCTGGTCCGGGGAGTTCGCTGGTGGGCCGGGTCGGTGCTGGCGTTGTGGCCACTGGCAGTCCCCTAGCCAGCTCTCCCCCGGGTACTTCCTCCTCCACGTCAATCGGCCCTTCTGGTAGAGTGCGGCGGCGCAGCTGGTCGATGTGCCGCCGAAGAGTTTGGCCCCCCTCTGTGGATACCTCGTAATTACGGGTCCCAATTACCTGCCTCACCCGACCCGCCACCCACATGGGTCCCTGGGCGTAGTTTCGTGCGAACACGGGGTCCCCCGCGAAGAACCCTCGGGCTGCCTCCCAGACCTCCGGGGACCCTCGGATGTCCGAGGCTCGGTCGGGGTGTAGCCTGTCGAGCCTCGTGATGAGTTTGTGCCCCATGAGGAGTTCTGCCGGGCTCATCCCCGTGACCGGGTTGGGGGTTACCCGGTTGTTGAACAGGAAGGCGGCTAGTCTGTGGTCCCAGTCATCCTGCACTATCTGGCCCAGGGCTTCCTTGGTCGTTCGGACCATTCGCTCCGCCTGTCCGTTGGTGGCCGGGTGGAACGGGGCAGACCTTATGTGTCTAATCAGGTACCTCTGCAGGAATGCCTGAAAGTCCCCAGAGGTGAAAGCCGCCCCGTTGTCTGTGACAATAGTGTCCGGAATACCAAAGTCTAAGTGGAGCCTGGACCAAGGTTTCCTAGTGGTTTCCCACCGTGTGACCGGGGTGCTTGGTGGCTCGGGGCGTGACTCCTGACATGCGCTGCACCTCCGCACTCAGTTCTCGATCTCCTCATCCATCCCCAGCCACCAGACGTAGCTCCTGGCTAGAGCCTTCATCCTGACTATGCCGGGGTGGGTCTCGTGGAGTGACTCCAGAACTCGCTTCTGCAGCGGGGGGGGGGGAACCACCACCCTGCTTCCCCATAAGATGCACCCTTTGTGGGCTGCTAGCTCCTCTCTCCTCATTTTGTAGGGCTTAAACTCTTCCCCCATGTTCCCTTCTGGCCACCCCCTCACCACCCAGTCGAGAACCCTTGCCAGTGTTTTGTTCCTCCCTGTAGCCTTTGCGACCTCCGCGGCGTGGAGGGGCTGTTCCGGGAGGGATTCGACCAACATGACCAGGTGTGCAGGGGCTGGGTCAGGTTCTGTGACGGATAGAGGCAAACGGCTGAGCGCGTCCGCGTGGCCCATAGCCTTGCCGGCCCAGTGGACCAGTGTGTACGTGTATGAGTTGAGGAATTGGTTTCACCTCAACACGCGCTGTGAAAGTATTTGGGGGGTTTGGCGGTCTGGGGCCAACAGACCTAAGAGCGGCTTGTGGTCCGTAGCTATTGTGAACCTCCGCCCATACAAATAATCATGGAACTTGCGGACCCCCGCCACGATTGCCAGAGCCTCCTTGTCTATCTGCGCGTAATTGCGCTTGGCCGGTGTGAGTGTACGGGAGTAGTACGCTACCGGTACCTCCCTCCCGTCCGGGAGTTGGTGCCCCAGGACTGCTCCCAACCCATAAGGCGACGCATCGCAAGCCAGGATGACGGGGAGGCCCTCGTCAAAATGGTGGAGCACCGCATTGGACACCAGGACGTCCTTGACCACCTGAAACGCGGCGGCTTGTTGTTTGCCCCAAACCCAAGGGGCTTTTTTGTCCAGCAACCGATGTAGGGGTTCTGCTAGGGCTGCCTTGTGGGGGAGGAATGAATGGTAGAAATTAAGCACCCCCAAGAAGCTTTGTAGCTCCGCTTTGCAGGTGGGGGCCGGGGCTTGCACGATGGCGCAGGTCTTTTCCTCCGTTGGGTGGATTCCCGCTGCGTCTACAGCGAAACCCAGGAACTCCACCCGTGGTACCCCCAGCAAGCATTTCTCCCTCTTGACCTTGAGACCCGCTGCCTGGAACCGGCGGAGCACCTCTCTTAGGTGGTTGCCGAATTCTTCGGAGTCCGGGGCGGCGATTAAAAAATCATCGAAGAACGGTTGGACTCCGGGGATCCCTTTAAGGAGAGCGTCCATTATACTTTGGAAAATCCCCGGAGCAACACTAACCCCGAACTGTAGTCTCCGCATTCAGAAGGCCCCCCTGTGTGTCACAATAGTTTGGGCCTCCGCCGTCTTAGTATCTACCGGGAGCTGTTGGTAGGCCTGGGCCAGGTCCAGCTTCCCGAAGATCTTAGACCCCGCTAGGGAAGCCAAGACGTGGCTCACCACTGGCACTGGGTAGGGGTTATCCTGCAGTGCCTTATTTATGGTGCACTTATAGTCGGCACAGATCCGCACTTCCCCGTTTGGCTTGATCGGGGTTACAATGGGGGTCTCCCACGTGGCGTAGTCCACCGGTTCCAAGACCCCTTGGGCAATGAGGTGGTCCAGTTCGGCCTCGATTTTAGGCTTTAAGGTGAACGGGACCCGCCTGGCCTTGAGCCTGAACGGCCTGACCGTCGGGTCGAGCGGTAGGGAAATGGCCAGCCCCTGGTAGCTCCCCAGGGAACCGTCAAACACATCGGGGAACTCTTGGCATACCTCCCCGAACCCCCTGGGTGTTAGGGTTTGCCCCACCCCCTCCAAGCGGATCCCCAAGGGCTTGAACCACGCCAGTCCTAGCAGGGTGGTAAGCTGGCGCTTTACCACCAGGATGTCCAGCGGGCCGTAGAAGGACCCCCGCTCGACTTGCACCTGGGCCCACCCCACGATTTGCACCGGATTCTTCTGAAAGTCCCGGAGTATGAAGTCCGCCGGCCTTAATTGAAGCTGCTGGTGGGGGCACAGTTTCCTCAGGGTTTCCTCTGCTATAATGGAAATGGAGGAACCTGAGTCCACCTCCATTTGGCAGGGGTTCCCTTCGATGAGGACCGCCATTTTGATCTTGTCGGGGGTGGCGAGGGGCAAGTTCAGTACCTGTAGGGTTATGGAGGCTGTGGAGTGGAACTCCGCCAACTCGTGGTGCGTGGTCGGCCTCCGGCGGTTGGGCTTGGCTAGGCAAGCCCTTGCAATGTGGCCGGTCTTTCCGCAGCTCCGGCAGTCCCAGGTCCGGTACTGGCAGTCCCTTCTGTCATGGGGGTCGCCGCAGCTGGCGCACTTGGGGGCCGGCGGTCTCTCCGCCGCTGGGGATCGTTCGGCTGCTCGGGGTCGTTGTGGCACGCGGTTGGTTGCCCTTGCTGGGCGGTGCAGCTGGAACGCTTCTCCCTCGTCCGGACGGTTGGGGTCCAGCTCCTCGTGGTGGACTGTGTCGGCCCTCGCCTTGGAAAAGGTCCTCGCGGTTCTCTCGAACGCCACGGCTTCGCCGAAGGCGCTCTGCAGAGTGAGCTCTTCCTTCGCGAAGAGCCTCTGTTGGAGCCTCTCATCGCGGAGGCCCCACGTGAACCGATCGGCCAGGGTCTCTTCCAGCCGAGGAACGTCGCAGTTTCCCGCAATCTGGCATACGGCCGCCAGATAGTCGGCGGCTGATTCTCCTGCTGCTTGGTCTCGCCGGTGGAAAAGGAACCAGCGGGCCACCCGAGATGGTTGGGGCAGGAAATGGCCAGTGAGGAGCCTGATGATCTCCACGAAGGACTTCTTGGTGAGTTTTGCGGGGGCCGAGAGACCCTTGGAGATCTCGAACGTGGCCGCCCCGCAGACGCTCAGGAGAACGTCCCTCTTCATGCTGTCCTCTGTGATGCGATTGGCCCTCAAGTAGCATTCAACCCGTTCTGCGTAGGACTCCCAGCCCTCGGGATTCGCGGGGTTGAACGGCTCGATGTGACCAGTGGTACCGCTCTGGGTTGCCATGGCGGCGGTCGTGGCCCGTGGGTTGCCCTGTCTCCGATGTAGCCGACGTGGCTAGAATCCCACCTTCGTCGCCACTGTAACGTACTGAGACAGGAGACGTTGGTAGGGCAACATGCTTTAATGGAGGCATGTTACAAGAGAGAGAACACGCGGGCCGGGTCCCGCTTATGTACAACTCCGGGAACCTCCCTCCAGACAGGCCAGTCCAATCCTGGCCTGTTGAACTTTTCGCCATAGCTGGTGATTGGCTGGGAGTTCGTGCCCTGCGCTGAGCAGCCCGGGGACAGCCCGGTCGCTCCGCGCAGGGTCGCGCTGGCTGGTTTTATGTTATTGCGTTGTATCATTATCTCGATACACTACATGCTCTTAAATGCCAGTTGCAACAATAGAAGCACTGAAGGGAAAATGTCCATAATTGTTCAGATTAAAAAAGCAACAATGTGTTGGCCCCATAACACCCTTGGAGATGTGGCAGCAGGTTGCCAAACTGTAACTTAAGTGAGAAAACTGAGTGAGAGAAGAGAGAATCAGAAATGAGAGTGAAGATATGTGTGGGGAGAAAGCAAAGGGGTGTGCTCTTGTAAAGAGAAGAAGGAAGCTATACTAGAAAGACACTACCTCTTCAGCACTGCAAGTCTTATAGAATAATTTTCAAGCAGCAGTAGCTATGTGGCCTTGTAAATCTGAAACCTACCAAGGAAAAAGAATTCTGGAAAACACCAGTGGGTTCATGCTGGGTTCTAATGGCTTCTGTAATAAGATATGTGGCTGTGCCTGTTCTTCTCTGGTAAAAGATGGCCAAAATAATCCTTTCCACCCCATATAATTGCTTTGGTATTAAATTTGTTGTTTGTTGATTAGCCAAGCTACTGGTACATTATATTTTATATTGAGCACAGAAATAAAGTTGGAATAATTAACTCTAATTCTAATCCAGTTAATGAGTCTCATATGGGGGTACCAGGCCAAAGAGAGTACTCTCCATAACACTGTGAAGAAACAAATGTTAATGCACCATGGAGGAACAACAAAGTTCACACTTTGGACATCATGCCTGAAGCATGAAATGAAACCCCATTTGCAAGTTTTGTTCTCCTTTTTCTGTGACATCCAAAGTTGCTCTCAACTTCAGCAGCCTTTTTCAAACTGAGCATCTTCCGCTTCAGGGGCTGTCCATTTCCACGGATATTTTGCTATTTCTTTTGAGTTCCTGTGCACAGTGTGATTCTTATATAATAGCATATATAATTCACTTCTATTGAGCAAGACAGTTTGGGAGGATGTTAGCAGACACTTTTGCTCATGATTTTTTATGACCTTAATGAATTGCTGTTGCCATGTGTCTCCTGGTAGTCATAGTTGTTTCAAGCTATTGATTGCAGCAATTTTTTTTTTAAAGTGAACTTTGTAACTGAAATGAAGTCATAACACAGATCTAACTATTCAAAGGGTACCCTGAAGTCTTTGAACAAAGGATGAAAAGCAGTTGTAGCTTAGAGTACTCACTCAAAATGTACAATGAATTTTTAAAAAGAGATACTCAGCTCATGAAACTGATAAACAGCCAGACATTGAGATGATGATTTTTTTGTGGGGTAGACATGATGAAGAGACTGGGTAAGAAGAAGAAGTTCCTACATGAACCCATTGTGCAGATTTGGCAAGCATTAGTACTCTTTATTCCTTTTTTGTGTTATTAGAAAAGGAACAAGAGTTTCTTTGTAGTGCTGCTCCTGAGTTTTTCAGAATGCTTCGTATCATCTCTATGGGGGGCAAGCAGGTGGCACAGAGATAGTACGAATGATGAAGATAATTGTGGTCATTATTTTAGCTGTTTCAGCACTTAAGGGACATACTCAGGTTTTGACAATGGCTATCAGTTTTGACAGGGTTTTCAGTCACAAGTGGTGTGACTGGGAACCATCTGAGGTTTATAATCCAGCAGAGATCCCACAGCTGGCAAATGACCTGTCTCCCAGTGAGGAAGTATCTGGCAGATGGGAAAAATGGACCTACAATCCACTGTGTTCTCCACATGCAATTCCTTTCAAGAAATAGTACTTTTAACCAACGGGGCCTCTAGCACAATCTCTTGTGTTCTGGTGAAAAGTGCGCTAAAGGGAGCAGAATACAAATCTTCTCATACTCCTTTTCACTCTGTCGGTTCCAGCACACTAGAAGAAGTGTGAATCAGTTGTTGCTGAGTAGTCTCCATCACTTGTCCTACCACCAAATGGAAAATCAACTTCCGTCAACCCTGTCGTGTTGCAACATTCTCTGGGATCACTCCCAGTTCTTGATGGGAGGGACACTGGAGGAAGGGAGCAACAGTGACAGCTGAGCTAAAAAGTGTATGAAATAGGGGTGGTTAATTGAGGTTTATTGGAGTTTCTTTGATATGGGTTTTCATGAACCCTGAACCTCCAATGAACTCTTCCATTGGATAAACTGGTTTGTGGTTTGTCTGGTTCAGGAGATCAGTCCCATCTTGGGTGAGTTCCTTAAATGCCTTTGGATCCCAATTCCAGGTTGGGCTGACTGGATTGAACTCCAAGAGTGAGCTCTGAAGGCCTTTATAAGCCTTTAGAACTTGCTCTGGGAGCTCAGTTGAATCAGGCAGCCAGACTCAACTGAGCTCCCAGAGTGAGCTCTGAAGGCTTTTATAACCTTATATGCCCTTATATGGGCAAGCTCCACCCAGAAATGGGCTCTGAAGGCCTATAAAATTGGGGGCACTCATCTGACTGAGCTCCAAGAATGAGCTCCAAGGGCTTTAATGGAGGTTCGCAGAGGATTCATCAGAGGCATGTTCGCAGAGGATTCGTCAGAGGCAACTACAAGGCAGCCTGACTGCAGTTCATTGTTCGGTCCATGTCCATCGCTAGTATGAAAAGAGTTGTACTCTGCTCCCTCTATTGAAGCCATAGTTAAGAGCTGAGAGAGGAAGGAAACTAGAAAATGGGGATGAAGAAAAGAAATGGCTCCCTAACCATAAGAACATGAGAGGCCATGTTGGATCAGGCCAATAGCCCATCCAGTCCAACACTCTGTGTCACACAGTGGCCAAAAAGCCAGGTGCCATCAGGAGGTCCATCAGTGGGGCTAGGACACCAGAAGTCCTCACACTGTTGCCCCTCCCAAGCACCAAGAATACAGAGCATCACTTGCCCCAGACAGAGAGTTTCAACAATATGCTGTGGCTAATAGCCTCTGATGGACCTCTGCTCCATATGTTTATCCAATCCTCTCTTGAAGCTGTCTATGCTTGTAGCTGCCACCACCTCCTGTGGCAGTGAATTCCATGTGTTAATCACCCTTTGGGTGAAGAAGTACTTCCTTTCATCTGTTCTAACCCGACTGCTCAGCAATTTCATTGAGTGGGCAAATGTTCAGCAATTTCATTGATGAAGGTTCCAGGCACAATATTTCCACCCATCCTTGAATGTGCCCCAAGGTGTTCTATTGCTAGCAGCCAGACCCTGGGGTGGACAAACTTACTTAATGTAAGAGCTATGTAGAATAAGCATCAGATGTTTGAGAGCCACAAGACATTAATGTCAGATGTTTGAGGGCGGAAGGAAGGAAGGAAGGAAGGAAGGAAGGAAGGAAGGAAGGAAGGAAGGAAGGAAGGAAGGAAGGAAGGAAGGAAGGAAGGAAGGAAGGAAGGAAGGAAGGAAGGAAGGAAGGAAGGAAGGAAGGAAGGAAGATGGAGGAGGGAGGTGGAAAGAAAGCAACTTTAACTTTAAATGCACTCTCCAAGGCACCAGTTGGCTTGACTTGGAGAAGTGATTTAAAGAGACAAATGCTTTCTTCAAGTCAGCCGACAGAACCACACAATATGTGTGAAAGAGCCACAGTTTGGCCACCCCTGCCTTTTACTGAGCCAGACCATCTTGATCAGTCTGTTAAGGTCAAGTATTGTCTATTCTTTCTGGCAGCAGTTCTCCAGTTGGCAGAGGGCTTTGACTTCACCTAGTATCTGATCCTTTGAATTACAGATGCCAGCAGATGAAGCTGGGATATTATGGATGTAAAGCAGATGTTATGCCACTGGGTCTTGGTCTCCCTAAATGTACATATGAATCTGCCTTCTACTAAATTAAGTCATTGGTCCATCTGGTTTAGATTTGTACACTCTGACTAGCAGCACAGGAAATCCTGAAGCTGCCTTCTACTAAGCCAGATCATTGGTTCAACAAGACCAGTATTATTTACTCTGACTGGCAGCAGCTTTCCTGGATCTCAGGCAGATAACCTACATATCACCTACTACCTAATTATTTGAATGAAGATGCTAGGAAATGAACATGGGACTTGCAAATTAGATGCTCTAACAGGCCCGTAGTTACAGTGGGGCCCAGAGGAGGCCAGGCCACTCCATTCAACCCCCCCCCCTTCAATCTGTATGGCCCCTCCATTGAAGGGCCTCCAATCTGTCCCCTTCGCTCACTGCCAGTCACTGCCACTCTCAACAAGTGCAGCATTGCTACTGTTGGGGCTTCAGATCAGAACCATTGGGGGGGGGGGAGAAGACTACTTGCAGACGGATCCCCCTGGAAGGTTTGCTGAGTTAGACAAATGAAGGGGGGGGGGCTGTCACTTTACTTGAGAAGCAGAGAAAGTGTTTAAGGCCAAACTATGTGCTCCCCTGCCCCCCCCCAAAAAAAAACAAACAATGCTGCTGCAGACCCCATCAAACATGAAATCCTGGCTACATCCCTGTGCTCTAAAGGGATCTGAAAGCATTCATCTTGCTATTTTGCATCTGTTCCATCTGGAAGGGAAAGTTCACATGAGGGTTGAAGGTGATAATTGAGTTTTTGTCTTTTTGATTGTTTTTCAGAGGACTGAGAACTAGGGATGGGCATTGAACTAGGAAAATGCAGTTTGCTTAGATTCATGGTTCATGGCATTCCCAGTTCATGAGCCACAAACTGTCATGAACTTTTAGGTGCAAAAAACCTGTTTTGGTTTGTGAGGTTCATTATGTGGTAGTGAGGCAGAAATGAAGAAGGAAATATGTCCTTTGTTACTAACTTGCACCCATGCAGGAATACAGGTTGTGGGTAGAGGGCAGCTGAGCCTCCATGACATGTTAGATGTATGTTAACAGGAAATATACGCTGAAACTGCAAGAAGTTGAGAAAAACAGGAAACATGTAAGGTGTTATGCTAGCAAAAAAATGTGTTAACCGCCCCCACTGGAAATTGTAGACGTTAGAGAGTGAGATAAAAATATCTGTATTATGCTACCCATGCATCCTACAGGTATTTAACCTCTGTGCAGATATTAGAAAGATGCTTAGCTCCTTTGAGTCACTAGACTCAACTAAGTGTTTTTGGCACCTTTAATAAAGAACTGTTTGCTCCACCTAACCTGTGTGGTGCTGCTTTGTGGTGAATTTCCTGCAACATTTTCTCGTGCATTGTCCAGGAAAGGGCAGAAACCGCCACAGGCAGGCGGGTCCTTTAGACCCCCTTGGCCCTTGAGTCTGCTGGTCTCGTGACGCGGAACTCCTGGACCTTGACTAGGTGCCATGGTCCTTTGACCGAATCTGGCTCCCTGAGTTCTTATGGTTCGACACCGCTGCCCCGATCATCCAACAACCCTGGCAGAAGGCTGAACCAGACCCCTGCGAAAAATCCTCTGGAGGTGAGTAACTTAAACTGGATTTCTGACCACTCCCATTTGGAATGAAGAGGGGCCTGATCACCCCCTGTATCCCGACCTTAGGAGCAGATCAGAGGGATCATGCTTGACCATCGGTGATAAGGTTTAGGCTGGGAATCTGTGGATTGTGTGTATGTGAATGAAAGGCAATCTGATTGCCACGTGATTGCTGAACTCCTCGGTACTGCATTTTCCAATCAGGAGACCGCATTTGGGTCAGGAAAAGGAGGAAGTGCTTGGAAAGGGCATTCCGTGTGTTCCGGGATATCCCACCACCCTTTACCCTTTGTGTTCAAGTCGTCTTATCTGTCTGGTACCATGGGAGGGAGTCACTCAGGACTCCACTGGAGTACATGATTGCTCATTTTAAGGAAATTTTTGTAGGACATCATGGGGTTGAATTGACCCTAGGAAAACTAGGTACATTATGTGAAATAGGTTGGGTACACCATGATGTAGGATAGCCCATGGAAGGCTCTTTTGACCTTGAGTCCTGTCGCTGAGTTTATAAGGAAATTGCTTCACCTCACCACCAGTCCAATCATAAGAACATAAGAGAAGCCATGTTGGATCAGGCCAACGGCCCATCCAGTCCAACACTCTGTGTCACACAGTGGCAAAAAATTTTATATATACACACACACTGTGCCTAATAGCCACTGATGGACCTGTGCTCCATATTTTTATCTAAACCCCTCTTGAAGGTGGCTATACTTGTGGCCGCCACCACCTCCTGTGGCAGTGAATTCCACATGTTAATCACCCTTTGGGTGAAGAAGTACTTCCTTTTATCCGTTTTAACCTGACTGCTCAGCAATTTCATCGAATGCCCACGAGTTCTTGTATTGTGAGAAAGGGAAAAAAGTACTTCTTTCTCTACTTTCTCCATCCCATGCATTATCTTGTAAACCTCTATCATGTCACCCCGCAGTCAACGTTTCTCCAAGCTAAAGAGTCCCAAGCGTTTCAACCTTTCTTCATAGGGAAAGTGCTCCAGCCCTTTAATCATTCTAGTTGCCCTTTTCTGGACTTTCTCCAATGCTATAATATTCTTTTTGAGGTGCGGCGACCAGAACTGCACACAGTACTCCAAATGAGACCGCACCATCGATTTATACAGGGCATTATGATACTGGCTGATTTGTTTTCAATTCCCTTCCTAATAATTCCCAGCATGGCGTTGGCCTTTTTTATTGCAAACGCACACTGTCTTGACATTTTCAGTGAGTTATCTACCACGACCCCAAGATCTCTCTCTTGGTCAGTCTCTGCCAGTTCATACCCCATCAACTTTTATTTGTAGCTTAGATTCTTGGCCCCAATGTGCATTACTTTGCACTTGGCCACATTGAACCGCATCTGCCACGTTGACGCCCACTCACCCAGCCTCAACAGATCCCTTTGGAGTTCCTCACAAACCTCTCTGGTTCTCACCACCCTGAACAATTTAGTGTCATCCGCAAACTTGGCCACTTCACTGCTCACTCCCAACTCTAAATCATTTATGAACAAGTTAAAGAGCATGGGACCCAGTACCGAGCCCTGCGGCACCCCACTGCTTACCGTCTTCCACTGCGAAGAGTGCCCATTTATACTCACCCTCTGCTTCCTATTACTCAGCCGGTTTTTGATCCACAAGAGGAACTTTCCTTTTACTCCATGACTCTCAAGCTTTCTAAGGAGCCTTTGATGGGGAACTTTATCAAAAGCTTTCTGGAAGTCAAGGTAAACAACATATATTGGGTCTCCTTTGTCCACATGTTTGTTAACCCCCTCAAAGAAATGTAACAGGTTAGTGAGGCAAGATCTTCCCTTGCAGAACCCATGCTGAGTCTTCCTCAATAACCCGTGTTCATCAATGTGCCTACTCATTCTGTCCTTGATAATGCTTTCTACCAACCTTCCCGGTATTGGTCAGACTGACTGGCCTGTAATTTCCCGGATCTCCTCTGGAACCCTTTTTAAAGATGGGGATGACATTTGATACCTTCCAGTCCTCAGGTAGCAAATGTCATCCCCATCTTTAGTCCTAGAAGATTCACAAGTTCAACTTTGAGTTCTTTCAGAACTCTCGGATGTATGCCATCCGGACCCGGTGACTTATTAGTTTTTAATTTGTCTATCAGTTTTAGGACCTCCTCTTTTGTCACCTCAATCTGACTCAGGTCTTTCAACACCCCTTCCAAAATTAGTGGTTTTGGGGCGGGCAAAAAGTTCTCGTCTTCCACAGTGAAGACGGAGGCAAAAAATTCATTCAGCTTCTCAGCCATTTCCCTATCCTCCTTCAGTAATCCTTTTACCCCATGGTCATCCAAGGGCCCCATTGCCTCCCTGGATGGTTTCCTACTTCTAATATATTTGAAGAAATTTTTATTGTTGTTCTTTATGTTTTTTGCAATATGCTTCTCATAGTTTCCCTATATTGACTGTTAGTATTTGGCTGTCCAACATCCCCTTATGGGAGTTAGGAAGGGCTTAGTAAAGCTTCATAAGAGTGAGCCGCCAGTCATCACAAAGACCTCCCGACATGGGGGGGTACATCATGGTGGCAGCTACAGAAGTTCGGAGGCCATCTACTGCCTCCGCATCCAGGCCACTCCGAAAGTCAGAGACCAAGCTGCAGCATTCCACCCCCACAAAGCCACCCACCTTGCAAACTCCTGGAGATCCTGACCTGACTGAGTGGCCAGAGTCCCCTCCTCCAGTCCTTGCTCCTCCTCCCCCCCCCTTATGTCCTGATGTATCCCACTCTGGGGACCACAGGGGCCACACCCAATGAGCCAGGGGTTATGGCCAGTGCCCCCACGGAGGATGCACAGCAAGCCTCTTAGTTGTCTATCCGGGCACCCCTCCTGGACACATGGAACAAATTACTCAGGGCACCCCAAGGAGTTCCTCTTGCCAGGATACAGCCTTGTTTGATTCATTGAATGGAGGAACACCAATTACCTCAACTATGATTTCAGAGTTGACAGCCCCTAGCGCTGAAGGGTCACCCACCCTCGCTGTTGGAACTCCACTGCTTCTATCACTCAGACAACACATCCAGGATAGTTGGTCCCAGGCACTTGAGGCCCAGACGCCCTCGCCGTTGCCACCCATAATTTCACCACCTACACTGTCTTACAGTCCGAGCACGCCGCAGGGTTCAATCCTGGTGCCCCTATGCCCAATTACAACGGCCCAGTATATGACTCTGGCTGGTGAGGTGTGTCACGGCTCGAGTCTTCAGATAAGGAATGACGGCTGCCTACGTCCCGGCAGCTGGCCAGGACTCTCGCAGCCGGCTGGGGGGGGGGGGGGGTAGCACAGGGGTGATCGTAAACAGTCCAATTAGTCAACGCCGTAAATCAGTCCGGCCGAAGGAGGAAACAGAGAGCGTAGTCGTAGGAATGCAGAGGGTCAAAGCCAGAGAAAGCAAAGTCAAACACAGTCCAAAATACCTAAGCCAGTCCACAAAGCAAAGTCGAAGTCCAGAGTTGCAAGTCCAAGGTTCAAGCCGGGTCAGGAGTACATGGGTTCTCTCAGCAAGCAAGAGGGTGCAGAGCGTGGTCACGTCCTAGTAGGATCGTTCGTTGCCAGCACAGTTTGCCCTAGGGCCAAGATTACAGATATACTGTGCTGGCTTGTTAACCCATTAGTATGCCGGGCTTAGATCTCTTCTCCCCCGCATGCGTGCCTCACTTCTTCTGCTTCGCATCTCCTGTCGTCTCCTTTCACGGAGCCGGCTAACAGGTGGCGGTGATTCCGGAGGGGATGAGCTGGGGCCCGGCGTGGCCTGATCAGTTCCAGGTGGCTCCTGCTGCCGGCTTGCTTCTTCGGGACTTACGTCCAGGGCTGTTAAAGGTGCCTGCTCTGAGCTAGCAGGGGCTGGGTCAGGGGCAGGCATGACAAGGTGAGAGGAGGAGAACGGCGATATGTCCGTGTCCCATTCACCAGCACTGTCTTGTTTAACTGGAAAGCCCAGACTGGCTCCTTCATGGAAAAGCCCACTCAGTTTACAGACCTGGTCACGAGTATTGTAGCAACCCACACCCCTACGTTTGCTGACTGCCAACAGCTCCTATTGAGCCTGTTTACCACAGAGGAAAGAGGGTGCATACTAAGACACTGTCACTGCATAGTGAGAGGCCATGCTCCAGAGAGGCATGCCGACCCTGAACAATGGGTGGACGCCCGGGTACTTCAACAGGACCCAGGGTGGGACCCAAATAATGCCAATGACCTTCAGAACCTCCAGCAATATCAACAGTTGCTGATAGAAGGCATGTGGGCAACTGCCAAAAAGCCAGTAAACATGGACGTTAAATGAAATGTTCTAGAAACCCAAGGAACCTCCTGGAGAGTTCCTGGAATGGATCATGGAGGCATTTAGACTCTATACCCCTTTTGACCCTGAAGCCACTGAGAACTAACATATTGGTAATTCAATCTTTGTGTCCCAGTCAGCCCCAGATATACGAAAGAAGCTCCAGAAACAGGACAGCTTTGCAGGGATGAACATTTCCCAGCTTTCGAGATTGCCCATAAGGTCTTTGTCAATCGAGGTGCAGACCAAAAACAGGACCAGAAGAGGGAGGGTGAAAGAAAAATGAAACTGAAGGCAGACTTTCTAGCTGCAGCCCTAAGCCAGCAGCTAGAAGAAAAGAAGGTGGCCCAATTTGCTGCGGCCCTAGACCAACCACCACCTTGGGCTTTTAATGGCCCATCAAGGCCACAGGGCGGTAGGAGAGGAAACCTTGGGGACAGCCTGGCGAATAACCAGTGCGCCTTTTGTCGGGAATTTGGCCACTGGAAAAATGAGTGCCCGAATAGAGGTAGCCTGGGGTTGGGCAGTTGGGGACCCAGCAGCCGGGGTCAAATTCTCGATTCCATTAGCTATGGCCTCTGGGCTCAGGGACGAGGGGAATGAGGGAGAACCTGAGGCCTTGGATGAGTCTCTGACAGTCGCTATGTGCGCCCTGACCCAGAACCGGACTTGGAGATGGCAGAGGTGACAGGCTGGGATAAGTGGGAAGCATAGGACAGACCGGGCTCACCCAGAACCTGGGAGCCCGTAGTCGATGTTTCCACTGGGGGCAAGACTACCCCTTTCCTTGTTGTCAATGGGGCCACACATTCAGTAGTGACTGAAAAGATAGCTCCCCCCACTAAATGGAAAATCCAAATTATGGGGGCCACTGAAGATGTTCAGCTAAGACTCTTCCTTGGCAAACGGGCAGCCATTGTGGGTGGTCATGTCGTCAACCACAAGTTTCTGTACATGTCCAAATGCCCATTGCCCCTGTTAGGAAGAGACGTTGTCCAAGCTACAGGCTCACCTATATTTCAAAGACTCTGGACAGTTGGTTTGTGAGTTTCCCAGGGTGATCCCAGAAGTTACCCCACCCTCGTGGGATGAGTACACATGCTGTGACCAATGACTAGACAAATGGGTTAGGATGGATGGACTGGGACCAGATGGGATGTATGAAGACCCTTGGCATCACAAGGGAGCCTATGTTTTAGCAGTCCCTAGAGAAGAAGAGTGGTGCCTCTACCAGAATTTTGTTGTCTGCCCAGTTACTGAAGACTGGATAATTAGGTTTCCCAGGGTGTGGGCAGAAGACAATCCATCAGACAGGGCACACCATCATCCTCCCATTCTGGTGGAATTCAACCCAGGGGCCACCCCAGTCAGGGAGCGGCAGTACCCCCTGCCCAGACATGCTATAGAAGGCATCCAGAAGCACCTAGACCGTTTACTGGAACATGGCATTCTGGTGGAGTGTCAATCATCATGGAACACCCACCTCCTCCCAGTCCAGAAGCCTGGGACCCCGGATTATCTCCCGGTTCAGGATCTCCATGCTGTGAATTCCAGAACAAAGACCATCCATCTGGTGGTGCCTAATCCCTACGTCTTACTAGGACTCATTCTGGGAGATGCCACCTATTTTTCTGTCCTGGACCTCAAAGACGCCTTCTTTTGCCTCAGAAAGGCCCCCACCAGCCAGCCTCTTTTTGCTTTCCAATGGGAAGAAAAGGACACTGGCCGGAAGACTCAGGACACTTGGACCAGGCTCCCCCAAGGGTTCAAAAATTTCCCCACCCTGTTTGGAACCACCCTCAGTCAAGACCTTGACCACCTCCTGGCGCAACCGGGAGAAGCAATCTGCCTCCAGTACATTGATGATTTGTTGATAGTGGCCAAAGACCAAAAAACATGTCAAGAATACACGTCAGAACTGTTGCAATTGCTTCTTAAGGCAGGGTACAAGGTTTCCCCCCAAAAAGCTCAGCTTTGTCAGCCGCAGGTTCATTTCCTGGGCTTCCAGATCTCACACAGGACTAGGGCCCTGGGCAAGGAGTGAAAAGAGGCAGTTTGCGCCATCCCCTCCCCAACGAACCTCAGAAAGTTAAGAGAATTTCTGGGGGCCCTAGGATTCTGCAGAATCTGGATCCCAAATTTCTCGGTTCAGGCCAAGTCCTTGTATGAAGCCACGAAGGGGGGAGAACTGGCACTATTTGAGTGGAGCGCGACCTGTGAACAGGCTTTCCAGACCGTTAAGAAGTTGCTCCTTGAAGCCCCAGCTCTAGGCCTTCCAGATGCAGACAAGCCCTTCACCTTATATGTACATGAACAGTTGGGGGTTGCCACTAGGGTTTTAACCCAGGTTCTGGGATCTTGGCAAAGACCGGTAGCCTACCTATCTAAGCAACTGGACTCTGTAGCTAAAGGATGGCCCCCCTGCCTGAAGGCTGTGGCAGCAGTAGCAGAGCTAGTGAAAGAGGCTGACAAGCTCACATTTGGACAAAACATTGAAGTCAAGGTCCCCCATTACGTCCAGGTTCTGCTAGAGCACAAAGGAAATTATTGGCTCACCAATGCTCGAATGGTGCAATACCAGGCAATGATGCGTGAAAATCCTCGAATTAAAACCATTCCTATCTCTGCCCTCAATCTGGCCACATTACTGCCCACCTCTAGTGAGCTGCCAGAGCATGACTGCATTGAAACTAGGGACGCTGTTTTCTCCAGCCACCCAGACTTAAAATATGAACCTCTCTTCCTTCCAAAGGTTGAATATTTCACAGACGGCAGCAGCTATATAAATAATGGGGTCAGAAGAGCTGGCTATGCCATGATCACCCTAGAGGCAGTAATAGAAGCTGAAGCCCTTGTAAGCCAAAATGCCCTCAAAACAAGGTTGGGGAATTAGTCAGGTGGGCACCTGGCTCACTCGGGATCTTTTCCCAATGTATACAAGACTAACCATCCAGAGAGTAATGCTTAAAATATCAGGGACTCTAATTAAGTAAAACAATTACAATTTATTCTAGAAAATATAGGCATACATACAAGATAGAATACTCATACAATCATACATACAGTCCTAGGAAATATAGAGAGAGATATAGAGGAACACATGGGTAGACAAACAGGGTGATATTTACCTATCGTAGTCTTCAAGAAGGCTCCAATGGCGACGTAAGAGGATGGGGGAAATGGACCCAAAATTGTGGCCAGAATTGGGGATGGATCTAGACAGCGGAACTGGGGTACTGTTAGATGCACATATGAGTGGAGTTGGGTCAGAGGCTAAATAGACTACCTTAGACCCTCAGAGGCTGGGAGGTATAGGGGAGGAGAAAGGGGAGGCTCTGCAGTGACCATAAGGGCTGGACTACTGCAGTAGCCAATAGCAAGTTAATTGGTGGCACCTAATTGGGTACTTATGACTGACCAATGAACTTGCCTGGATCCTGGATACCTGAGAGAACTTTCAGATTGAAACGGACCAGGGGGAGGCTCCAAAGTGACAGTTGGGAAGAAGAATAGTACTGGGTGGGGGACACTTAAGATTAAATGGACTTATCTGAAAGGGTGACAATAGAGAATCAAATGTTGGCCTAGGTAACACCCGGATTTGGACAAAAGACTTGGCTCTGGCAGGAGATGGTCTTCCTCTTCTTTAGTCTTCTTCCTGGCACCAGTCTTTGTCCTGGGTTTCGTTGACAAAGGCTTGAGTGGTCTGGCAGGATCCATGCCTGGATAAGCTTGATTGCCTTATGCAAAAATTGAAGCAGCTGTTGGATATGGAGTCAGAAAAACAAGATGGATTCTGGTCGTGTTAGCCTTTGGTTCATGGAAACAGGCTGGAAACATGGTGGCATGGCTTCTTCCACTGCAGCAGCCAAGACTGGGCACACAAGGAACAGCTGGAAGTTCTGGCTAACACCCATCCAGAGATGTAGAATGCTGCTGCAAAGCTGAGGCTTATAGTATCCACATAAGCCTTAGAAACCGTGGGCAAAGTCCACTTCCCAGAGCAGATGTGTGCGAGTCAAAACTCCAGGCACCCTGGCAACCATACTGGTGATCACGATGTCCATATGTATGAAAAGTAGAGGGCTTTTCCTTACACCCTGCCCCAAGACACCTCAGCACAGCTGGCAGAACTCATTGCTCTCACAAGAGCTCTGCTGTTGGCATCAGACCTACGAGACAACATTTATAGACTCCAAGTATGCTTTCATGACACTACATGCGCATGGAGCGCTCTATAAAGAAAAGGGCCTCATCAATGCCTCAGGAAAAGGAGTAAAATATGGCAGAGAAATTTTAGCCCTTTTAGATGCGGTCTGTGGCCCAAAAGCGGTAGCTGTCATGCATTGCAAGGCACATCAAAAGCCCTGTCTTGTAAGTAAAGGAAACCGGAGAGCAGATGAGGCCACCAAAGTGGCTGCTATGAAGACACCCCCACCTGAGGGCCAGGCATTTCCCCTCTTTCAGATCCCCTTGTCAGAATGGGACCCTTGTTACACTCCAGAAGAGGAAAGATGGGCCGCTGCCCAAGGACCTAGGAAAAGGACCCAAGAAAGATGGGTCCAGTTTCAGGACCACCGCCTCTTCATTCCCCAGAGTGCAGCCTGGCCTCTCCTCCAGAGGTTGCATGACAACACACATTGTGGGAAAACAGCTCTAGAAGAAAAAGTTCAAGAATGGGCTTATGTTAATCACCTCAGCAACCTTGCTGCAATGGCCTCAGCCAGATGTACAGTGTGTGCCAAAAACAATCCCCACCAAGGTCCTCGATTGCCCCCCCAGAATTCAACCATTGGGAGCCACTCCATTTGCTTCCTAGACTGTAGATTTCACCAAGATGCCTAGGTCCGGCCAGCACCGCTGTCTGCTAGTATTCATTTGCACCTGACAGGATGGATTGAAGCCTACCCAACTAGAACAGAAAGGCTAGTGAGGTGATGAAGGCCCTCCTGAGGGACATTATATCCAGATTTGCTCTACCTTTGGTCATTGGAAGCGACAATGTATTGCTTGCAGCCTGCAGCAACGCTTCCCTGGAGAGGAAAGAGGGGATCTTCAGCCCGTTTGGGCGCGCTTTGAAGGGGGAGGGGCTTGGCCATTTTAACAGCCAAACCTCCACTCTCCATGCCAGTCCGGACGATGATCGGACAAGGAGTGTTGTCCTGCGCTCCGAGTGTGAGGCCGTCATTGCGTGGGTCGGCGTTGGGGCTCTGGGAGCAAGAACCATGTGTTCCTGGGTGCTGTGGTGGCTGGTTTCGATGCGGGATGGAGTTTGGAGGGGCAGCGGTGTGCTCCTTGCATTTTGGAAGGTTGCCTGAGAGCTCCATTTTAAGGCTGGTGTATCTGGGGGGTCCCATTGTTTTTCCTTACTGGAGATGGCGCCTGGGGTGTGTTTTTCCCCTCCCTCCTTTAAGGAGAAAGGTGTCTTTGGCTTTGGGGGTTTGGACTCCCTGCATGGGTTGGGAGCTGTGTGGCTCTGGCTGAGGCAGTCGTACTTTGCTTCGGGCGGGGTTGTGGCTCAGTGGCCGAGCCTTTGCTTGGGAGGCAGTAGGCCCCAGGTTCAATCCCCAGCTTCTCCATTGAAAAGGAGCAGGTAGCAGTTGAAGTGAAAGACCTGTGCCTAAAACCCCTGGAGTGCTGCTCTCTACTTGCCCTTGACGGACCAAGGGTCTGTGTCAGCATTAAGCAGCTTTACTTATTAGTTGTGTGGGGTGGTGGCCATATTGGGTCTCCTTTCTTCTTCAAGGGAAGGCAGCCATTTTATAAGGTACTTGTAAGGAAGTCATTTTGTGAGTCTGCCCTTGGGGATGTTAGCTGCTCATAATTGGCGATTGCTATTGTTCTGGGGCGGCTATCCAGGGAGTGCTACGAAGATGTCAGGTAAGAAGGGGTCTGGTAAGTCCAAAGCGAAGCAGCCTGCGCCAAAGGCCGCTAAGGCCCCGGCTAAGAGGCCTCCACCCCTCACTATCTTCTTCTGATGAGGAGGGTGATGAGGTGGTTAATATAGTGCAGAGGCTTCGGGTATGCCTCCTGCTGAAGGGGTAGGATATGAAAGGGCTACTAAAAGGGTGCTCCAAGCAAATGCGTTAACCAGGTTGCCTATTCTTGAGGGCAGGTCTGGTGCATTCATCACTGGCAGTGCCATGGGTCTCGGCAGTCCGGATGGGGGATCGGTGTCATCAGCAGTTGCTGCTGGAACGGGGTCATCTCTGGTGCCTGCTGGATCCATTGGTAATGCTGGTGATATTTCACAGTCGTATGCTGGGTTGGCTTGGCCTTGGAGGCCTTGGGGCCAGGCTTCACCTGCTGGGCAGGGCATCCCAACTGTGGGTTTGGGGTTTGCTTCCCTCACAGCGGTGGGCTTGTTGGCAAACTGGGCTTGGCCAACTGGACAGTGTGGCCCTTCTGGAGTCTGGCCTGGCGTGGGGCAACAGGGCATTGCATGCCCCTTTATGGGGGGTTGGGGTGCCCCTTCTCCCTATGGGGCCGTTCCTTTTACTGCCTTACTTTTTGGCGATGTGGCTTTGCCTTTGGGGGACCATTTGTTGTCTGCAACAAGGGACAAGATTTTAAAGGGTGAGTATGTGGATGTTTTCTCACTCCTTTTCCGGGAGTTGGAGAAGAAGTACAAGGAGGATTTAAACAAATAAGAAAAGGAAAAGTTGAAGAAGTGCAAAGTTGAGTGGACTTGGGCTAATTGGCTGCCGGGGTTTTTTATCTATGTTGGGGTGATTGCTCGCGCTCAGCCTTGGAGAGCAGCTTCTCTTATCCAATACATGGATATAATTTATAAGGGTTATATGACATTTAGTGGGCCTGCCTGGATGCAGTATGACGAGTTCAGGATGAGGGCTGCTTTATACCCTTCCCTTCAGTGGGACTGCATTCACCAGCAGCTGTGGCTGCAGATCATGTCTCTGGTGCGGCCAAATTTAGGCGACCACTCTGACAGCGGTCATTTGGTGGCCAAGTCAACTGCAACCTCCTCAGCTTCAGCAAGTTCTTCCCACAGTTCTGCGGGGCAGGCGATTCAACCCTGCCTGCTTTGTTGGGAGTTCGGCTCGCAGGGAGTGTGTAGCAGAAAGGCCTGCCATTTTAAGCACGAATGCCCCTTGTGTGGCGGGTCTCACTCCTTAAATAACTGCCCCAAAGTCCGGGTACATAAAAATCAAAAGAAGCCAGGAGGAGGGGGAGGAAACTATCAGGCTGGAAAAGGGGCCCAGTCCAATAAAGGTGGGTCCTCTTGAATACTGGCTGTCCAGGTACCCACGAAGGGCTGACAGTATTTACCTGTTAAAAGGTTTTAGGTTTGGTTTTCAGATCCTTTTTCAGGGGCCCTGGGTTCCATTTATGTCTGGGAATCTTAGTTCTGTTAAGGGTTTAGAGCAGGTAGTCAAAGATAAGATTGCTAAGGAGGTGGCTGAAGGCAGGATTTTGGACCCTTTCCTCCATCCCCCTGTGGATAACCTTAGGGTACCTGTCTAGGATACCTTTCCAAAAGGTAGTGGATTTAAGGAATAGGATTCATTCCTTTCTTCTTAAACGGAATGTCACTTTGCATGGTTCCTAAAAAGGCGCCTGGTGAATTTTGGCTGATTCACCACCTTTTCTTTCCCAAAGGGAAGTCGGTTAATGATGGGATTTCTGAGTATTTATGCTCTGTCAGGTATACTAGCTTCGACCAGGCTGTTGCCATGGTACGACACTGCGGGGTGGGCGCAGAGTTGACAAAATTGCAATATTAAATCTGCATTTCACCTTTTACCAGTTCATCCTGCTGACTTTGAGTTCTTGGGCTTCTCTTTTGAGGGCCAATTTTACATGGACAGAGCATTGCCAATGGGCTGCTCTGTATCGTGTTCAGCTTTTGAGTGTTTCAGCACATTCTTGGAATGCGCTGTTCAGGAGAAAGTGGGTTTACAGGATGCCATTCATTATTTGGATGACTATCTTTTTGTTGGTCCTGTAGGGACTGGGCATTGTGCTCTGCTGCTGTCTGGCTTTATGGAGCTGGCTGCAAACTTGAGGTTCCTTTGGCCCAGGAAAAAATGGAAGGTCTGGCTCAAAAACTGATCTTTTTGGGGATCGAGCTTGACACTCTGGCACAGCTGTCTAGGATACCTTTCCAAAAGGTAGTGGATTTAAGGAATAGGATTCATTCCTTTCTTCTTAAACGGAATGTCACTTTGCATGAGTTGCAGCAACTGCTCGGGCATCTTAACTTTGCTTGCAAAGTGGTTGCCCCGGGGTGAGCCTTTCTTCATAGGCTTTGTGATGCTATGGCAGGACTACGCTTGCCTCAGCATAGAACACGGGTTACCAGCAGCATGAGGGTTGATCTGAGGGTTTGGCGGGAATTTTTAGAGTCCTTCAATGGGGTCTCCTTTTGGAGAGATGGCATGAGGCTTGAAGCCGAGCTACAGGTCATGTCTGATGCTGCTGGATCTTTGGATTTTGGAGTCTATTTCTGTGAACATTGGTGCACTGACAGTTGGCCAGAATCCTGGATGCAGGTAGGAGTGAACTGAGATCTTACATTTCTCGAGTTCTTTTCCATTCTGGTTGCAGTTTGGCTGTAGGGGTGGATATGGCCAATTGCACAGTTCATTTTTGGTGTGATAATATGGTGGTAGTCCATGTCATTAATTTCCTTTCATCCAAATCCCCGCGGGTTGGTGAGGGCCTTCACTCTGAGTTGTCTGCGGCTTAACATATTGTTTTTAGCCAAGCACATTCCTGGGGTGAACAACGGGGTGGCTGATGCTCTCTCTTGCAAACAGATGGAGAGGTTTTGTCAGCTGGCCCGATGCTGATCGAGAGCCAGCACCAATGCCCCAGGAGCTATGGCTGATTGGAGAGCTGAGGCCTGCAGAGCGATAGGCCTAGCCATTGCGCCTAGCACCAGGAAGTCTTACGAATAGGCTGTGTGGCAGTTTGAGGACTTTAGGGCTGAGGCAGGGTATCACATTGTTTGGTTTTAATTATTCACCTGGGAGGGAATGATCTCAGGCTAATTAAAGGCAAGGCGTTAGTCTTGCAGGCCTGTGAGGATTTTCAGTACATTAGGGAGCGATGGCCTGGGACCACTATAATTTGGTCAGCCATGATTTCCCACCTTGTTTGGTGCAATGCTTGGGACCTTCCGGCTATTGAGAGGGCCTGCTACAAAGCTAATAAGAAAACTAGGAAGGCATTGGAAGGAGGGTTGGGTCACTATCTGCCCCATCCGGACATTTCTACAGAATTTCCTGACCTCTACAGAGGGGATGGGGTACATCTCTCAGAAAAGGGTAATATGCTTTTCTTGAGAGATTTATGGCAAGGGTTGTGGGTGGCCTTGGGCCTCCTGGTGGGTGCTAAGCCCTAAGTAGAGACTTGGCCTTAGTGGTGGCAGGTTTTACTGGGTTAGAGTACTATGCGGCTAGGGGAGGACCATGAAGCATCCCCCTTTTGGGGACTTTGGGGTCTGGCATAATCAACCTTGGGTTTGATGACCCGGGGTGGGGAGAATGCAGACTGTTTCGGAGGCTCGACTAGAGGGTGCCTTCCATTGAGACGTGCGTCTGGTGGTTGGGCCCTCTTGGGTGTGCCTCCTTGCTGGGCTGGCCTGGCAGGAGCTCTGGCTGGGGATTGGGTCTCTTGCCCATGAATGGCAGGGGAGCGGTCTGTTGAGACCCCTAGCCCTGACCAGGCTGCACTTTTGGGTGCTCTTGCCATTGTGATTATGTTTAATAAAGTGGCCCTTAGTTATACCAGTGCCTTGTGTCTGTCTCTTTATTCTGACCTGGGGGAGCAATGGCCCAGCGTTCATCGAGAAAACAGTACAGGGTGTGTGTCAAGCCTTGGGTATCAGCTGGAAACTGCATTCTGCATATAGACCACAGAGTTCCAGCAAAGTTGAAAGGGCTAACAGATCCTTGAAATTGACCATGTCTGGCCTTTCCTGGGTAAAAATCCTACCCATAGGATAGGGTAGGATTTTGACCTAGTAAAAGGTCAAAAATTTCCCCCTTTGAGGCAATGTTCAGCTGCCCCCCACCTCTGATTATAAAACCACAGGGGGACATAGAACAATTGGGTAATTTAATCACGCAACAGGAACTGCAGGCATTGGGTAGGGCTATAGGTAAGATTTCTGACTATATGCAAGAGAGCCTCCCATACCAAGTGTTCACTCCCATACATTCCTACAAGCCAGGGGATTTTGTTTGGGTCAAAAGTTGGAGAGCCCAACCCTTACAGCCAAGATGGAAAGGACTTTATATGGTGCTGTTAAGTTCCCCCACAGCTGTTAAGGTTTCCAGAATTGCCACTTGGATCCACTGGTTACACCTGAAACCAGCTCCTGAATCCTAGGCAGTGCAGCCAATCCCTGGGGAATATCTGAGGCTCTGGTTCCAGAAAACAACCCCTGCCCCCAGCCCACCAGAAGTGGTTGGAGGTCATGGACAAAGGTTCCAATCCTGATGGCAGTCCTTTGCTCCTGTTATACTGGAAGCTAACAGGTCTACGCACAAGGCGAAGATGAACTGGAACCAGCTGATTCCATTTATTATATTAGTAGCCATTGCAGTGGGTGGGGGGGAGACACCAGACCCATGTGAACATTGTTTAACTACCACCCTAAGCAGTGGCAACGTAACCCAAACTCTGTTTTACCACTCAACATATCAGTGTAGTGGTACACGAGCAGCCCCATGTGTCTACCATAACACAATTTACCAAGTGTGTAATTCACAGGGGAAGGTCACTTGCTATGAACCCCAGTCTCCATACAGTCTACAATGTCAATCTACGCATATTCAAAGGGATGATGGGGAGACACAAACCCACTGGTTGAGGAATCCCTCTTGCTAGCCACCAATACTTCCACTGGGTCAAACGGGATGGTTCAAGTATGTTTTGATGTCTGCAAGGCCATCAGTTGGAGTAAAGGAAGCTGCAGAATATGTGCGGCTGGCTGGGAGAGAGGCTATAGGGTGGAGCAAAAATATCTATACCAAATAATCAGGGGAACATATCACTATTGGTACATGGGTCTCCCACAGGCCCTAGATGCCACCCGAGTGACAGGGCAGAAGATGAAGACAGCAGCCCTGTTTCTATCCCCTCCAGAACTCTAGCTGCAAAACACATGATTGTAACCCCTTGTTTCTAACATGGAGTGGAGGGGTTAAAGAAGGAAAAACAGCCACAATGGTGGGAATCGGGGTGGATGGAACGGGCCTGGACCCCTATGAGGAAGTAGTGGTTGTCACCCAGGGATGTAGGCCCCCTCCTCAGAAGGAATACCGGGTTCACACAACCTTCTTTAAAAAAATGAGCACAGTTATCAAAGTGCCTCCAGTTACCAAAAACCTATTCATTGATCTGGCTGAAAGAATAGTGATTGAACTAGGGGTGAAAAACTGCTATGTATGTGGAGGTACCAATATGGGTGAGCAGTGGCCTTACCAACATTACCTCAAATCCAAACATTACATAGTCCCACAAAGAATGGCCCAACAGATGGGTTCTCCAAAACCCGATAGTGGGACACCTTTGCTTTATCCAGCTGCTGTCCAGGCCACTTGAGGTCCCCGTAGGAGATCTAGCCTGTGAGACTGGCTGGGTTGGCAATGGTACCAAGAACAAAAGATTCCGAGACTTTAGAAATTCCACAACCTCGGAGCCTGCAAACCCCTTTAATAAAACCACTCAGAGCCACCTGTCCCAGCTATGGGAAGACCCCTGTAATGCTACCATAGCATGGCACACCCCAGATACTCAATATTTGGTATGCGGCAGCACAGCATACAGTCAGTTACCTCTTAATTGGACCGGGGCATGTGTTTTGGCATCTATAAAGCCGAGCTTCTTCCTATTACCAAACAGGATGGGAGAAAGGCTGGGGGTACCAATGCAAACAAACAGCAAACAGCAAGCCTTTATTGGCATAAAACATATTTAACAGTAAAATAGCAATATAAATAATATAAAATCCTAGATTATAGAGTACATAGGGAGCTAAAATACCTAAAATAAGTAAAATATATATGAGTCGAGTTTAGCCAAATTAAATAATTAAAACAAATAAAATGTGCTCATTCCAGAACCATTCTCTGTCGTATTTCCATGGCCTGTTGGAGAAATCTAGCCACCATTAAAGTTACCTCAGCGCAAGTGCCATTTAAAAGTTTGTGGACTTTGCCTGAATCAGCACAGCCCAACATATCTGCTAAGATATCTTTCAAGTATATACAACGAATATCATCATAAAGAGGACAGTTCAATAATACATGGGAAATAGTTTCAATACACTTGGAATTACAAAGACAGTGTCTATTAGAGTACTCAATCCTGTTAAATCTACCAAATAGGATAGCAGATGGTAATGCATTACATCTCGTTAACCAATGTACGAAGAAGCCGACCGGGTCAAGAGGGATGTGGGGTCGACCATAGAAAGAGGGACCTGGAAGGATAACGAGTGGCCTCCAGAATGGATTATATAGGTATATGACCCAGCCACATGGGCAGCAGACGGATCCTGGGGCTATAGAACTCCCATATATATGTTGAACTGCCTTATTAGATTGCAAGCTGTTGTGGAGATTATAACCAATGAAACGTCATTAGCTTTGAACCAATTAGCAAAGACCAATACCCAGCTTCGCACTGCAGTGTATCAGAACCTCTTAGCCTTAGATTACTTGCTAGCAGCTGAAGGAGTGTGTGGAAAATTTAATCTCAGTAATTGTCTTCAGATAGATGATAGTGGAAAAGCAATTGAAGAAATCACTGACCGAATGCGGAAGCTGGCGCATGTCCCTGTTCAGACTTGGTCAGGCATCATGGATGAAGGTGGATGGTTAGGAGACTTGCTTGGAAATTGGAAAAGCATTTTGTTAATGATTGGTTTGGAATTTGGAGGCCTACTGATTCTGCCCTGCCTGCTTCCTCTCATAAAGAGTATGATCACTGATGTTGTAAAAGAACTTCAGCCTGTCCCAGAAACAGTGCCAGTCATGCTCATGAGAGAACGAGAGAGTGTACATGCAAATGCACTGAATGCTGAATACCTGGTTCCCCTCAGAAATGAGGAGCCATACGATGTACCCATGAGCCCATAAGGCAAGATAGCCAGATTTCTCTCTCTCTCTTTTGATCCAGATAGAATTCTGGAAGGGGGGGATGAGGCAGAAATGAAGAAGGAAATATGTCCTTTGTTACTAACTTGCACCCATGCAGGAAGACAGGTTGTGGGTAGAGGGCAGCTGAGCCTCAAGAAGTTGAGAAAAACAGGAAACATGTAAGGTGCTAGGCTAGCAAAAAGGTGTTAACCCCCCTTCCCCCGCTGGAAATTGTAGACTTTAGAGAGTGAGATAAAAATATCTGTATTGTGCTACCCACACATCCTAAAGGTATTTAACCTCTGTGCAGATGTTAGAAGGACACTTAGCTCCTTTGAGTCACTAGACTCAGCTAAGTGTTTTTGGCGCCTTTAATAAAGAACTGTTTGCTTCACCTAACCTGCATGGTGCTGCTTTGTGGTGAATTTCCTCCAACAGTAGAATAGTGCCCCAGTGTGCTAAAGACACCAAACCCACAAGGGGTGCGCTCCAAGTTTGGTGAGGATTGAATTTATGGGGTCCAAGTTACAGCCCCCCCCACCGGAAAGTGCCCCCAGGAAAGTGTTTCTGGGGAAATGACAGGTGGAGGTTCAGGGATGCATAGAAAAGACTCTGTGCAAGCTAGAGACACCAAACTCATAGAGGACTTCCCCTTGATGCTCCTCTATATGCCTTCCAAGTTATGTTGCTTTGAAATTTGGTAAGCATTTTGACTGAGTGGAGACAGTCTGTCTAGAAATGTAACCATTCACAAGCCACCACAAAACTGCTTGAAAGTTCATGCTAGTTGACCTGCCATGAACTTCAGTTTGCAAATTATGAACTGGTTAAAATTTGTCATGAATTTTAGTTCATGAACCAGTTTGTGCCCATCCCTACTGAGAACTGAGGGCTAATCTTGCTTGACTAGGGTGTGGAGTGAATTTCATGTATTTCAGGTATCATTTTTGAAGAAGTGAACTATTTTTATTTGACCAACACTCTTTAGCAGAAAATTTGGAGACAACTGTGAAACTGTCAGCATTAGCTTCCCTTTACTAAAGTGTGCATCAAAAACCTTCCCAAATTGTGTTTGGAGGAATATTCATAATCCAAGTCAAATTACATTACTTTGGGCATTAAAAATGTTCCACAATAACCACCCTCTTTTGAGTTACATGTTCTCCATGTTGTCAGGAGGAGTTGTATTTCTTCAGAGCATTTAACACTGAGACAGAAAAGCATCTTTTTTCTCTGCAAAAATTTAATGGGCTATTTTTGTACCCTGTACATTTTTGCTTAGGATAACAAAGCAGTTCAGTGACAAAATCAACAGATTCCTGAGATTGTTTTATAGCCCAGGTGCTTTCTTTATTTACCGGGGTTGAAGGCATGCTGGCAAGTGGCTGTTCTTTGGAGACATTGTTTACTAATGAGTAGGTGACAAAGTCCTAAGATAGGAAAGTTCTACAGTTACTTATCTATGTATCCTGACAAAAAAATTGCAATGTGAGTAGAAGTTCACTTATAGTAATTTCAGCAAGATACCAGCTCAAAATAAACTCAGTATTCCAGTACAATGGAACTTTATATTTTTGTATGTTAAAAGTTATTTTAAAAACCCAGCAAAATAGATTAAGGGCTCAAGACACATCCAGTCTCCAATATCACTACTACTTGCTAGTAGAGATGAGCACAAATCCCCCCAAAAGTGAATGTAGCAAATTCAGGGGCTAGCTCCTGGATAGAGGTGATTTTGAAATGTCTCTGTACCCGAATGCCCAGAGCAGTTAATTTGGTAGATTGGGCAAACAGATGAGATTGTATTGTCTTAGAACGGAAATACAAAAGAAAATGTTCAAACCTGATTGGGCTGCTTAGTCTCTTGATCTGAATAAGATCAATACCTTTATGGTGGAGCTTAAAAATATCAGCCAGATGGCCTATTGCTCTGCTTCTCTGACTCCAATCAATGTGAGCCCGAGGCCCCGTGCCTGTCTTCGGATTTAATCCTGGATCACTTCAGCCCACTCAGCCTGGAGGAAGTTGACGGAATTCTCTCCTCTGCACGCCCTACAACTTGCGATTTGGACCCATGCCCCTCCTGGCTAATTAAATCCTGCCTGAGGGAGCTTGAATGTCCTTTACGGGACATCATAAATAGATCCCTCTCGGAGGGGCGCTTTCCATCATCTCTAAAAGAGGCTTTGGTCCGTCCCCTCTTGAAAAAAAGTACAGCGGATCCGGCCGAATTGGCAAACTACCGACCGGTCTCTAATTTACCATTTTTAGGTAAAATTATAGAGAGGGCAGTGGCGTCGCAGTTGCAGAGCTTTCTGGATGACGCTTCCATCCTAGACCCTTGCCAGTCCGGCTTTCGCCCGGGTTACGGGATGGAGACAGTACTGGTCGCCCTGGTAGATGATCTCCAACGGCACCTGGATCGGGGCGGTGTGGCGGTGCTGATGTTGTTGGACCTGTCGGCTGCGTTCGACACGGTCGACCATCGGCTACTGACCCGCCGCCTCGCCGATGTAGGGGTGAGGGGGTCTGCCTTACAATGGCTTGCCTCCTTCCTCGAGGATCGGGGACAAAGGGTGGCAATTGGGGGCGAGCTGTCCCAGAGGCGCACACTGGATTGCGGAGTGCCTCAGGGGGCAGTTCTCTCACCAATGTTATTTAATATCTACATGCGCCCCCTTGCCCAGATTGCCAGGAGACATGGACTTGGGTGCCATCAATATGCAGATGACACCCAACTCTATCTGCTAATGGACGGCCGGCCTGACTGCGTCCCAGAGAATTTAGACCGGGCCCTGCAGGATTTGGCAACCTGGTTGAGGAAGAGCGGGCTGAAACTGAATCCAGCGAAGACAGAAGTCCTTTGTCTGGGTCGGGGCGCTCGGGGAGGGGAAATACTTCTCCCGGTCTTCGACGGGGCGCCGTTGAAAGCGGCGCACCGAGTTAAGAGCCTGGGAGTTTTACTGGAGCCTGCACTATCAATGGAGGCCCAGATTGCAGCCACTGCCAAGTCAGCCTTCTTCCATCTAAGGCGGGCAAAGCAGTTGGCTCCCTTCCTAGAGCGCCAAGATCTGGCAATGGTGCTTCATGCAACGGTCACCTCGAGACTGGATTACTGTAATGCCCTCTACATGGGGCTGCCTCTGTGCCGAACCCGGAAGCTGCAACTGGTGCAGAACGCAGCGGCTAGACTGTTGCTGGGACTCCCTAAATGGGAGCACATACAGCCTGGGCTGCGCGAACTGCACTGGCTGCCAGTTATATACCGGGTTCGTTACAAAGTGCTGGTCATTACCTTTAAAGCCCTATATGGTCGAGGACCTGTCTACCTTAGGGACCGTCTCTCCTCATATGAACCCCAGAGAGCACTGAGGTCAGCCGGGAAAAACCTGCTGACTGTCCCCGGACCGAGAGAGGTGAAGCTGCAAAGCACCCGTAACCGGGCCTTCTCCTCTGTAGCCCCGAGCCTATGGAACCAACTTCCAGAGGAAATGCGGGCCCTGCGGGACCTAGAACAGTTCCGCAGGGCCTGCAAGACCTTCCTCTTCAGACTGGCTTTCCCTGATCGAAATGGAAATTGCGAAGGAAACCGCCATCAGAAAAAGTAAACATAGCACTAGCACTTTTAAAAATTAACTTAATTTTAAAGCTTAATCAGATTTTAAGTAAATGCTGATAATGTTTAATGTAGTTTTATTCACTTGTATAATTTAACTCTGAACCATGTTGTTAGCCGCCCTGAGCCTGCTCCGGCGGGGAGGGCGGGATACAAATAAAATTTGTTGTTGTTGTTGTTGTTGTGTTTCCCTCTCCATGGGAACACATTAACAACTACAGCATAAGGATTAAAGACTAGTGTAGAGGAGGCTTTTACATTAGCCTTCTGGTCACCATCATGATTGTCAGGCTGGGATCGCACACATTTGAGTTCCCTTTAAAGGTTGGTGAGCTGCTAGCCTTATTGACACACATGGTGTTATTCAGTTCATGAAGCAGGGTCAACATCCTCTCTTGGGCTTGGAATATTTTGTTTAAGGATCCAGCAACTAAAACTGTTTGTTGAGCTAGCAGCTCCAGCTCCAACCCCTCCCATGGTCTGGTAGCTTGTCTATCTTTAGGAGATAAGAATACAGGCATACCTTGCTCAGTCTCTGGGGTGATTTGATGGGTGGGGGATTCACCCTCCTCAGCAACAGCCTCCAAACACTCAAATCTGTTTTGCAAAGGTATTGCAGAAAAGAAATGATCCAATTTGGATTGTTTGAGTGACAGTTGGAAGACCTCATCTTCAAAAGGATATGTCTTTTTCAATCCCATTGTTAGCAAACAGCAACAGCACAAACCACCAAAAACTATGTTGGAGCAGAAAACTTAAAATACAGTCCAGAGGAAGAAGGAAAATGCTTGGAATAGTGCAGGTGAAGATAATAATGACTCTAAACTTCAAACAGTCTTTTCTCAAAGGAGGAGCTAAATAATCTCTCAAAATTCACAATTTGGAGAGGTTCCTCTGCCCAAGAATAAACTTCCAAATCCAGACTTGAAGGAAAGACATAAAATCCTATGGCAGGAATTTCTTAAACATCTACTCCCGGCAGTAAATGGGGGCTGGTAATTGTCTCCTCGTTAGTGAAACAAGATAAGATAAAACTTGTCCACCCTTGCCAAGAAGAAAGTTCAAAGGAAGAACAAAGTTGAAGCAGCAGTAGATGAATTTAAAACATCAGTAGAAAGTTTTAAAACTTTGAAAGCTTAACTTTTTAATCAGAGACGAGAGGCTATCATCATCCCTTTTTTCAAGTCCGGGCAGAAGGATGATCCAGCCAATTATAGGCCAATTAGCCTCCTGAGTATTTTGGGCAAATTATACGCTAGTCATCTCTTAGAGAAATTGCAGTGCTGGCTGATTCAATAAATGTATTTGGTAGATGAGTTGGCTGGGTTTAGGGAAGGACGATCCACGTTGGGACATATTTTATTAAAACAATTTTATTGGTAACATATGGTAATAAATCTAAATCTTACATCTTTAAAAACTTCTTTTATCTACCCCATATATTACTTTCTATCCACCCTCCTCCTGTTACTTGACCCCCACCAGTGTTATTTACTTAAAAAGCAAATATTTAAAGGTACCCTTAACTATTAAAACAAAAATTTATATTCTTCTTTTTAAAACTTAATAATCATCAAAAATTGTCCAATGTCCTTTTATTTTCCACTCTTTTTCTACATATCTTCTAAACTTTTTCCACTCTGTCTTAAAAACTTCCAAATCATAGTCTCTTAATATTCTTGTTAATTTGTCCATTTCACTCCATGTCATAACTTTTATAATCCAATTCCATTTCTCTGGTATTTTTTCTTGCTTCCGCAACTGCGCATACAATGTTTTAGCAGCTGAGAGCAAGTACCAGATTAAAGTTCTATTTTCTTTTGGAAATTTTTCCATTTGTAATCCCAACAAAAAAGTCTCTGCAACTTTATTAAACTCATATCCCAAGATCTTAGAAATCTCTTGCTGAATCATCTGCCAAAACATTTTAGCTCTTTCACAAGTCTACCACATATGGTAGAAAGAACCTTCATGCTTTTTACATTTCCAACATCTGTCTGGCATCTTGTTATTCATCTTTGCCATATTTTTAGGAGTCATATACCATCTATACATTATCTTAAAACAGTTTTCTTTAATACTTTGACATGTTGAAAGTTTCAAAGAGTTCTTCCACAAATATTCCCAAGTTTCCATCTGTATTTTTTTATTTACATTAATTGCCCATTTAATCATTTGAGATTTCACTACTTCATCCTCTGTAGACCATTGTAGAAGTAATTTATATACTTTTGAAATTAATTTATCATTGTCTCCGAGCAGAACTTTTTCCATTTCTGTTTGCTCTTTCCTTATTCCTTCAGTTTTAATATCATTCTCCACCAAGCTCTTTATTTGTTGCACTTGAAACCAATCATATTTATGATTCAACTCTTCAGCAGTTTTCAGTTCTATTTTGCAACTTTGTATTTTTAATAATTGATTATATGACAACCACTTTTCTTTGCCTATCTCAGCCGTTATTTTTATTACTTCAGCTGGCACTATCCATAACAGTCTTCTCTCATCTCCATATTTCTTGTATTTCATCCATGTATTTAACAAATTATTTCTTATATAATGGTGAGAGAAAAAACCGTAGATCTTCTTTTTTCCATAATACAAATATGCATGCCAGCCAGATTTATTTCCGTGACCTTCCAGCACTAAAAGTTTTTTATTTAACAACATTATCCATTCTTTCATCCACACTAAACAAACTGCTTCCTGATATAATTTGAAATTCGGTAGTTGAAACCCACCTCTCTCTTTTGCATCTGTCAAAATTTTCATTTTAATCCTTGGTTTCTTCCCAGCCCACACAAATTCTGAGATTTTCCTTCGCCATTTATCAAATTGTTTGCCATCCTTCACAATAGGAATAGTTTGAAACAAATACATTATTCTTGGTAAGATATTCATTTTAATTGCAGCTATTCTACCCAACATTGACAAATTAAGCTTGTTCCATTTTAGCATGTCTTCATCCATTTTATGCCATAACTTCTCATAATTATTTTTAAACAGATCAATATTCTTCATTGTTATCTCCACCCCTAGGTACTTTACCTTGGAAGTGACTTCACAGCCTGTTAGTCTCTGTAATTCTTGGTGCTTGTTCATCTGCATATTTTCACACAGAATTTTTGATTTTTCTCTATTAATACAAAGTCCTGCCAACTCCCCATATTCTTGTATTTTAGCTAACATCAAAGGTGTAACTTGTATGGGGTTTTCGTTTATAAACATTATATCATCAGCAAAAGCTCTGTATTTGTAAGTAAATCTTTTTATTCTTAAACCTTCTATAGCTTTTTCTTCTTGGATCTGCATCAGTAATATTTCAAGAGTCATTATAAACAGTGGTGAAAGCGGACAGCCTTGTCTAGTACCTTTGCTAATTTTCATATCTTCTGTAAGATCTGCATTTATACACAACCTTGCACTTTGTTCAGAGTATATTGCTTTTATCATTCTTATAAAACTTTCTCCCAGCTCCATTTTTTCCATTACTGCAAACATAAAATCCCAATTTAAATTGTGAAATGCTTTCTCTGCATCTGCAAAGAATAATGCTACTTCATTTTCTGGATGTCTTTCATAATATTCTACAATATTTACAACAGTTCTAATATTGTCTCTTATTTTTCTTTTGGGAAGAAACCCTGCTTGATCTTCCTTTATAAAATTTATCAAATATTGTTTAAGCCGCTATGCCAAGATTTTTGTAAATATTTTATAGTCATTATTTAATAGCGAAATTGGCCTATAATTTTTTACATTCATGACATCTCTATCTTCCTTGGGTATCAATGAAATAACAGCTTCTTTCCATGTGTTTGGTATTTTTATTCTTATCGTATTCATCAACTTCTGCAGTCTTGGTATTAATTCATCTTTAAAGGTTTTAAGATATTTAACTGTATATCGATCTGGCCCAGGTGCTTTTCCATTTTCCATTGTGTTAATTGCTGCTTCAATTTCTATTTTTTTAATAGGATCATTCAAAACTTTTCACATATTTTCAGTTAAGGGCTCTATTTGTATCTTTTGTAAATACTCATCCATCTTCTCTTTCTTTATTTTAACACCTTTAAACAATTTGGCATAGTACTTAAAGAATTCTCTTTTTATTCCCTCTTGAGTAACCACTTCTCTTCCATCTACCACAATTCTATTTTCTCTCTTTTTCTTCAATTGCCAAGCCAAATACTTTCCCAGTTTATTTGCTCCCTCAAAGGATTTCTGCTGAAGTCTTTTCAAACTCCATTCCCCTTCTTTATTTAGCAAATGTCTCAATTGAGTTTGTAATATTGTAATTTCCCTTAAAATTTTCTTTTTCCCTGGTCTTTTTCTCAACTCCCCTTCCTTTTTCTTTATTTCATTTTGAATGTCCAACAACTGTTTTTCTTTTACTCTCTTATCTTTATTATTCAAAGTAATCAACATTCCTCTCATTACTGCTTTATAGGCATCCTAGACCATCTGAAAATCAATATCCTCTTTGTCATTCACTTGGAAAAAAGCTTTAGTTTCATTTTCTAGGTATGTTACTGTTTCTTTATTCTGTAGCAAATCTTCATTCAATCTCCATCTTCTCACCTTCTTGGACAATTTTGTAATCCACATTATTGGGCTATGATCAGCCCCAATTTTAGGTAAAATCTCTATCTTCCTTGTTATAAGACCTAAATCTTTAGTTCCCCACAATATGTCAATTCTAGAAAAAGTTTTGTGTCTTGCTGAAAAAAAAGTATAGTCCCAAACTTCAGGATTAAATTTCCTCCATATATCTTCCAAATTTTCTTTTTTAACCAATTCAAAAAAAGATTTTGGCAATTTTCCTTCTTTGCTATTGTTTTTTCCCCCTCCAGACCTGTCCAATGAGTTCTTCACTGTTCCATTAAAGTCACCCATTATCAAAACTTGATCATAGGTCAGTTCATCAAACTGTTGTATAATGTCTTTTAAAAAAGCATCCTTTGCACCATTAGGTGGATACAATCCCAATAACAACTTTTTTTTCTATTTAATATTGTCTCTACTGCTACAAATCTTCCATTATATTTAAACACTAATTTTGGCTTCAATTCTTGTTTAATATACAAAACCACTCCCCTTTTTTCTGTTTAGCCAATGAAAAAAAATCCACTCACAATTGTTTGTTCCATAAAAATCTATAATCCTTTTCTTTAATATGTACTTCTTGCAAACAAATTATATTACAGTTTTGTTTCTTAATCCAATGAAATGTTGCCCTTTTTTGTGGTGAATTTAGTCCATTAACATTCCAAGAAAATATTTTGTAATCCACCATGGTGCAAATTCTTTATTTTCTTCAAAAAATATACACAGTTTCTGAGCATTTGTAATTGTGATTCTCTTCCCCTGGAGTTCAAAGCTCAAACCTTCAGGTATTATCCATCTAAACCTCATTCCATTGTCTCTCAATTTTTCTGTCAACTTTTTATATGTTCTTCTATCATTTATCACTTTCTTTGGCAGCTCCTTCATGATTCTCACTCTACTGCCTCCCACTATCAATGTTTTTTCAAAGTTTTTATTCATGATCCTTCCCACCATTTCCTTTGTCATATATCTTATGACAACATCTCTTGGTAAATTATTTTTCTTGGCATAAAGTGAGTTCACTCTATACATATAGTCATACATGTCTTTAGTCTCTTCAGAGTTTTCCTCTAAAAATTCTGCAATTATTTTTATTATATATTCTTTTAAATCACCATCCTCCTTTTCAGGTACTCCTCTCAGACGTATCTGAGTCTCCATCAATTTGCAGTCATGGATTGTCACTTTTTCTTGCATTATCAACAAGGTGGAATCATATACTTTCATTCTACCTTCTACCTCCTGCACTTTCTTAGATGTTTCCTCAGTTTCCTTTATGAGATCTTCCATATCTTTTTTCATCTCTGCAATAATTTCTTTTTTCGATTCATCTATCATCTCTCTCACCTCTTTCATCATTCTGGCCTCCATTGCCTCCAGTTGATCCTGCATTTTTTCTAATGAAATAGCCCTTGTACGGGGCTGCTTGTGTTCAGACAATTAAAAACAGCGAAAATTTGGACCTCACCAATTTCCAATTCAACTATCAGATTCAAAAGAGTAGGACTTGCCATTTATAACAAGCCCAATTTCGCCGTTCTTGGAGCTCCCAAAGTCAAAATATTTATTTTTAAAGTCTTTAAATCTTCCAAAATGGCGGTCACAACTTTTTACTGCCCCTTACAATTTTTTCCACTTTTAAAACCATCCAAGGTCCACACAAATAATATGACCAATAGTATTTCTCTTCTTACCTTCTTCACAGTTAACTTCAGCAATTTTTAATGTCCCAAATTCTTTAAAAACATTGTTTTTATTTTGACCTCCCAGCAATGGCCGCCGATGTTTCTCAATGGTATATATTCCTAGAGTAGGTTTTCCTTCCACTACTTCCTGCTTTTGTTGCCATAAAGTCTCATTCACACTGGTAAGGAGATCTCACGATACTTGACGTACTTCCTGTCTTGCTTGAATGTGCTGCAGATCTGTGCAATGTGATGATGGTGCTCTTTTTTAAAAAACCACAAGTAGACTAAACAATAAATTCCTTTCCACTTTTTAGCACTTTTTAACACTGTCCTTTATATTTATAAAGTCCAAATTTCACCTCTTCCTCCCCTCGTCTTCCAAACTTTCCAAATTTTCCTTTCCCACCTTTTAAATTTGTTTGATTAAGCTGTAAATAATTCCAGAATGAAAGATAGTAATCTGTACCTTTTCTTCCAATTATCCAAGTTCCCACTGGTCTTGCAAAGCTTTAGATATTTAGCAATGTCCAAAAAGGTTAGGATCCTGTCGAGCTTATATTTTGATCCTATCTTATTTGATTGACAAATATGCAACCAATAGAACGGTCTCTCTTTATGCAGCCTTTATTGACCTAAAATCTGCTTTTGACTCCATTTCCAGAGGGAAATTATGGGAGAAGTTAAGTGCCACCTCAATTGACAGGAGACTTTTATTCCTGATCCAGGCATTATACCCCAACACATCTATCAGGGTCAGATATAATAAGCAAGGTCTCCTTACTGACCCTATCCCATCACAGAAAGGAGTCAAGCAAGGCTGCGTCCTGGCCCCTTCCCTCTTTGTCATCTTTATTAACAATACGATCAGCAACCTCCATCTAGTCGAAACTCATCCCCCCCCCCCCTTGGTCGATAGGCAAATGATAGCCCTACTCTATGCAGATGATACAAACTTGTTGTCTAGAACTCCGGTAGGCCTTAGAAGGGCATTAGTACAATTCGGTTGTTATTGTGACCATAACTTTCTAGAGATTAAACAAAAGTAATTGTTTTCAGCCCAAAACCCAGGCTAAGGAGATGGAGTATAAATGGCCATAGTTTACAACAGGTAGCAATTTACAAATATCTGGGAGTCATGATTCAGTCCTCATGGTCAAAGAAGGCTCATCATGAATACGCTGCCAACTCTGGTAGTAAATCGACCCAGGCCATCATTAGGTTTTTTCTTACTAAAGGGGGGCATTTTATACCTGTTGCATTAAAACTGTACTTGGCCAAAACAATACCTCAACTCACTTATGGAACCATGTCGGGTCCAACCTTATCAAGCTTCGACCCTCTTGAGAAAATTCAGTCCAAATTCTTGAGAGCCATTTTCCAACCTGTGTTTCCAATGCAGTACTATGCTTGGAAACCGACTTGCTAAGGATAGAGGCTAGGATGAGCCTACTTTCAATCACCACTTGGCTCAATCTCAGCCATTGCCCCACAAATATCACATCACTAATTTTAAAGGATAGATATTGTTCCTCTTGGGTTAGAGCCATTCATCAGAAATTGTCTATGCTTAGCTTTTCACCTGAATCTCTCCAGATAATGGCCCTGGACCAAGCCAGAGACATAGTCAAACAGAGATTACAAGACATTGAGAGACAGAAGGATATTGGCCAAGGTCTCAGATTATTTAGCTCCCCCCCAAAGGAGATATGTGCTAGCTCCAGCCTCCTATCTCTCAAACCTAATAATACCATCCCACAGAAGGGCCTTTTCCATGGCCTGTTGCAATATCTTTCCTTCAGCAGTTGTCGAGAGCCGCTTTAAAAAGGTGCCTATGGCTGAGCGGGTCTGCCCTTGTGGTGCAGATAAAGTAGAAACGATTGACCATGTGTTGCTTGGGTGTGGCCTTTACCTAGGGTTACGCACCAGGTACATCTATTCTTTGTTTGAGGGATGCCAGGGGTTCTCTGATTATAAAATCAGAAATATGCTGTTATCAGATTCTAACTCCCAATTTACATCTAATTGTGCCAAATTCTTGGCAGCAGCTAGGAGAATTCATGAGGATTATGTAACGAAGGGGTCTTGAAACTGTTTTTAAATTATTTTTGAATATTCCCAAACTTGTATTTTACTTTACCTTAATCCCCGAGTACTCTGTATACTACCATAAATGCTATTAAAACTGAAACAAATGTTAATCAGTGTATTTTAGTTAATATTTTACTGGAGCTGTATAATCTTTTAATTTTTTATCTGTATTTTTATATCATATATTTTACCTTTTTAGGTCCCTCTAGATTTTTACAATTTTTCTGGGGGTGTTGTTGGTCTGCATTGTACTGTGTATTTGGTCATGGACCGTAATAAAGCAAATTGAAGTGATTTGGTTCAGGGTTCAGGGCAGTCCCCAATAGGGCCCCAACTGAAGAGAGCCAGTCCAGTAAGTTTGGTTCCCCCTTTCTCCCAGCTGTAGCAAACTGCCTCCAGGATAAAGGGGGTTGGGACTGCACAGGAAGGGACTTCCCTTCTACCTTTCTCCCAGCCACAGCTCACAAGGACCAGGAGAAAGGGTGGGGGGATGCACAGGAAGGGTTTAATGACTCACAGGCATTTAACCCATCAAACAGGGGGAACAAAACTGAGGGGTTTAATGGCTCACAGCCATTTAAACCTAACAGCTGACCAAGTCTGCTAGCCAGCTGTTAGGTTTATTAATCTGTTGGATTTGCTTTCCCCCTTCAGGGGGGGGACTGAAACCAAGAGGTTTAAATGGCTGACAGCCATCTAACGGATCAGTTTTGCTTATCCCCTTTGAAGGGGAAGAAGTAAACCCGAGAGTTTTAATGGCTGGCTGGCAGCCATTTAAACCTAGCCACTGACTGGTGGACCCTATACTGCTCTGCTGTCAGACCAAACCAAACCATCCACAAGTTTGGTAAATATTTGGTTAAGGCTCCTTCCCAGGACAAAATCTGAACCGGCCCAAATTTGGGTCAAATTTTGGTTCATGAACCAGTTCATGCCCTACTTTCTATCAATTTTAGAAGTGTGCAACTGGACATTGGCGACCCAATAAAAAGCTTGATATTTTAGGTATTGGACTGATAATATCCAATATCACTCCTGCCTCCCCAAAACACTTCATGATTCTAATATTAGCATTTCTGTTAATATCAGAATCAGGAATACTGTGTGAGAGGAAGGAACAGCTAAGGAGCTTTGCAGAAGACCTGATCTTTACTCTGAAGGCCAAGTCTACCACCCATAGGAAATAGTGAGCTGTAGACTGGCCGCTGGAGACCTGATGCCGGATCTACTACCCTTTTATCTTAGTGCTCAGCAGCAGACTGGTGGCTCAATTGTCCTTTTGGGGGGATGCACAGGAAGGGGTCCTTTGGGGGGATCCTTGGGGGGAGCCAGTTTGGTGTAGTGGTTTAGTGTGTGGACTTTTATCTGGGAGAACCAGGTTTGATTCCCCACTCCTCCACTTGCAGCTGCTGGGATAGCCTTGGTCAGCCATAGCTCTGGCAGAGGTTGTCCTTGAAAGGGCAGCTGCTGTGAGAGCCCTCTCAGCCCCACCCACCTCCCAGGGTGTCTGTTGTGAGGGAGGAAGATAAAGGAGATTGTGAGCCATTCTGAGACTCTTCGGAGTGGAGGGCGGGATATAAATCCAATATCTTCTTCTTCTTTATATTATGTTGGGGATTTTGCCATCAAGTCTCAGCTGATTTATGGCAACCCCATAGGTTTTTCAAGGTTAGCGAAGTTCAGAGGTGGTTTACCATTGTCTGCCTCCACATCATGACCCTGTTATTCACTGGTGGTCTCTCTTCCAAATACTGATCTCAGCTGATCCTGTTTAGCTTCCAAAATCTGATGAGATTGGGCTAGCCTGTTATGTTTTACAGGACTATTACTTTCTATAGAGTAGACCTAGCCTTGGAAACAGCGCTGGTGTATCACTGATCATCTGGGGACCCTCCTTCCCCCCCCCCACCTTTTAATTTTGCATATACCATGATCAAATAAAATATAAGGATTTTTTTTTATATTTCTGGAATGACTTTCTGGATAACAATAGTCTGGATATTTTAGTAAAATGATATTTGTGCTCTTCCCAATTTTCTGATGTGGAATCAAGATTATCTTTTTTTCCTATGCATATCCCTAGCTGGCATTTATTTTCCTCAGCTTTTTAATGGTCAAAGAGGTGCTGAGTATATTAATGATCATCTATTCCTGAGTAACTAAGTAAGGTGCCTGCCCTGCCTATCAGGGAGAGTGATGGAATGTTTTTGCCTGTTTTGATTTAATTCTTCTGTTCACTTGTAATATGCCTGTGTATAGAATCTTCAAATAATTTTTTTGAATGTTAACTGATTGAGTCCCTCTGTACCATATAGTTTCCCCCAACCACTTGGAAATGCTAGGAGTAGAGGAGGGAATCCCTAGGGTGGAGAAAAGTGACAAAATGACCAGTTACCAACTCTCCAAGGGAGCCCCAAAGATATCTGGGAAGCCCTAAGGCAGATTCCTACTGACATGAGAGGATGGTTAGGAGGCTATCCCATCTAATCAGAGTCCAAGATAGGGCCATCAGTGGCAGCAATATCCTGAGGCAGTGAAGTGAAACAGCCCCTTCAGGTCAGAATATCAGAAAGGGGTAGGCAGAGGCAGGTCCCAGCACCTGATACAGGCCCAGTCCACCACACTTAGGAATAAGAAATGTTTGTGAAATTTGTGGGGAGAGAGGGGTAGTCTTGGTCACTTTTTTTTTTAGTCCAGAGAAATGATTGCCTCTTTTAAAATAACCAGAATTGCACAGACATGGAGAAAAATTGTGCTTCTTCCTCAGTGGCATCATGGGCACTACCCAAGCACGTGCCTGTTATAGTTCCACAACCATCTGACAGTCCACAATCTGGAGGTAACTGCTAGCTGGAGGAATGATTCTGTGAGGAAACTTAAATTGCAGTATAAATGCTGGAAAGAACAATAGAGTCACAATCTGAAGGAAGATTGTCTGCATGATCTGGAAACAAAAGGCTAAGGGGGAGTGTTCATTTCATAAAAGCACAAATTTCCATACATAGTCGTGATGGGCTAGGGCTAACCTTTTATTCATCAGAAGCATTGAGCCATATGTAACCTAACTAAACAACAATGTTTAGAATTGCATTTTCTATCAAGATGCACAGGTGTTTTTTTTCATGTATCATTTGCCACAATGTTCTGTTTGCTGTTAAAAATACTTCCATATCAGTTTAGATAATTTAACTGTGCAGCCTGCATCTGCAGTAGGAATTCTACAGAAGTCACTCATATAAGTGAGAAACCTTCCAGATATACTTCATGGTGTCTTTCAATTTTTTTCCTTTCTATATTATTATATTTTGAATTTTTGCTGCATGGTCTATTTTTGGGCACTGTTAATATACTTTTTTTTTTTACAATGGGAAAAGATTGTGATGACATAAAATATGTTACATTATCTCTAGCGAATCATAATTGCGGCACCGATAGCATAGAGGAAAATGTCAAAATGTTAATCAGAAATAAGTATGTTGTCCGCTAAATGCCCCCTTCCTTTTATGCCGATTCAGATTCATTTTTCATTTGTGAAAGGAACCCATGTAAGAGTCTTTCAAAAACTCCCTTATTATATTCTACATAAGACAGATGTTAGCTTGGCAGTTGTACACTTTTTGTCAAATGCTCTTCTATTAATATGACCAATTAACTCTGAGCTCTTGCACGCCTTTGAAACTGCGCTGCAAAGCAGGATACGTTTTCTATGAGACTGGTGGTGGCAAATTGTTAAAACTTGGGTAACAATAGATATCTTTAGCCCTGAATAAAATTAAAGTAAATCTCAAAAGCTGCTTACTTAAAGAAACAAGAACTCAGGATTTCATTTCTCTCCCTTCTTTTATGAAAGATGCACTAAAGCAAATGAAATGATGTGAAATTGATGACAACTCCTATATTGGGCTTTTCAGCAAAATAAAGGAAAAGAGTGAACAAGCTATTTCCTTCAACTCCTAATCTTTCTCTTAGTTCAGTGAACATGATAATAGTGCAATCCTAAGTACAGTTTTATTCTTCTAAGTTCACTGAATTAATGCACTTGAGTGTGTAATGTAAAGTGCTATCAAGCTGCAGCCAGTTTATGGCAACCATAGTGTATTCGAGGCAAGAGACTAACAGAGGTGGTTTGCCATTGACTTCCTCTGGAATGGATTTTTGATCTACCATCCAAACACTAACCAGGACCAGCTCTACTTAGCTTTTGAGATCTAATAAGATTGGGTTAGCCTGGGCCATCCAGGTCAGTGGGCTAAGAAAAGGATAATTCTGCCTAGGACTGCACTGTAAATTCACCTGACCAGAGCCGGATTAACAATTAGGCAAACTAGGAACTTGCCTATGGGCTCCAGGTCTTTGGGGGCCACGGGCCAGCTCACCCCACCCCCCAGTATTCATAATTCCTTGTGCCTCCTAGCCGCCCCTGCAACAGCGCCTGGTGGCCTCCCTCCATCTGTGCATGCATTCCTCTGTGGATGTGTGTGTGTGAGAGAGGTGGGGAGGCGGACTGGCTGCTTGTTTCGAAAGGCATGGAGAGACAGAAAGATGTCAGAGGAGCACTACTAGGACCTAGCACCTGGTATGGCGCAGGTGGAGGGGCACATGAGCTCACCAGCAGCTGATTCCTTTCATGTGTTGTGGGGAGGAAAAGCCGGCTGCTTTCTCCTGCTGGCTACCTTGTAGTGTGAAAGGGAAACTTAGGGGAGCCCTTGAAATTCACCTGTCCCTTGGGCTTGGCTCATTTTTCCCCTCCTTGGAGTATGAGGATGGCCAAGTTGGACTTTTCTGCACCTGTGGCTCATTGACCAAAACTGTCATGAAAAAGGGCCAGTCTAGCCTGCCTGGGAATATTTCATTACCAACCGATGTGGCAACAGGGGAAAAAAGATGAAAGGTTGACATTGTAAAATAAAAAGTGGAAGGCCCAGGACTTAAAATGCTCAGCCTGGAGTTCAGCAGGAAGCAATCCTATCTCCCCCCCCCCCCAATTCATTTGGGAGTAAACTCTAGTAGGTTTGCCAGTTCCAGTTCAGGAAATTCCTGGAGACTGGGGGCTGTGCTTTGGGCAGGGGGGAACTGAATGGATCCCTAAATCCACCATTGAAAGTGGCCATTTACTCTGGGTAAACTCTGGAGTTCAGTTGTCTTTTCCAGAGAACTCCAGCTCCCTGACAGCAGTCCTAATTCAGCATTGTGACTTTCCCCCCAATCATTACTTCCCATAATATATATACCCTGCCACCTTACTCCCAGTGGGGATTTAAACTGGCTCACAACATTGTTCTCCCCTCCTTCATTTTTATCTTCACAACTTGTGAAGATAGGTTAAACTGACAGTGACTCTGGGTCTTAAGCAGGTCTACTCAGAATCCTCCTCTGGTCTATTCAATGGTACTTACTCCCAGGAAATCTGGCACCATCAAAGCATATATTCTCCATGGCAGCTGAAAGCACTGCCTTTTTGCATTCTTCCTTCCTTTATTTATTTTTATTTACTGCAAGTGTGGAGTAGTGGTTAAGAGTTTCAGGCTAGGTTCTGGGAGGTATGGGTTCAAATCTCTGCTCTGCCATGGAAGCTTGCTGGGTGACCTTGGCTTGGCCCAGTTACACACACATTCTCAGCCTAACCTAATTCACAGGATTGTTGTAAGGATAAAATGAAGAAGAGAAGAATGATGTAAGCTGCTTCGAGTCTTTACTAGGGAGAAAGATGGGATATAACTTAAGTAAATAGATGATACAAAAATGTGTGAGCTTTTAAGGTTCAAGGATGAAGAATTCTGCAAAAATCTGAGCAATATTGGGAGTCATGTGGGTTGAACCTAATAGAAAGTATAATGTGGCTATTGTTTTTGCATCCTAGATGAGGACTGTCACCTAGTTCAAAGGTTCCTTCCTTCCTTCTTCCTTCCTGTCTTGCACCTCTCAAATATCTGACATTTATTCTATATGGCTCTTATGTTAAGCAAGTTTGGCCACCCCTGTTCTATAGTCATTAGTAGACCATGTTAAAAGGCTAGGAGTCCTGGTTAGCAGTGTGATGCTGAATATCTGAAAGACATCAGTCTCTGTGAATCCACATGCCATCAGTGTGCTTCTAAGATCAATATTGGTTAGTGTTGCCTTTCCTGAGAGTGACAGAGCTGGCAACCAGATGCTCATGAACTTTTTCTGTACTGGCTCCACTTCTGTGGAATAAGCTCTTTGTGGAGCTAATAAGGATCACATGGCTGTTGGTCTTCAGAAGGACAAATTTGTTTTGTTTCTGTGGACATTTTAAATGAAGGGGTTTTTGGTGTGTTTTGACATCTGACAGGTTTTATGTAAGATGTCTTTAGAAATATGTTACTGCTTGCCTTAGGAGGAAAGGTAGGATATAACTGTTTTAAAATAAAAAGTACCACATAGAATACTCTCACCTGAATATGAGGCACCTTTTACAAGAAATGGGGCACATATGACCCATACCAATATGAGAACCAATGTTCAGTGCAGTTTTAGAGCACCTCCTTCCTATAGAATATGTATGCATGCTTACCTTTAAATAGGATGCATTATCTGTTGAAGGTTATTTCTACTTGCAGTTGCAATCAGGGTAGTTAAAGAGTCACAAAATGGTTGATGCTCCCTCTTCCACACTTACTTTCCAGTGCATGCCAGATACTGTGAATTTTGTTTTGTGTTAGTCACTATGTAATGTAATGTAATGTAAAATTTTATTTATATCCCGCCCTCCCCCGCCGAAGCAGGCTCAGGGCGGCTAACAGCATTTCAAGTAAACAATACAGTAATAAAAACATTAAATTCACATTAAAATTCACATTAAAATCAGTCAATAATCAATAATTAATTAAAACATTCCTAAATCAACACTGGCGGTAAACGTTATTAATCTGGCGGTAAACATTAATTGAGTTATTGGTGAACGCCTGTTTGAAGAGGGCGGTCTTGCAGGCCCTGCGGAACTGGTCTAAGTTCCGCAGGGCCCGCACCTCCTCTGGGAGTTGGTTCCAGAGTTGTGGGGCCGCAACGGAAAAGGCCCGAGTGCGGGTGCTTTGAAGTTTAACTTCTTTTGGCCCAGGGATATTCAGTCTGCTTTTCCCCACTGACCTCAGTGCTCTCTGGGGCTCATATGGGGAGAGACGGTCCCTCAGGTAGGTCGGTCCTTGGCCATATAGGGCTTTAAAGGTTATGACCAGCACTTTGTACTGGATCCGGTATACGATTGGCAGCCAGTGCAGTCCGCGCAGCCCCGGCCGTATATGCTCCCATCTTGGGAGACCAAGTAACAGCCTGGCCGCCGCGTTCTGCACTAGCTACAGCTCCCGGGTCCGGTACAGAGGCAGCCCCATGTAGAGAGCGTTACAGTAGTCCAGTCTTGAGGTGACCGTCGCGTGGATCACCATTGCTAGGTCCTGACACTCTAGGAAAGGGGCCAGCTGCCTCGCCCGCCTCAGGTGGAAGAATGCTGATTTGGCAGTGGCTGTTATCTGGGCCTCCATTGATAATGAAGGCTCCAGTAAGACGCCCAGGCTCTTTACCCGCTGCGCCGTCTTCAGCGGCGCCTCGTCAAAGGCTGGGAGAGATATTTCCTTCCCCAGAGTACTACGACCCACATGGAGAACCTCTGTCTTCGCTGGATTTAACTTCAGCCCACTCAGTCTAAGCCACGTTGCAACAGCTCGCAAAGCCGGTCCAGGTTCCCCGGGGCGGAGGCGGGCCGGCCGTCCATTAGTAGATAGAGCTGGGTGTCATCTGTGTATTGATGGCAACCCAGCCCAAATCTCCGGGCAATCTGGGCGAGGGGGCGCATATGGATGTTGAATAACATCGGGGAGAGAACTGCTCCCTGGGGCACCCCACAGTCTAGTGTGCGCCTCTGGGATCGCTCACCCCCAATCGCCACCCTCTGTCCCCGACCCATGAGGAAGGAGGAAAGCCATTGTAAGGCTAGCCCCTCAACCCCTATGTCGGCGAGGCGGTGGATCAGCAACCGATGGTCGACTGTATCAAATGCAGCCGACAGATCTAATAACATCAGTATTGCCGCACCGCCTCGATCCAGTTGCCGCTGGAGGTCGTCCACCAAGGCGACCAGGACCGTCTCCGTCCCGTGGCCCGGTCGGAAGCCAGACTGGCACGGGTCTAAGACAGAAGCGTCATCTAGAAATCTCTGTAGCTGTAGCGCCACTGCCACTATGTGCTAACTATTCATCTTCAACATGAAATGTAAGCATATTCTCATATATGTGGCATTTGGTAAATTTTAAAATAACTTTCCCAGGCCTCACCAGCCATAGAGTCATAGAGTTGGAAGGGACCTCCAAGGTCATCTAGTCCAACCCCCTGCACATTGCAAGAAATTCACAAATACCTCCCCCTAAATTCACAGGATCCACACTGCTGTCAGATGGCCATCTAGTCTCTGTTTAAAAACCTCCAAGGAAGGAGAGCCCACCACCTCCTGAGGAAGCCTGTTCCACTGAGGAATCGCTCTAATGGTCAGGAAGTTTTTCCTAAGTTTGAGCTGGAAACTCTTTTGATTTGATTGCAACCCATTGGTTCTGGTCCTACCTTCTGAAGCCACAGAAAACAATTCCACACCCTCCTCTATATGACAGCCCTTCAAGTATTTGAAGATGGTGATCATATCACCTCTCAGCCACCTCCTCTCCAGGCTAAACATGCCCAGCTCCTTCAACCTTTCTTCATAGGACTGGGTCTCCAGACCCCTCACCATCTTTGTCGCCCTCCTCTGAACCCGTTTCAGCTTGTCTATATCCTTCTTAAAATGTGGTGCCCAAAACTGAACACAGTACTGCAGGTGAGGTCTTACCAGAGCAGAGTAAAGTGATACCATCACTTCACATGATCTGGACACTACTTCTGTTGATACAGCCCAAAATTGCATTTGCCTTTTTAGCCACTGTTGACTGCAGGCTGCAGCGGGGGCCACAGGCAGCAGGGCAGGTGCTCCAACTCTTGAGATAATTTGCGAAGAGCCCCTCAAGATTTCAACTGCCTAGGGGCCTGCACAGGGTTTAATCCAGCACTGCACCTGACCCATGTTCTTCATATCTGGATTTGGTTATAACTTCAGAAAAGGCCATGGAGATCATCTAGAAACAAAGGTGAGGCCACTTAGCTTGCTGGACGCTGCAACCATTTCTGGCCATCTTTCTTACCAATTGGCCTGCTAGTAAAGGATCATCTACAGCCTGTTCATGGACACTATTTTATGAAGCATTGATCCCCCTGCCTGTACACACAGATGATAATAAGGACTAGAAAAAAGTTGTAGAAGAAGAAGATATTGGATTTATATCCCGCCCTCCACTCCGAAGAGTCTCAGAGTGGCTCACAATCTCCTTTATCTTCCTCCCCCACAACAGACACCCTGTGAGGTGGGTGGGGCTGAGAGGGCTCTCACAGCAGTTGCCCTTTCAAGGAAAACCTCTGCCAGAGCTATGGCTGACCCAAGGCCATTCCAGCAGGTGCAAGTGGAGGAGTGGGGAATCAAACCCGGTTCTCCCAGATAAGAGTCCGCACACTTAACTACACCAAACTGGCTCTCCAATGTTGCAATCTACAACAATCTACAATGTTGCCTTCTTACTTTCAGTGTAGAGTATCCTAACAATAACAATGCTGAGTAATTCCTGAATCATAAGTCATTTTCCTCACCAACCCATCTTCTTCTAAATACACAGCATTATAAAGTATTATTCTGAATCAAAGTTTGTTGGAAAGGAGATTCTTAATGGGCACCATATTTTATTGAGTCAGGAAAGTGGTATAAATAGATCATTCATAATGGATTGGATCCAATCTATCAGCTTCCACTAATTCCCCTTTCCTGCTACACATTCCCCTAATGTTATTCCTCAAGTTCTCATATCATCTGAGAGCTGCATTTTGTGGAGATCAGTGAGGTGCAGTGGGGAAAGGGAGTCACAGTAGACAATACTGAACTTGATAGACCAGTGGTCTTAGATAATATAAGCACTTAGCCCCATAGCCAGAAAATTTTGGGTAGAAGGGCCCCAGAGATAAAAAAAAAATTGGGGGGGGGGGTTGCAAAGCTTGGCTTCTTCTTCCCTCCAGTGGCTAGCCCTCCCTGCCCCAACTCTCTCTTGCCCAAAAAAAAAGAGAAAAAAAGGGAAGAGGGAGAGCTTCCATAATAAATAAAAAAAATTAGGTGAGGGGGTGGGGTGGGGAGTTATTTTATAGTATGTCTTACATTCGCTGGTCTCTTTCTCTCTCTTGCTCTGTTGCTCTCTCTCGCTGTTTTCTCTTTCTCTCTCTGTTGTTCTCCCCCTGTCCCCATTGCAGTCTCTCTCTCTCTCAGTTTTCTCTCTCTCTGTGCTGCTTTCTCCCTGTCCCCATTGCAGTCATGCTCTTGCTCTACCTCTTTGTCTCCCTGTTTCTCCCTCTCTCTCTCTGCTGCTCTCTTCCTGTCCCCATTGCAGTTGATCTCTTTCTTTCTCTTGCTCTGCCTCTCTCTTGTGTTGTTTCTCTCTCTCTCTCTCTCTGCTGCTTTCTCCCTGTCCCCATTGTAGTCACTCTCTCTCTCTGCCACTCTATCTCCCTGTTTCTCTCTCTGCTGCTCTCTCACTGTGCCCATTGCAGTCACGTTCTCTCTCTCTCTCTCTCTTGTTCTGTCACTCTCTGTCGCTGTTTCTCATTTGTGCCGGCTCTCTCTCCCTCCCTTTTCCTCGGGCCCAACGGAGGGGCCCTACAGATGGGAGGGGGTGAAATAGAGTGGCCCATCTACTCCCGGCCCCCCATAGCTATGGGCTTGCACTTAGATAGTATAAAGCAATATACTATACCATGTACTGTTCAACAACAACTTCACAAAGCAAATATTTTTCTTAATGATGTTTACAGTGGCACCAAATTGTGTAATTTTTGAAGTGAGTTTATTCAAGATGTGATAATTTGCTGGCACTGACCAATGCATTTATTTACATACTTTCAGCCAATGGCAATTCACTCAAATACTTTTAAAATATGAAATGACTCCTTTGAAATAATATCCTTCTTTGTTTATGGAGCTTTCATTCTGCAATGCAAATTTCTTGGTAATGTAGAAATCACTCCACCTGTCAATCGTTCTCAAAGCACAGACTGCAATGCAAGTCAAAGGCAATTTGCAATAGTTGTGCCTACTGTGTTTATTTATTGATTTATTTACTGTATTTCTAATATGCTTTTCTCACTGAGACTCAAAGCAGATTGCACAGTGTAGATCGATAACAGTCCATATAAAGAGCCATCTAGTAAGTGCAGTGTAGGTTGATACAATCTATATGATGAGATGCTGAATGAGCAACTTAATGGGATGAGACTTACTGAGATCTGAATGAGCATAGCATATTAGGCACAATACAGTATGGATATATAATAGAGAAAAATATATTACTTCAGTTGAAAACAATGAAACAAGGTAATACATTCAGCAAACTGATAATACAGCCTATTCCCTTTGTGGATACATAATCCACAGTTCATTTCCCTTTATAAAGTGCCTTCCTGAACTCTTCTGTTAAGTATGATCCTTCTGCCTTTATAGAAAAGCTCTCCTGAACAAGTCTGGTTTACACCCTGATCAACTGATTAGCATTACACTATCCCACCCACCCAGTGGTCTGGTGCCTTCCCTCTTCAAAGGGAAGAGCACAAAAAACAGCTCCTAGTGAATGTAGGAACCCTATCATCTCCTTGTTAACCAGAATCTCACTACATATTTAATATTTATAGAGAATATTGCTTTAACTTTTTCTGAGCATATGGAAATTTAAACATGAAGATGTTCAAGTGGCACAGAACTTTGCAGAAGGTTCACATGTTTGAAAAAAATTCTGTGGTTAAACTGGAATGTTTTTTAGGCAAACACCCATATTTGCTGGGAATCTATGAGATGTGCTCTGCAATCCTAAACATGTTTTTTTAGAAGTAAGTCTCATTGAATTACGTACTTCATTAAGTAGGTCGCAGCCTGAAGGTGAAACTACATGTTACACTGGAGTCCTGTGACTGGAATGTCTGATATGTTCTTTGGCCTTAGAAGGAAGTAGGAAGTGGCTCCAATGTGAACTGGGACCATGGTACTGGATAAAAACCATGCTAACTTCCATTCTCCTTTGCTGTTTACATGAATGTATCCAGGTTTCTCTCTGTTCCCATAGGAGCTTAGATGACATTTCATATTCAGGAAATTGAATGAAAGGATATAAATTTGTCTGTATTCCTTCCTGCTTTTCCATGTCAGCTCTCCCATGATTTCTTCTTAGAGACAAAGAACATTGGGAAATCCAGTTATAGAACCCCATCATTGTGTAATTTGGCCCTGAGATTCTGTAATATATTCTGTTTGTTAAAAAGCACTGGTAGAGCAGGCTTTTTTCTTGATACTCTGCCCTTGATGTTAAAGGATAACATAATACAAAGGAACATTATGTTTGGGAGTGTAAGTGGTACAGAAGTGATAAATGGATTTCTCAACTGTAACTAAAAATATATACTTTCACAATTTTCGTCCTCAAAGTTAGACGGTCTTGTTACAACATCCCAAGGACAAGAAGGACACCCGGTTGGCTGTCACTTTTGTTTATTCAGCAACAATTCAAAGGTAGCCAAAAAGAACTGAAAGTAGCATGTAGAACATGTATTTAATAGTTGGTAATTCCTTAGTGGCAGATATTAGTGATTTGTTTTATAATGATATTTATGTCAGTTTTCTAGGGTTGCCAGGTCCCCTTACCTTTACAGTGGGGGCCTTTTTGGGGCATTCTGGGAGTTGGGTGGAGATGCAAATAATGTTTTGGAACACTTCTGGTACCAAAACAGGGAATGGTTGGCAGCCATTTGAGTGGTATTTAAGAGGATGAAAAACAGACCACTCAAATGGCTGGCAGCCTAAATTAGCTGCAAGCCCTCTCAGCGATCAGGATCATTGAAGCCTTGTAGCCATTTGAGTGGTCCTTTTTGTTTCTCCTCAGGGAACAAAAGAGACCACTCAAATTGCTAGCTATTTGAGTAGTTCATTTTGCTTCCCCACTCAAATGGCTGCTCTGAGGAAGCACTTAGGGATTTTCAGGCCACTTCTGGTTTTACTGGAAATGACCCCAAAACCTCATTTTGGGGTGGGAATTCCCCCACTGGCCAGCTGGCCGGTGGCAGGGAAGTCCCCAGACTGGGGAAGTGGGATCCCTTCAGTTTCTACAACTGGTACTAATGCAATGAAATTGTTTGGTACTGGAGCTCAGTGCAGCCCCAATCCCACCTCTTCCAGATGAACGGCAGCCTTCTGGTCACCTATAGCATACTTACTGGCAGGAACTGAGCAAGAAGGCAATAGCTGTGGCAACTGCAAGGTCAGGTGAATCAGAAGCTGCCACATGGAAGGTGAAGGAAGCAATGGCTGCCAGGAACAAGCCACAAGACATCCCTTGTAGGGCCACAAATGATGTCATCAGTCAGTGACAGATCTCTGGAGGTCACACCATCTAGGAAGAGGCTGGCAGAGGCTTGAGGTAGCAGCAGCTTCAGAACAGCAGGCAATCAGACTGGGCAACCTGGCAGTGACTGGTGGGGGGTAGGAACAGGCCAGAGCCTGGTTTGAGTAGGCCAGAGGGGGAATGGGACTCAGAACCCCTAGCTGGCAGATAAGGGTGTAGGAAGCAAGACAGTCCAAGAGAAGGCACAACCTGTCTTCCTTTAATCATCCCCTGATGGGTGGTACCATGGCTGGATTAGGCCAAGAAGGGATGGTCTAAAGGGCCATACAAAAAGGGAAGCTCAACCCAAACCAGGGTTGTGCACACAGACAGAAGAGAGAGAGGACTAGGGTTAGCCAGACCTGGGAAAGAAGTGGAACCAAGTGCTGGAACCCTTCTCCTTCCCATTCTGAGGCTTGTGGTGGAGTCTACTTAACCCCAGACAGGATGCTAGAAGGTGGTCAGACCAGCCAAGGGCATGAGGAACACCACAAATATTATTTTATTGTAACAGCTTCTTTATTGACTAAACATTATGTGCATGATTCCATTCCTTCTTTCCCCACTTTATGCCCACTTACTCCCTGCTTATCCCTTTGCCCACTGCAGTCCTTCTAACCCTATGATGAAATTAAGAACATAAGAACATAAGAGAAGCCATGTTAGATCAGGCCAATGGCCCATCCAGTCCAACATTCTGTGTCACACAGCGGCCAAATATATATATATACATATATATACACACACATATATACACACACACACACACACACTGTGGCTAATAGCCACTGATGGACCTCTGCTCCATATTTTTATCTAACCCCCTCTTGAAGGCAGCCATGCTTGTGGCGACCACCACCTCCTGTGGCAGTGAATTCCACATGTTAATCACCCTTTGGGTGAAGAAGTACTTCCTTTTATCCGTTTTAACCTGTCTGCTCAGCAATTTCATTGAATGCCCACGAGTTCTTGCATTGTGAGAAAGGGAGAAAAGTACTTCTTTCTCTACTTTCTCCATCCCATGCATTATCTTGTAAACCTCTATCATGTCACCCCTCAGTCGACGTTTCTCCAAGCTAAAGAGCCCTAAGCGTTTCAACCTTTCTTCATAGGGAAGGTGTTCCAGCCCTTTAATCATTCTAGTTGCCCTTTTCTGAACTTTCTCCAATGCTATAATATCCTTTTTGAGGTGTGGCGACCAGAACTGCACACAGTACTCCAAATGAGACCACACCATCGATTTATACAGGGGCATTATGATACTGGCTGATTTGTTTTCAATTCCCTTCCTAATAATTCCCAGCATGGCGTTGGCCTTTTTTATTGCAAACGCACACTGTCTTGACATTTTCAGTGACTTATTTACCACGACCCCAAGATCTCTCTCATGGTCAGTCTCTGCCAGTTCACATCCCATCAACTTGTATTTGTAGCTGGGATTCTTGGCCCCAATGTGCATTACTTTGCACTTGGCCACATTGAACCGCATCTGCCACGTTGATGCCCACTCACCCAGCCTCAACAGATCCCTTTGGAGTTCCTCACAATCCTCTCTGGTTCTCACCACCCTGAACAATTTAGTGTCATCCACAAATTTGGCCACTTCACTGCTCACTCCCAACTCTAAATCATTTATGAACAAGTTAAAGAGCATGGGACCCAGTACCGAGCCCTGCGGCACCCCACTGCTTACCGTCCTCCACTGCGAAGACTGCCCATTTATACTCACTCTCTGCTTCCAATTACTCAGCCAGTTTTTGATCCACAAGAGGACCTGTCCTTTTACTCCATGACTCTCAAGCTTTCTAAGGAGCCTTTGATGAGGAACTTTATCAAAAGCTTTCTGGAAGTCAAGGTAAACAACATCTATCGGGTCTCCTTTGTCCACATGTTTGTTCACCCCCTCAAAGAAATGTAACAGGTTAGTGAGGCAAGATCTTCCCCTACAGAACCCATGCTGAGTCTTCCTCAATAACCCGTGTTCATCAATGTGCCTACTCATTCTGTCCTTGATAATGGTTTCTACCAACTTTCCCGGTATTGAAGTCAGACTGACTGGCCTGTAATTTCCTGGATCTCCTCTGGAACCCTTTTTAAAGATGGGGGTGACATTTGCTACCTTCCAGTTCTCAGGAACAGAGGCAGATTTCAATGAAAGATTACAGATTTTTGTTAGAAGATCCACAAGTTCAACTTTGAGTTCTTTCAGAAATCTCGGATGTGTGCCATCTGGACCCGGTGACTTATTAGTTTTTAATTTGTCTATTAGTTGTAGTTATGCATGAATATACCAACCTTGCATGAATATGCATGAATATACCAACCTTTGTAAATTTCCTGGGAATACAACAAGTTAATTTAAACAAGTGTGATCCATAAGTTACCGTGATCCATAAGTTACCGTGAATGCCTGTACAGTCCATGTACAGTGTACAGTCAAGACTTTGTATGTGTGATGAGTAATTTTTAATGTTACAGTCAACATTGCATAGTGTGATGCAGATCCTTAATTTATCCAGTAGGGTCATCATAAACCAGAAGTGACAGCACCTTAGAAACCAACAAGATTTTTCGGGGTATACACTTTTGAGAGTCAAAGCTCTCTTCATCAGATACCTTTTTCAAAGGTAATACACTGGGAAAAGGAAAAATCATAAAAGCAGAAAGCTTTCAAATTAACAACTCAGAATTTTATTTTTTTAAAAAAGGTTTTGGACATCAAGTCCCAAATATAGTGATTATAGTAAGTTCATTGACCTAGTATTGGTATTTTCTATGTGACATTTTTAACATAAGCATAACTTGCAGGAGCAAAGCTATGTCCTAAAGGTATCAAATGTGATACAATTCCTAGATTAGTCTGCAAAATGCAAGATATTTCTATTGCTATTTATTATTTTATAGTTAATTCCAAAGCCTCCGTAGTTGGAGAAAGCATTTATAAACAGCCTGTACCCCAAAAGGGGGGGGGGGGAGAATAAAGAACAAACAAGCAACATTAAGAAACCTGACAAAAAGTAATTAAGGATTAAGATAAACAAATGCAGGGGGATTAAGTAGGTGAAATTGACAGACACTCGTTTCTTTAGCTACTGCAAAATTAAGCACCTGCTCCATTCTTATGGCTTCAATCCTTTCCCAAGAGGTTTATAAAACACTGTAATCCTCCTGGTTTATAATATAGAGGGGAAACAGCCTTATCAAGAGACCAAATCAAACAGCTCAGCAGCTCATGCTTAGGCAGGATGGCTTGCTGCAGATCTCAGAACTGAGGAAATAATAGAACATTGGTTATGAAACATGTCATCTATTAAGCATCTTCCACTCATCTATTAAGCATCTCTCACCCCTGACCCCTGCAGGGCGAAGGTGATGATTGATTCAAGGATACTTGGATGGCAGAAAAATAGTGATTGCTATAGAAAGGTTCTGTTTAAAATATTTAAAACAGATATGTAAGCTACTGGACATAAGTGAGGTTGACATCTGCATGTCTAAATTAGGGATGGGCATGAATTGGCTGATGAACTAAAGTCAGTCATGAATTTTGGCCAGTGAAGCAATGTTTGAGAACTGAAGAACTTCCATGAACTTTCACAAATTTGGTGCAGTTCATGGTGGTTCAAGAAGAGCAGAAAGCAGGCTTACCACCACTTCATGCAGAAAGCAGGAGGTGAAATAGCTGAGAGCCATTGAAACCCCTGCTTTCTGCTCTCTGTGGCTTTTTGTGCAGAGCAGAAAGCAGTTTGGTTTAAATGGCCCTCTGCTTTTTGCTCCCAGCAAAAAGCCATGGCAAGCAGAAAGCAGGGTTTTAAACTTTAAATGGTTCATACTCTGATAGAAATGTCTGGCATGTAGCCATTCATCATGTGTGTTGAATGACTTGCTACTCCTAGTCTACATGGAAATGATTTTCAAAGTATTTCTAGCTCAATTAAATACAGCTGCAACCATTTGCTTTCTCCAGGGTGACCGTGAGGCATTGGGTCAAGGGATTAAGCAATAAATAATTTCTGTCAATAGTTCTATTTCAGTTGCACCTGTTCACTTTTTGCATTTATATCTTACTTTTCTTTCAGGGAGCTCAGAGTAATATATATAGATCAGACTGTCCCCCTCACAACAACCTTGCAAGTTAATTTTGTCTGTGATGGAATGATTGGCCCAAAGTCACACAATGGGCTTTGTGACGGAGATGGGATTTGAGCCATCCATTTTTAATGTCCTATGGAATCCACAGCTGAAGAAAAGATGTGCTATAGCCACCAGTGAGGTTACCAGGTTAGCCTACGTGTTCAGCAGTAGCTCTTGGTCCTGTGCAGTAGGGCCTGTCTTAGAAGAGTAATGTTTTGTTACTGTGGCCTCCCTGCTGCAGGGGCCCCATGCAATAACTCTGTCAAGTCATTTATCTTATACCAGCTGGGGGATGTATGGGAGGAGTGGAGGCAACTGATACCACCAACTGCAGAATTAGAATTTGTTTTTAGACAGTTATGTTGTTTTATTATATGAATCTGATTTTAATTTTGTATTATTGATTGTTGTTACCCACTCAGAGCCCATTTGGGAAAGGGTGGGCTATAAATTGAATATAATAAATAAATAATAAGCTGGGCAGAAGTCCCTACTGCAAGGGTAGTCAACTTCCATGAAATTTAAGGAAGATAAGACTAACCTTGAGGGGAGTACCGTGAGGAAAAAAGGTTATAATTTTGGATCTAGAATGGGAAGGAGGTTGCTGTGATTGCTGATCTTCAAGTACGACATTATCATCCCCTCCCTACAAGTCTATAATTTAAGGATAATTATTTTCAATGTATAAACAATTTGAGGGTCTGACAATCTGAGATAATGGTACCAAATCTGTAAAGAACATAGTTCTCCCTTTGATCTAAAGACCTCCTAACTTTCAAGCGCAATTGACAACAGGGTTTGATTTTACAGATCCCTGTAGTAGGTGCTTCTCAGTGCAGGTGTACTTCTCTCCACTGCTTCTTATATGTGTGGAGGAGAGACTGGTAGTGTCCCAGCAGGAGAGGACCAGCTACCAGCACTTACACAAATTCCTCTCTGTAACCTTTTAAATATAATCTTACTGTGACTGACTGATAATAACAAATTAAACTCTCACTGAAAGCTCTTCCTTTACCATCCTTCCTTGTTGTGGTCTATTGTTTCCTTTACAAAAAACAAATAAAAAAACAAAAACTTTCCACCATCCCTGTAGTCTTTGAAAAACAGAGCATGTGTGTGTGTGATATGATAGATCAGTCATCCAGTCCCTATGAAATACATGTCTTCATGCTAGGTGTCCACTGTAGGTGTGGTTGCCAATCTCCAGGTGGGGTCTGGATATATCCCACTTTTCCAACTGATCTCCAGCTGGCAGCTATCTGCTCCCCTGGAGAAAATGACTGCTTTGGAGGGTGGACTGTATGGCTGAGTGGGGCCTGCACTCTCCTGGATCCACTCCCAAAATCTCCAGGTATTTTCCAACCCAGAGATGGCAACTCTAATTGTAGGGGTACCTTAATTAGCAGCACGGCTGTTTAGGCATTCCTGGAGGAGGAAGAGATGGTAGCGATGAAGGGCTAGTGCATAGAAGTCTTAATTTGAAGCTATATGATATGCTTGTTTGTGAGTTCACCACTTTAATCAGAGTCACCTGTCAGCTCCAGGAACATCACTTAGAAAAAGAAAAATTGCAGATTTATACCCTGCCCTTCTCTCTGAATCAGAGACTCAGAGTGGCTTACAATCTCCTCTATCTTCTCACCCCACAACAGACACCTTTCAAGGACAACTCCTGCGATAGCTATGGGTGGCCCAAGGCCATTCCAGCAGCTGCAAGAGGAGCGGGGAATCAAACCTGGTTCTCCCAGATGAGAGTCCATGCACTTAACCACTACACCAAATTGGCTCAAAATAACAGATATTTTAAAAGCCATAGAAGCTGCTTCAAGGGGCAGCACAAGTGGAGGAGTGGATCGTGTTCCCCAGCCTTTTTCCTGATCCTAAAAAAACCCCCCCAAAGTGGGAAATTATTTGCATGAAGTTGGAACTGCATGTGGAGGGAACCAAGCACTCACAGCTCAACACAAACTCCTCCAAGCATGCTCCTTCTCTTGGGCTTGTCTGTAAATGTGATTGCCTGGGAACACTTATTGAACCTTTGTAAGGATCTTGTTGGAAGGGAGATGCCATTTTCTGGGAAATCAGAAAAATCAAAGAAAAATTAGATGCTCACTGCTGCTGATGGTATTCAGTAAGGACTAGAACACACAAAGCAACACAGATTTTTAGTAATTTTTTTTTTTTGTAATGCAGAAGAATATTGGATTTGTGTTGCTGCTCTGGAGAATCATGGTAATAACTCAAAACAAAGATTTTTGTATGTACCTTCAAATTAGGAATTTTGGAATGTACACTCCTAGTAACTTGTCCAGAAAATCACAGATCTGTTGAAGTTAGGAACTGATTATGTTCCTTGTTGGGACAACATGGTAGAAAGAAAATTCATTCTCATTGAGTTTATCTCCTAGAGCAGCTGCCATTGTCCTGATCTTGCAGAGGAGGTCAGAGTAAAGCACACGGAAGAACTAAATCAAACATTAGAGCTTCAGCTGATGTGGACCAGAACTCAATAATCCTGATTTAAATATTGATGTAAAAACATTATCCAAATTGAGTTCAAAATCCCCAAAGCAAAACAAATCTTAAAACCTTATTCCGCCATCAGCCAGCTCCCTTCTCCCTTCCTGCCTCTTTGATTCTAACGTCCTCCAGGAAATGAGAACAGTATAGCCTCATGGAGTTTTACCCACAATAGTGAAGGGGCAATTTGACCAATATTCACAGACTGCATTGCTGTTTGCAGGTTACATAAGCATGGTTCTTGCTTGATCATTTCAAAGTCTATCAAGCCTGGTGCTTGATATCAGCACTGCAGCAAGCCAGATGCCACTAAGTACTCACAACAAGTGAGTAAAAGTGACAGCACTTTAAAGCAGGAGAGAGCTAAGAATAGGGGGGGGGGCGTGCGTTGTGCATGACCTGATGATGTCACTTCCGGTGATGTCACCAGGCGTGCACGTGCTATGCACGCACGAAAAATTAAAAACAGGGGGCAGGGGGCTGAGTTGGCCTTGGGCACTGGAAAGTCCAGCGCCGGGCCTGATCACCCTGTCAGCTTCCACAGTAAAGTAGAGATTTGAACCATGGTTTCACATATTCTCATTTCAAACTCTAGCTATTACACCTAACTTGCATTTCATGTGCTGGCTGTTGTTGAATGGTAGCAAGCATCCAAATTTACTATCAGAAAGCAAGACTTGAAGTCTGGTATCACTGCTGTGGGTGCTTAGCAATATCTACTGAGGCTATTTGTTTCTTAAAGCTACAGATGCTACTTCTATTTGGGGAAGTTTTAACTCCCATTGTTTAGGTTAAGATGTCTTGTATGTTCATGGCCCAGTCTCTGGATTTATGTAGCCACAGATTTAGCTATGTTGATCATTACATGTATTGATTGTGCTCTGGACAACTGAGTTGCAAAATGCTGCCTTCATGTTCTGTGGAGAAAAAGTATTTGCTGTTTGAATGGTGAGAGCTAAGACCGCTGACTTTATTTAAGAAAAGAAAAGAAATATATTGTTTTTGCCATGAACACAGAAGCAATATCAGTAATTGGGAAAAGGCATTTAACAAAGTGAAATGAGTGGGATTGTCCAGCCCCCAGACAATGCTCTAGAAAACATTCACTGTGTCCGTACAACAGCTGGACTCCCTGGCAAGTTGTTTCATTCAGCACATAATCCTATAATCAGTGTCTCTGTAAACAATTGTAATGTTGCAATTACATATGATATAAAATCCCCCTGTGCTCCAGTTCTCTGCGCATGATATTACCAATTCAAAACAGAAGCAATATCCTCAATGTTTGAGTGAATTAGTTTGTTCCCGCCAAACAGAATCTGAACGTTGTGACATTACCCATCTGGTCACAGTTAACAGATATTTGATTATTTACCCCTCCCCCCCCCCCAAGTTTGTGCAGCCATTTATGGAACTTGCAAACATGTCACCAATGTTTCCAGAAGGACAGTAAATCCCACTGAAATCATTAAGAGTCTAAATTGACTTAAATACCTCGTAGATCTGTTAAATGAAGTATTAATAACCTCCCTAAGTAGAAAACTCCATTATGATCAAAGTGGTTAGTATGGACATGTTACCTTCATTGTTTGCATTACCTCTGGGACTACTGCAGATTTTTGTTTATAATTTTGATGTGGCATTTAGTGCTTAACACTGATTATCTTTGTTTTCATATGGCAAACTCATTAATGTTTCACTCTATCAGATGGTTAACTGATATAATATTATAAATAGTCTGAGGACTATAATAAGGTCATGGTTATATATGAACTGGAATCCATTTCAGATACTCTACAGGGAGATAATGAGCATGTGTAGGGAGGGAACCAGTTGTGGTGGTGATGTCCAGCCCTAACATATGCACATTTATTGGAACATATGCATAGAGCATACATGTATGAATGTTTGCTTGTATAGTTCTCTTGAGCAATTTCTCCCATCACAAGAACAGGACAACACTGAGACCCCTGTGCCTTTTCCATCCTCTTCACTCTACTCTTATTCCTCATTCTTTGGATAAAAGCCAGAGTGCATCCTCCTCATTTTTTTCTCCACACTTCTTTCATTTCTAGGTATTACCAATTAAGATTTCCCAGAAAGATCTACCCTAAAAAAATTCCCTTGTCTCATAAGAATTCAGCTATTAATATGAGTTGCCTTTAAATCTCACTGGAAGGTAAGGCATCTGCCTTGCATTTGGCCTCATTGCAGCAGGAACTAGGTGGACAGATCAGTTTCCATACCCTCATATCAGGTCTGCTAGGATGAGGGAACAATCATCCTCACCAAGGCCCCAGAGCAATGTGAAAAAACATTAGATGGATGCTTTAGCATTTGATAAGGTTGCTGAGGCAACCAAACTATGCCCAGGATGGAGAGAAGACAAGGATGATCATCCTGGCTGTCATCAGAAGGGTAAGGATTAGTTCATAGCAAGAGGTGACAGAGAGTATAGGAGACCTAAGGGTGCATTGAAACAGGCTGCTGGTTTGGTTCACAAATTTCATGAAAATGCTGTGGTAATGCTGTATGTTCATGGACTCCATATGTGCATTCCAGTGAATATGCACAGGTTAGGGAGGAGGCTGTTTGCCACAATTCTGCTCTGCCATATGCAAATCCATGCCCCCCCCCCCCCCAATCATCCTCTTTAAAAGGCTTCTCTATTCTAAGGACCCAGAGTCTTTGTAAACATAATTCTTTGCTCTCTCTCTCTCTTTCACACAAAATATTAAATATTTTTAAACTGCCATCACAGTCCTTTTTTTTCCTTTCTTTTTTTGGAAGAAACAGGTCACATCTCACAAAAGCATCCCTCTTTTCTGCTGGTATTCTGTAGAACAGGAAAGCTAAAAAGAATATTTACTGAACTCTCTGAATATCACCTGCCATTCTGCAAGCTGTTACCTTTACTTCAGTAAAGCACAACATTGAATAATGTGAGGCAGGGATGTTCATTTGTTAGTCTAAGGTGTTGCTCATTTATTCCCACTCCAAATATGCATAGAAGAGCTATAAAGCTGTTGAGTGTTCCGCTACATTAACAACAGAACAAATGTTCACAAAATGCAAGCAACACTAAGTGTAGGCATGGACTTCATCAAATAGAGAAAGTGGTTGTGGCTAGCTTTTGCTCTGTGGTTTAGGTTTTGAAAAAGGATTACAGAGCTAATTAATCAATTCACAAATAAGATTTCATGTTGCAATGTGTCTTTTTTAATGCACAATATTTAACATGAAGAAAAGCCCAATTTTCTATCACTGCAGCTGGATAATTAGTGGTAGAGAAGCATGAAAGAAAGTCTGATGTCTTCATCTGTCCACTCTGCAAAGGAAAACAGGCTTTTCCTCATATCTGCAACTTGACTAAGAGGAACCCTTCAATTAAGATTATAACCTCAGAGAATTTCACTTGGTCAGGGAGTGGAAATTACAGGGGGAAATATATTTCTCATTGGAATCGATGTACGTATCACCCAAATACAATTAGATTCCCAAAGCTGTGATTTTAAAATATTATTAAAGTACACAATTCTTAAAATAAAAATGAGTCTAAAATGCATATTTGCAAAATGAATCTGACAGTATCATGAACTTAAATGAACATCAAACAATATATGAAGTAGAATTACAGGTCTACTGATAAATAGCTCATTGTTTATTTTTTTTACTGGATGCTGAGCTGTGATCAGTGACAACATCTTGTAGAGAAGGAAAGAACTAGGACTCCTACCAGACTATGTGGGAATATGCATGCATGAAATTCTGCTTTTTGCACTATACTGTTCTGTTCAGGTATGCTAAAAGTAACTTGATGATCAGTTCAAGCTGCTTGTGAACAGACAATCTGCTTGGTGAAAATTCAGGCGTTTGCTTGCAACTGGTCACCAGAAGCTGCACCTTGCCAGAGGCTGAGCACATTTCAGAGAGCTCTGAGAGAGAGCAGATAAGATCGGCCTCTTCCCAGCCGCGCCTTGCCGGCTAGAGGCTTGGGGCCGCTGTTGCCCTCCCGGAAGGAGGGAAGGCTGGCCCCGCCTCATGCGGCAGCTGGGAAGGCTCATTAGGCGTGGCGTCGGGGCTATGAAGGCCCCGGCCACACCCGGCGTGTCGCACTTGCATTTTGGCTCTCGGCCCGCCTGCCCACCCTTTGGCAGTACAAGTTATCACCGGTCGCCTTATTAGGGGCCAGGTAGGATTTTTTTTTCATTTTCACAGAATTGGCCCATGTGAATTTGTTTTTCGCCTACCTTGTACTGCTTGATAGCGTTAGGAAGTTTGGGGAGGAGTTTATCAGTCTGGTCGCTGGGCAGGATGAGGTATGGGCCACAGTGTTTGTTCAGGGGAGCACCTATGGCCCTGTACCAGTAAGTGCAGGTGGTCTGTGTGAACTGCAGATGGGCTGTATGGCTCAATGCTGGGAGTACAGATCATGGCAAAGTCTCACCATGGCAGATCTTTCCAGAGGGATTGATGCCGGCCTAGGTGGAGGTGGCGTTTGGGCCTGGCTGCTCAGCACCAGCCAGAATATTGGGCTTGTGCTGGGGGCAGGGTGGCTCCCCCTCTAAGGATAAGGCGGGGTCCTGTGTTTGACCCCAGGGCTTGTCCTGTTAGGTCTATACCCTTGCTGTTCTAGTTGATTAAGTTATATTTAATAAAGCGGCCCGGTTTATCCAACATATTGTGTCAGCCTCTTCATTTCGACTGGGGGAGCAAGAAGTGCTATAAGGGTGAGGTTTGGCTTTCTAAACAGCTGGGGGAGTTGCTGAGAATTTCCGAGTTTGTGTGGCTGTGTGATTGCTGAAAATTCTAAGTTTGTGGTTGCTGGGGAACTTCTGTTTGTTTGGTTTGAGTGGGCTGAAGGTGATTGTTGCTGATTGATTAGGTTGTGTTCCTGGGGCAGACTGAGGCCCCACCCTCTTTGCATTTTTAAGCTGGGCCTTGCCAGAGGTGCGAGCCTTTGGCATGAGCCGAAGGGCGAGAGCTAAAGGGCTCTTGGCCTGTCGCTCTTAGCCTGGGGGCTGTGTAAGGACCAGGAACCCAGATCCCTATTTTCCTTGTGTTTCCAATAAGGTAAGTAGACCCTCCAGAAGGAGAGCTACATAAACAAACAGGATTTAAAAGGGGTCTGTATATTTTAAAAAAAAGTTATCATGAAGGTAGAATGCCAGCAGGGGGGTGGGGGCTTTCCAGTGTTTTGCACTGAATGTCACATGTATGACTATCTGCCAACATGACAGAAGTCTTGGGTGTGTGCTTGAAGCAAGGAGCTCCTGGTACTCAGGGAACGAGTTTGTACCCTTGAGGCTGAGGTGACTGACCTGGAGAAGCAGAGACAGTCAGTTAGGCACTCGGAGAAGACTCTCAGGGATGTATTAGATGAGCCCCACTCTAAACGTGGCAACGTCATTGCTGCCGGGAGCATGAGGGTCGAGAGGGAACAGGGCACCATGCTGAGGATAAGGGGAATGCGCCCTCAGAAGGGACCTCTTCTTCAGTTGGTAAGCGGGCATCCTTTTGCACCAAGGAATCATTCCTGGGCAGGGAGAGAGGGGGGGTATTGGTAGTTGGTGATTCAATCCTTAGGCAAGTAGACAGTTGGGTGGCAAAACCGCGTATTGACTGTATAGTGACTTGCTTGCCTGGTGCGAAGGTAGCAGACATTACACATGTTGTAGATAGGCTGATAGACAGTGCTGGGGAGGAGCCAGTGCTTGTTGGCACCAACAACGTGGGGAAATGCAGTTGTGAGGTCCTGGGGGAAAAATTTAGGCTGGTAGGCAGGAGACTTAAGGCCAGGACCTTCAAGGTAGCCTTCTCAGAAGTGCTACCTGTTCCACGTGCAGGGCTGGAGAGACAGGCACAAATTAGAAGTTTCAATGTGTGGATGAGACGATGGTGTAGGGAGGAAGGGTTTAAGTTTGTTAGGCTCTGGGATGCTTTCTGGAACAAGCAGGAGCTGTACAAAAGAGACGGTCTCCACTTGTCCCCAGATGGAACCAAGCTGCTGGCACTTAAAATCAAAAGGGTGACAGAGCATTTTTTAAACTAAATCTTGGGGGAAAGCTAACAGGAGATGAAATGTCTCTGGTTCAGGAGGACTCATCTCAAAGAGATGAAGGGTTAGCTGTTACTTTTCTATGGGGTACTGGATCAGAGTTGTCCACTGAGATGGTAACAAACGGTATAGAGTGTCTGCCAAAGTCTTGAGGCAGCAAGAGGAAGGTTGCGGGCCTAACTTTCTTGGGAAATTATAGATATTTGTATACAAATGCTAGAAGTGTTCGAAGTAAAACAGGTGAGTTGGAATGTTTAGTGTTGGGGGGAAACATAGACATAGAGAGGGTATACAGTCCAGTAAGACTGAGGTCAAAGAATTAGATTCCCTTCTAAAAATGCTTTGGATCGAAATAGAGGGTCCCAAAGGAAATTTAACTATGGGAGTTTGTTATCGCCCACCAAATCAAATGATAGAGGATTATAATATGATGGAAGGATTAAAGATAGTGGCTAAACGTAAAAACTGTGTTGTAATAGGTAATTTTAACTACCCGCAGACCCACGTTTAACTTTGTAAGGAGTAAATTATCTGAGATGAGGAGGCATGTGAAGAGGAAACTGAAAGGAAAGGTAAATACGGTCAAAACCCTTGGGGAAGCTTGGAGGCTGTTTAAAACTACAATCCTAGAAGCTCAGATAAAATATATACCACAAGTTAGGAAAGGCACAAACAGGTATAAGAAAAGGCCTGCATGGTTAACAAACAAAGTAATGGAAGCTGTAAAAGGTAAGAAGGACTCCTTTAAGCGGTGGAAAGCTAGTCCAAGTGATATTAATAAAAGGGAACACAGGCTGTGTCAAATCAAATACAAGACTGTGATCAGGTAGGCAAAAAGGGACTATGAGGAACATATTGCAAAAAACATAAAGACCAATAATAAAAATTTCTTCAAATATATTAGAAGCAGGAAACCAGCCAGGGAGGCAGTGGAGCCCTTGGATGACCAAGGGGTAAAAGGATTACTGAAGGAGGATAGGGAAATGGCTGAGAAGCTGAATGCATTTTTTGACTCCGTCTTCACTGTAGAAGATGAGAAGTGTTTGCCCGCTCCAGAACCACTAATTTTGGAAGGGGTGTTGGAAGACCTGAGTCAAATTGAGGTGACAAGAGAGGAGGTGCTACAACTGATTGACGAATTAAAAACTAATAAGTCACCAGGTCCGGATGGCATACATCCAAGTGTTCTAAAAGAACTCAAAGTTGAACTTGTGGATCTCCTGACAAAAATATGTAATCTTTCATTGAAATCTGCCTCCGTTCCTGAGGACTGGAAGGTAGCAAATGTCACCCCCATCTTCAAAAAGGGTTCCAGAGGAGATCCGGGAAATTACAGGCCAGTCAGTCTGACTTCAATATCGGGAAAGTTGGTAGAAAGCATTATCAAGGGCAGAATGAGTAGGCACATTGATGAACACAGGTTATTGAGGGATACTCCGCATGGGTTCTGTAAGGGAATATCTTGCCTCACTAACCTGTTACAGTTCTTTGAGGGGGTGAACAAACATGTGAACAAAGGGGACCCCAATAGATTTTGTTTACCTTGACTTCCAGAAAGCTTTTGATAAAGTTCCTCATCAAAGGCTCCTTATTAAGTTCGAGAGTCATGGAGTAAAAGGACAGATCCTCTTGTGGATCAAAAACTGGCTAATTAAGAGGAAGCAGAGAGTGAGTATAAATGGTCAGTCTTCACAGTGGAGGACGGTAAGCAATGGGGTGCCGCAGGGCTCAGTACTAGGTCCCATGCTCTTTAACTTGTTCATTAATGATCTGGAGTCAGGAGTAAGCAGTGAAGTGGCCAAGTTTGCAGATGGCACTAAATTGTTCAGGGTGGTGAGAACCAGAGAAGATTGTGAGGCACTTCAAAGGGATCTGTTGAGGCTGGGTGAGTGGGCATCAATGTGGCACATGAGGTTCAATATGCCCAAGTGCAAAGTAATGCACAATGAGGCCAAGAATCCCAGCTACAAATACAAGTTGATGGGTTGCACATATATTAGCCACTGTATGACACAGAGTGTTGGACTGGATGGGCCATTGGGCTGATCTAACATGGCTTCTCTTATGTTTGTGAACCAAACCACCAGCTGTTTCAAGAATCCATGCTCTGAATTTACGATAGAAGCAGCTTGTCATTCTTCCATCCGATGAGGTATTCTCAAGTGTTCCCAGAATGTGAAAGAAGGAAATACAACAGCTTGAAATTGTAGCAGTTCATTCTACCCTGCAGCCTGTTTCCCCTTCAGAGGCTTAAGATCTAATGAACTCCTGCTCCAACTGTCTGGCACTGCACTCTTTTTTAATCTTAAAATTGTACATCTCTACCTTTTACCCAGGAGGGATATTAATTAACAATACTGAATCCAGGAAGTTGTTATCACTGAAGAAACATTGCTCTTATCATAAAGCTCAGATGTCTGACTCTTCTTATTCCACTACATTGGGGTTTTTTTCTATTAAAAAACCCAGAGACACATAGTTTTACTCCAGCATTCATTTTGTTTCTCATACCTTTGCTTCTTGGCCATGAAAAATCATATATGTTTTAACCAGGTTAAACTATAGATTTTAAAGCCAAAAGCTTCGAAGTAATGAAAGGCCATTTCATTTTTAAAAATGGCCAAAGCTTTTCCTAGGTTATTGTCTGACACACTCATAGGCAGGAAGGGCACAAAAGCATTAAGCCAGGGCATTGAACAGTTGAAAAGAATATAGTTATATTGTGTCCTGTAAGGATTACTATAAGCCTTGGACCCAAGACACAATCCTTAGAGTTCTTCCTATTAATTAGCTGAATGACAGTCAGTGAGGAGGGAGGAGAAAATGTTCCCGATTTCATTTCTTTTTATATTTGTGTCAACTGTTTCATTTCACTTCTTTTTGCTGTTGGTAGATTCATTTGTATTGCATTTGCAGACTGCTAGAGTTCTTATAAATGATTTGGAAGACATTTATAGACACTGTACATCATTTACACACACACATGTACACACATAATCCTGATTATTTGTTGCACAGACCATACATTTTATACAGAAAATTTCTTACAAACAAATCAGAAAATGGGATGCAAATGTAGACTTACTAGTTCAGTTTGCACAAGGGAGAAAACTCATTTGAAATGGGGATTGGGAGAAAGAAGCAGGGATGAGCGTCTCTGCTTTATTCCCACTGTGTGTGTGTATGCGGGGAGATTTACAGGTGCCTATTTGGGATGGGAAAACAATACAAAGGGGAAAAGATCACTACCCTTCTATTCCTCAATTCTAGTCTCTTCCTCAAAATCAGAGCAGCCACAACTACATTCCATTAAACATCAGGAAAAATAATCTTAGTTGCATATCACACAATTGTCCAATTCTCACAGAGCTCTTTAGCCCAGCTTCAAGATGACTGCTAAGGAATAATTGTCTTATCTGAAGACATTGATTGATACCTTCAGATTCTGAGCTCTATGTGTTTAGAATGAAGGTATTGACAAATACAAAATCCCCTTAGCACCACCAGCTTTCCTAAAAAGGATTTTCTTTGCAATTGGGAATGAAGTACAAAAGGATCTGAGAGTTTAGAATTCTTCAAAAGAAGGACAGTTGAAATATCATTAGAAAAGTTTCCTGAACTTTTAGTCTTGTAGAAATAAAGCACACTTTTAATGGGGAAATAATATGGAAAGAAAGATTAGGTTTGTTGTTTTTTAAAAGCCCTTTCCTGCCCGCGCCGCCATTTGGCGGCTTAGGGCGGGGGCCACGTTTTGCCTCCCCAGATGGAGCGAGGCAAACGGTCCCCGTCCATCCGGGTGGGTGGATGGGCGTGGTCTGGGGCTTTATAAGCCCAGCCACGCCCAGAGCACGCACTTCGCTGTTTGAATCGGCTGGAGCGAGTGCGTGCTCTTTGTTCGGGCCTCGGTTGAGGCCTGCAGCAGCGAAGTCCGCTTTCAGGCGCAGCGGCCTCGGCCAGCTGGGTACCTGGAAGCGCCGCGTTGGTTTTTGGCAGCCGGCTCTTTGCTTTTGTAGTCGGGTCAGAGCGGCCGGCCGGACGTTCCCCATTCGCCTGTCTGCAGGCGCGGCAGCGGCCGCGCGCCGGCTGGCGCTTCCAGGCGTGAAGTTCCCTCCTCGCCTCTTTAACGAGGCCTCTGAGCCGGGCGCAGCTCAGCTGGGCGGAGGTCCGTGCGTCTGCTGGGCGCCCGCAGGCGCGAAGCTTGTCGGGGGAGCGGCTCCTGCCTTGCCTTTCATCAAGTGGTAACGGCAGCCTCAGAGCCGCGCGCGGCCCAGCTGATTGGGCTTAATTGCATCTGGTAGCCCTTCAGTGGCTTCTTCTTTCTCCATTTGCGTGCTGTGGGGCTGCCTGGGACTCCCTTTGCCCCCCCCCCACACCAGTGTTCTTCCTTTTGTTTTGTGGGGTTGGGGGTCTTGTCAGGCTGTGTGTAATTTTTTCCACATTTGTTTCCCCAAAGGGGTGGGGGTTGTTTGGTACACCAGCTTTAAGGACTCACTGCTCTGGCCAGAATGGCTCCCAGAAAGGGCCAGGGCAAGTCAAAAGGCAAGCAGCCTGCCAAGGCCCCTAGCAAGAGGCCTGTCCCTGTCAAGCCCGGTGAGGAAGAGGAGGCCCGCACTAGGCAGGCTATTGTTGAGCGTTTAGAGGCCTTAGAATGCCAGCAGGGATTTGACCCTACTGCAGCCGGGTTACCACGCAGGAGGAAGGCTGCGCGTGCTTCCACCAGGGCCTTCGAACAGGAGGTCCTGGCACGTCTTTCTAATTTACAGGACATGGCTGCCCGTCCAGGCCCATCTGGTGAACCTAGTCAGGCACCTCCCGAACCCTTGTCTGATGCTGAGGATGGTGGCATCCCTGTCGAGGCCCCCGCTCGTCCGGATGGTCGGGGTGGCTCTGCACCCATCATTCTGGCTGTTGGCGTGTCTGATCAAGAAGATAAGCAAGCAGGGTCGGGGTCGGCTGGGGCCTGGCCTTGGGGTGTGGTGGGCCCATTTTACCCTCAGGCGGCATCCCTGCCTTCTACCTCGGTGGGCTCCGCGTCAGCAGGGGGGTCCTCTATCCCATCGATGGCGGCTAGTAGCTGGGGACCTTGTGGACAGGGTCAGATACTGCCTTGGGGAGCCCAGCCCGCTGTGCCTGCGGCCTGTGCCCCATCTACGTCTCAGGGACTTACGGGTCAGCCGCCACAGGTGGGTTCGTTGCCTTGGGGGCAGCTCTGGGGAGGTTACTGGCCAGCAGGTTGGCCCAGCTCACATTGTAGTGTAGGAGGCTGGAACCCAGCCTCTTTGGGGTCTGTACCCCCTCAGTATCGCCCCTTTGGTGACACGGCTATGCCGCTTGGGGATCACTTGACTGTGGCCACCCGCGAAAAGATTTTGCGGGGTGAGTACGTCGACGTCTTTGGCCTTCTCTACAGGGAGTTGGAGAAGAAGGACAAAGACAACCTAGATGAAAGGGACAAGGAAAAAATTAAGCGCAGGAAGGTGGAAAGAAACTGGGCAAATTGGTTGCCCGGTTTTTTAATTTACACTGGTGTGATAGCGCGTGCACAGCCTGCACGGGCGGCACCGCTATTTCAATATTGTGATATAGTCTACAAGGCTTACACGGACTTCTCAGGTGCTGTGTGGCTGCAGTATGATGAGGAGTTCCGAATGAGGGCAGCCCTCAACCCGAACATGCCTTGGGATCAAATAAATCAACAATTATGGCTCCAGCTTATGTCCCCCGCGAAGCCCAATTCGGGGGATAGGTCGGACAGTGGGCACCTGGTTAGCAAACATGTAAGCACGTCTGGTCCCCACAGTAGTGCGGGGCAGCTGGTTCAACCCCGGCTTTTGTGTTGGGAGTATACCTCCCAAGGAGTCTGCAGCCGTAAGATGTGCAGGTACAAACACGAGTGCCCTTTATGCGGGGGCTCGCATGCCCTGTCCGCGTGCAACAGGTCCAAACCTCGACCCGGGCCCAAGCGGGATGGTGGCGGGGCCGGGGCGCAGGGCACTAGCAAAGGGCCCCATCAAGGTGAGGGTTCTTAAGGCTATGTTAGCTGGTTACCCTAAGTTTAGGGACCGGGCATATTTGCTCGATGGTTTTTTGTTTGGTTTTAGGATCCCATTTCAGGGTCCGCGTGGACCCTGTATGGCCAAGAATTTGAGCTCCGTCAAAGGGATGGAACATGTGGTGAGGGCAAAACTTGTAAAGGAGTGTAAGGAGGGCCGGGTCTTGGGCCCTTTTGACTCGCCTCCGGTTCCCAATCTTAAGGTATCTCCTTTAGGAGTAGTACCTAAGAAGGCGCCGGGGGAATTTCGGCTCATTCATCATCTCTCTTACCCTAAGGGGGGGTCAGTGAATGATGCTATCCCGGATCACCTGTGTACGGTCCGTTATACATCCTTTGATCAGGCAGTCAAGGTTGTCCGAGGTTGTGGGCTTGGTGCTGAGATGGCGAAATGCGACATAAAGTCTGCATTTCGTCTACTGCCAGTACACTCGGACGACTTTGAGCTCCTGGGGTTTTCCTTCGAAGGCAAGTTCTATATGGATCGTGCCTTGCCCATGGGATGTGCTATTTCGTGTTCCGCTTTTGAACGCTTTAGCACTTTTTGGAATGGGCTCTGCACGAGCGGGTGGGTTCCGCTAACACCGTTCACTATTTGGATGATTTTTTTTGTTCGTGGGCCCCCCTGGGTCGGGGTTGTGCGCCCAAATTCTTTCCTCATTTTTGCAGTTAGCGGAGGAGCTTGGTGTCCCCCTGGCCCATGAAAAGACCGAGGGCCCTGCGGTGGTCTTGACTTTTTTGGGCATAGAGTTAGATACGGTCAGGCAGGCTTCAAGCTTGCCTGCTGAAAAGATCATTCGTCTCCGTCAGATGTTGGCAGAGGCTAAGGGTAAGCGTAAGCTTTCGCTCCTCGAGCTCCAGCAGATCGTGGGCCACCTCAACTTTTCCTGCAAAGTGGTGGCCCCTGGGAGAGCGTTTCTACGCCGCTTGTGTGATGCCATGGGATCCCTGCGCCTCCCTCATCACCGGGTAAGAATGAGTCAGGGCATGCGCGAGGACCTCGAAGTTTGGGACCAGTTTTTATCCGACTTTAATGGGGTCTCCTTTTGGCGCGAGGACATGCGGATCGAGGCTGATCTGCAGATTATGTCTGACGCCGCAGGTTCTATTGGCTTTGGGGTTTATTTCCGCGGACGGTGGTGCGCGGAGTTGTGGCCTGTTGAGTGGTTGGAGTCAGATCTTTGTCGTAATCTGACCTTTTTGGAATTTTTTCCAATTGTTGCTGTTCATCTGTGGGGGTCGGATCTCGCCAACCATGTTGTGCACATTTGGTGCGACAACATGGTGGTGGTCCAAGTGATTAACACCCTCACATCCAAATCTGTGCCGGTTATGCGTTTGGTTCGGACGTTTACCTTGTGTTGTTTACGTTTAAATGTTTTGTTTCTTGCCAAGCACGTGCCCGGGGTGTGCAACGGCAGATGGAGCGGTTCTGACTCCTTGCCCCAGAGGCCGACCTCCTGCCTGCCCGGATTCCTCCAGAGATGTGGCGGCTTGGAGAGTTGAGGCCGACCGGGCGATGAGGCTGGCTTTGGCCCCCTCCACCCGGAAAGCGTATGATCGTTCCGTTCGGCAGTTTTCGGCTTTCAGGGAACAGGTAGGCTTGGCTGACCTGTGGCCTATTCCTGTGGAGCATCTCATGCAGTTCTGCGTGGAGCTTAAAGGTAAAGGGCTTGTAGTTAAATCTATCCGGGCAAAGTTGGCTGCCTTGGCCTTTACCAGCAAGGTCCGGGGCCTAGTGGACTCGTCCGGTGACTTCAGGCTACGCAAGATGCTCGAGGGATGGTCTCGTGAACAGGGCCCGCGTTCAGACCCTAGAAACCCCCTTTCTCCGGAGGTACTTAGGGGGTTCAATAGGATGTGGCCCACAATTTGTTTTTCTAAGTTCGAGGCCTTGTTATTCCAAGCTGCTGCCATGTCCGCCTTTTTTGGTGCGCTTAGAGTCAGCGAGCTGGTGGTTAGCTCGCGGACTGACAGTTCTGGGCGGGCACTTTTGATGGGCGATGTAAAAATTACAGGTGATGGTGTGGCCATTAGGCTGTGCAGGTCTAAAACCGACCAGCGACATAAAGGAGTAACGATCACTTTGGGTTCGTGCCACGACAGCGAGATTTGTCCAGTTTTGGCTTTGAAGGGCTATATCTCTGTGCGGGGCAACGATCCCGGCCCCTTTTTCAGGCACGAGGATGGGTCCCCCTTGACCAAATTCCAATTTTGGTCTGTCACCAGCCAGGCATTAGTTAAGCTTGGGTTGTCTGGCTTTCGGTTTGGGACCCATTCATTTCGTATTGGGGCTGCTTCCACCGCAGCCGCCATGGGGTACCCGGGGCCAGCCATACAGCAAGTTGGGCGGTGGCGGTCCTCGGTGTACAAGGGTTACGTACGGCCTATTTTGCCTGACACGTGTTAGTCATGCTAATGGATAATATGTTGTTGTTTCTCTGTTTTCTTAGGTGCTGTGGTCCGGGGCGTGAGGCGGAGGATACTGATCGCTGGCCACAGCATGGTTTTTTGGGCAGCTCACCAGGCCCGACGTTCGCACATGGGTTCGCAGTTGGGGCTCAGTGAGCACGCAGTTGTTGAGTGGCAGGGACGGCGGGGCCTCCGTTGGGACGGTCTCTTGCCACTCTTGTTTCGGGGGAGGAGCGGTCCTCCGCCCGATATTTTGGTTGTCCACCTTGGAGGCAACGATTTGGGCCTGGTGCAGGGGAGGGCCCTGTCACTGCAGGTAATCGAGGACCTCAAGGTCATTCGGAGCAGGTGGCCCGAGGTGCACATACTGTGGTCGGCCATCCTTCCACGCCGGGTGTGGCGAGCGGCTTGGGACCCGGTTGGGTTGGAGCGTGCTCGCCGCAAGGCCAACAGGGCGATTGCCAGGGCCCTTGTGGGTGGCCTGTGCGTATATTTACCACACCCAGCTATTCGATCGTATCGGGCCGACCTGTATCGGCAGGACAGCGTCCACCTTTCCATTTCCGGCAACAGGGCATTTTTAGGTGAACTACAGCTGGGGCTTAGGCAGGCTTTAGGCCTGCCTGTGGGCCCAATTGCCCACAGTTTGGGCAATTTGGTGTAGTGGTTAAGTACGTGGACTCTTATCTGGGAGAACCGGGTTTGATTCCCCACTCCTCCACCTGCACCTGCTGGAATGGCCTTGAGTTAGCCATAGCTCTGGCAGAGGTTGTCCTTGAAAGGGCAGCTGCTGTGAGAGCCCTCTTAGCTCCACCCACCTCACAGAGTGTCTGTTGTGGGGGGAGAAGATATAGGAGATTGTAAGCCACTCCAAGTCTCTGATTCAGAGAGAAGGGCGGGGTATAAATCTGCAGTCTTCTTCTTCTTCTTCTTCTTCTAAGCAGAGGCTTGGCATTGTGGTGGCGGGTGTTTAACTAGGTATAGGTTCCGGTGAGCACCCACGGTTTTCCCGGGTTTAAGGGAAGTGGCGGAATCAGACAGCAGCGGGGTTGTACGGCCCTCTGCTGCCTTGCCCGCTATCAGGTTACCTCTTCTGGCAGGCTGTCCCTGGGTGGGCGGCCCTGCGGTCGGGTGTACCTGGCCATCACCGGCCTGGCAGCAGCCGCATCTGGCGGGCTGCTGCTGGGGGAAGGGTGGCTTGCCCGTCCGGACAAGGAAGGGTTCAGGGCATTTCCCTTGGCCTGTCCGGCAGTTTTAGTTTTGCCCCAGGCTGTTCAGTTCAATAAACTTGCCCTATTTTTTACCCAATTTACTGTGTTGTCTCGTTATTCCGACTGGGGGGGCAATCCGGCCCTTTCCAGCCCATGCCGCCATTTGGCAGCTTAGGGCGGGGGCCGCGTTTTGCCTCCCCGGATGGAGCGAGGCAAACGGTCCCCGTCCATCCATGTGGGTGGATGGGCGTGGTCTGGGGCTTTATAAGCCCAGCCACGCCCGGAGCACGCACTTCGCTGTTTGAATCGGCCCTCCCTCCCTCCCTTCAATAGTACAGGTTTTCCGATCGCCGGTTTACGGGGCCAGGTAGGAATTTTTTCATCCCAATTAATTGGCTATCGTTGGTATGTTTTTTGCCTACCTTGTACTATTCATGTTTAGGTTGGGTCTTGGTTGGTAACTTTATTGGCGGGTGTTTAACTAGGTATAGGTTCCGGTGAGCACCCACGGTTTTCCCGGGTTTAAGGGAAGTGGCGGAATCAGACAGCAGCAGGGTTGTACGGCCCTCTGCTGCCTTGCCCGCTATCAGGTTACCTCTTCTGGCAGGCCATCCCTGGGTGGGCGGCCCTGCAGTCGGGTGCACCTGGCCATCGCCGGCCTGGCAGTAGCCGCGTCTGGCGGGCTGCTGCTGGGGGCAGGGTGGCTTGCCCGTCCGGACAGGGAAGGGTTCAGGGCGTTTCCCTTGGCCTGTCCGGCAGTTTTAGTTTTGCCCCAGGCTGTTCAGTTCAATAAAGTTGCCCTGTTTTTTACCCAATTTACCGTGTTGTCTCGTTATTCCGACTGGGGGGGGGGGCAAAACGTTTACCTCTTTTTATGCGTCAGTGCCAGTCTGTAACCTAGCTCTTTCCTCTCCTTTAACATACTGAAAAGTATGTTGTTCTTTAGTTATAGAAATATAGCAAATCTCTCAAGGCAGTGAAGTGTTTTTTTTTTTTTTAATGCTCCTGATTTCTCTACAGGTAAAACTGTTGACAATGATTTGATTGATGTATGTTGAGTGGGAGAAAATATTTTTTTCACCTGTCACCAATTAAACTAGATCAGGGCCTTCTTTGCATTTATGTATCTGGAGCAAGTGCTATACAACTGTGAAGGAACAAGTTTCAAATTGCTCTTCTGCACATTTAACAGCAGTTTGGAACCCGAGTCAACCTATAGATGTGCATCACTCTACAGTTTGTTCATGTGTTTCATATGCTTTTTACTGCCTTTCTACAAAAGTGTATTCAAGGCAGTTGAGATGCTGGTTTGATGCAGCAGGTTTGTTTCCCATGGGTCTGTTATATGTCCATGCATCAAAATAAATTATAAATGCAGTAAATGTTTTAACTAGTAGATAAATGCAAATCTGTGAATACCCTAGGTAGAACCAGACCATTCAACATTTTGATGCATGCTTCTTTGTGTTTTCAGAAATCTTCTTTCAAAAGATTATAGCACTTATTGCAACACTCCTGTCAACTAACATGTCTGCTTTAGAAAGGATGAAGGATTCCTTGCAAATCTAAAAAAAAAATTCTTAGATCACAGATGACAAGGTTAAATTCTTTATTGGCATTGGCCAGTGTTTTTTCTAAAACTGGTGCAGGCTCAGGGTTGGTATCAGCTAGTGGTAAGAGTTTCACGGGTAACGGGAAATATTTCAGTGTCATGAAGTCATAATTGAAGGTAGGAGGTTGACAAAAAAAAATGTGCTTCCTGAAAAATGCCAAGTGGTGGTTTACCTTTCCATAATATTGCTTTAGGAAGCCAGATACCTATTGCCAGCATGGCCAAGCAGTCAGGTTTTAATAACCATCAGGACACTTGCTGATGATCTCTGCTTCTCTCAAGCTTGGAACACGCAAATGAGGCGTTTCAGGCCTTACAGGTGATATCTGAAGTCTTTCTAGCTTTCTGAAGTCTTTCTAATCTTCTATCCTAAACCAGATTTATAAAGAAAATAGTTCTCCTTACCTAGCCACAGTTCACACCAGTTTTCCAACCACAAAAGGGAATATCTGACTTTATAACAAGCTAGATTGTTTATATGGAGCCATATAGTGGTCTCTTCAGAATATGCAAGAAATACTCGTAACTGCATGTCTTCCCATCCAAGGCAAAGTCATTTGTATGACAGATGTACTAAGAGGATGAACAAGGTAAAGCTGCCCTTTCAACAATGTAGGAGCCTTGGACTTGTGGATGAGTGGATTTGTGTTCTCAGCCTATTAATAGTCCTTTTTCTTTTAATCATATTGAGCAGCAATCACAGTAATGTTCAAATCTACTGTTGGTAAGTAAAATAATGTAATATGTTATAAGGCCATGATCTGTTTGACTGGTAGAAAACAACAGGATGAACTCGGATTCTAGTTCTGTGGAGGCTTATGAATCTGCGAGCAGAACGATTATGCCCATATTTTCCTCATTAGACAAATGTAGCAGTGGAAATGCATGTGCACAAAGAGATCTGCTGGAGAGATGGAAAAAACTAACAATCCTACTCTCCCTGCAGATACCCCTGCAGGATGTTTGGCAGCACAATCCCTATATGTGCTTACTCAGAGGCAAGTCCAATTAGGTACAGTGGGGTTGACTCACAGGTAAGTATGAACAGGATTGCAGTCAGACAGCTCAGTCCTAAGCCTTCCTCACCCCGCTGATGTCACATTACTGAGGCTGGCGTGAACCTGATGTATCTGGTAAGTTTATTATCTTCACTCAGAAGAGAAATATATATTTTTTAAAAGACAACTTGAAGGAGATGAAAATATAGCAATTGCAACAGAGCCTGTGTTGACACTGCTAAAGTCCACCATTCCTGGTGAAGGGAGATGATGATTGTTCCATATCAGCTGTATATGGAAATGGCCAACCAGCATACAGCAATACTAGTAATAACACTGTCCTGAGCTCACTGAGCCACTCATGGAACAGAAGAAAGGCAGGAACAAGAGAAACACCGCACCTCCACATGTGTCCACTCCCAAAGAATGAAACGCTAGAGGTAAAGGTATGGAAGAGTACTGGTTTAAAATACATGATGGCCCTGGTTCAAGTTCTGTGGGCAGCTTGCTACAGACAACCCTGGAAGGAGTCCCATGTTGTAGCAGTCCAAGTTTTTGAGGCAGAGAATCAAGCTCTTTTGCTCCCCTGGGTGGAGTATCTGTAAGGGTTCTGAGCAGAGCAGTGTTAATGTTTTACTTTAATAGTTTTTATTATAATTCTTGGCTGCTTGTACAAGGGGTCTTTTCAGTGCCCATCACTAAAGGTCCCTCCCATTAGTCTTCTAAGCATGCACAACATGAAGGCAGAGAAGGGTAGTCCTGTACCCTATCATCTGAGCTCATGGCTTACAGTGCTTGAGAGAGCTGTTGAGTGGCTTCAAGCTTAAGCTGTGATGTGGCTTTGATTATGCAGTGGGAGACAGTCAGCAGCAGACTTTTAAAATCACATTGAGTTCAGTTAGACTGGACTTCTTTTTTATTAGAGTAACATTCTGCTGGTGCTGGAAGCAGATTGTAGGCCAAGGGAGTTTAGGATGTTGACTTTGAGAGTAATCCTAAATAGATCTATTCAGAATTACTTCCAGGAAAGTGTTCTTAGGATTGCACTGTAAATACCATTCCTTCTCAAGCATGCCCACAGTGCTGTCCATTTCTGGCCACATGTCAGATAGTATTGATGGTACTGGGTTTACTATGCCTGCATATCTCTAGATACACTGGCAAGTTCTGATTTGGCATAGGAGCTTAGTAGCTAACCACATACTCTTCAAGAAAAACTGCAAGAAATAATAATCATGTATGGGAAGGACTAGGCATGCCTCCTTCTGTCTGCCATACAAATTGAAGCTGGAGAAAGGTACTCCAAGTCAGAGATACTACTTAGGCATTCAGTGCCAACATAGCCTTAGCCATGTGCTCTGTATCCTAACCTCCCCCCCCCCACCACCCCAAACATAAATGTACAGTAAGACACCAGAACAACATACCTGGTTAATATCCATTCACATGCTATTACTCTGTATTTAACACAGAATTCTTCAGTTTTCTTTATAGCCTGCTTTAATTTGTTCTGGTACAATATGATCTATGAGCTAAGGACTGATGGGTGAGATGGAAGGATATCTTGTGCTGAGAGGCAGTTGCCCTTCATTGTTATAGAGAAGAGATTTCAGCATCTTTCCTGCCTGTCATTGTTGGGAACGCTGCTTGAAAATGACATTTGCATTAACTCTGGGCTTGATTAGCACCTAGCTTTGGATGCAAGGGTCATTTTGTAGAAAAATAGGTGGTGGAGCTCACCCAGGGATTGTTATGCAGCTGCACTTACTATTCAATGGACAAGGAGGTGGAACTCTCAGAAGGAGGAGGTGGAACTCTCTGAAAGGTTCAGGAGCTGTGCTCCTGTGAGCTCCCACTGAATCTGAGGTCTGGATGTAATAGTTTATGACCTTCATGCAAGGATGAACCTCAAACATCTGTAACTTATCCTGCCATATTGTGAAAGAAAAATTATTCTGGCCAATGATGTGACACTGTGTATTTTATTCTTCTCTTTGTTTATACAGCTAGAAAATTTATAAAACTGTTACAGGTTTCTTCTCCTTTTCTCTATGCAGTGTTTGTAACCTAAGCAGCATAATGTATGCAGGTTATTGAACCCTGTAGGGCACATGGACTATCAAAGGCACATTCATAAAGCAGAGCTGAGTAGGCATCATTTCAATCTAATCATCTGTTCCATGCAATAATTATCATTAGTTTCATCTTGAAGTAACTTTGTTCTTTTTTCTCATTTTGGAGCTGCTCTTTAAAATTTAACTGAGGCAGATACTCATAATTTAGCAGAAACATCTATGTTCAGCAACAGATTAGTGATAACAAGAAATGCCTTTCTACCTTCTGAAAATGAAAATGTTATTGTTCATAACAATTTGCATGTCACATATGTGACAAACAGAGAATAAGATAAGAAAAAAGATCCATGTGGGTAGTCATGTTGGTCTGAAGCAATAGAACAAAGTTAGAGTCCAGGGGCACCTTTAAGGCCAACTAAGTTTTGTTCAGTGTATGAGCTTTTGTGTGTATGTATTCTTCTTCAGATACAATGAAACAGAAGATAACCATTAAAACTTATAGATAGGTGGCGAAAAGTAAAGTAGCATATAAAATGATGAAGATATTTTAAGGTATGCGGAGACCAAAAAAGAATAACAAATTAAGTTTATAAGATGAATAGTTGTATGGATTTAATTAAGGGGGAACAACAGTAAAATAATAAATATGTCAAAATAGGCGATAAATGTGTAAGAGAATCCTTTCAAATTATGAGAAGTTAACTGAGACTCCATTGCAACACTCCATTAGTCTCCTCTCAAGCACGAAGGCAACAAACAGCATTTCCCCCCTTTTATATGTTATGTAGGGAAATATATTTCAGTTTTCATTGCATTACATTACAATCTCTATAAATTGTTCTAACTACTCTACCAAATATTGTTCTTTAGAGGTGTTGTCAGAGAAATCTATTCCTATATATTGCATTGAATTACAAACATCATTCTGATATATTATTCCAAAGAAGTAATGCATAAAACCAATATCCTTGTTCTGTTAAGTACAGGGGACTCAGGGGAGGGAAGGTGGCTCAGTGGTAGAGCATCTGCTTGGGAAGCAGAAGGTCCCAGGTTCAATCCCCGGCATCTCCAAAAAAGGGCCCAGGCAAATAGGTGTGAAAAACCTCAGCTTGAGACCCTGGAGAGCTGCTGCCAGTCTGAGAAGACAATACTGATTTTGATGGACTAAGTGTCTGATTCAGTATAAGGCAGCTTCATATGTTCATATATGTTTAACACCCCCAGGACTAATAAACTTATAAACTTAACTTGTTATTCCTGTTTTGTCTCTACATATCTTGACATATCTTCATCATGTTATATGCTAATTTGCTGTTCAGCCTCTTTTTATAAATTTGAACAGTTATCTTCCATTTCATTGCATCCAAATAAGTGTGCGTGCACATGAAAGCTTACCTTGAATAAAACATTGTTTTATGCCACTGGACTTGAACATTGAACATTTTTCTATAAACAAAAAAGGATATCCCTGCCCAAAGGAATTTACATGCTAAATTTTGACTATGAAGGAAGGATGGGAAGAAGCTAGAGTAATGACAGACAAGTCTAAGCAAATAAAGTTATATTGCAGTTGTACAAAAACCAAACCCATATTTGGCTTGCTGTTTTATAATGGGATTGTGTTCTTTGGATCTGGATTACTAAATATTAGGATTAAAGTTAACAGTGCAGTCCTAAGAGGGGGATGAAAGCATGCCACCTAGCTGTTACATTGGTGTATCTCAGAGGTCTTCACTTGGCCACAAGGTCTGTGAAGATGCTGTGGTGTTGCAGGTCATCTGGACATTCAAGCTGTAGAAGCAATGCCAGTTGTGGTAAACCTGTGACTCCTGCTAAGGGATGTCCATGAATGAGGTGAACCTGACCCAGATGTGTGCCCATTTGGTCTTCTCTATAGAGATGCACACATGTTCCTGCAAGTGGCCCAACATGGCATTCAGGAAGTTGTGAAGACACCATCCAACTGATAACTGAGACACCTCCAGGATGTTATCTGTGACCCCTTGGAATGAACCAGTGGCTAGAAAGTGAAGGAAAATCAGCAGCTTCTGCAGAATGGGGACATCATGGGGGCCCTGGAGTGTTGGTGCAAGTTTCTCACATAAGATGGCCACCCTGTCCAGGTAGAACAGATCCAGGCAGGTGTTGCCAGGCAGATGTGGAATCCTGATGTGTTCTCAGTATTGCCTGGTATGATGCCTTCTCTGGTGTTCCTTTGCCAAATGTACAGCACTGACAAGAGGTGGATGAGAGATGAAAGGCAGCAGCAGGGGACTCCATCCCAAGGGAGCCTGGTCAGTATCCGTAGGGGGGGAGCCACTTAGTACTACAGAGAGCTGCGAGCCCCAGAAACTTTGCCCCCATCGAGGGACCCTTCATCTACTCCCTTCTCCATGGGCTGTGTCTCATTCCTGCATGGAATGGTCCTGCTGCCTAGTGTCCATCATGTGTGCAAATCAGAAGGTTTCTGGTGGTTATCAAATGTTAGCAATAATTCTGTCTACAGTTGGACCATCTATAATATTAATGAATGGGTGTTTTTTCAATCAGATCTTAATTTCTAACTTACATCCCTAACACTACTTACTAAGATAAGCCAATTGCCTTGAAATCATTCAGATTTACTTCTGAATAAACATTGTTAAGATGGCACAATCAGACTTCATTTCAGTTCAAAACTGGAGTGAAGATTAAAGAAACTATAACAGGCCAGGACTTTTTTTGTAGCAGGAACTCGTTTGCATATTAGGCCACATCAACCTGATGTAGCTGATCCTCCAAGAGCTTACAGGGCTCTTATTACAGGGCCTACTGTAAGCTCTTGGAGGATTGGCTACATCAGGGAGGTGTGACTTAATATGCAAAGGAGTTCCTGCTACAAAAAAGCCCTGGTATTACCAACAGTGCCCTCTATCAAAAATAAATATACAACTGTTCCAAATCTGTAAAGGAACTTCAGAAATGGACTAGAATGGGAGATTGCTGAGTTACAAGTTGTTACAGCACTCAAGACAATGGAATCACTAGGGCTTTACAGAGATATTGGCTTCTTATCTCATTGCTAGGGTTGCCAAGTCCAATTCAAGAAAAATCTGGGGACTTTGGGGGCAGAGCCAGGAGACTTTGGGGGTGGAGCCAGGAGACATTGGGGGTGGAGCCAGGAACAAGGGTATGACAAGCATAATTGAACTCCAAGGAAGTTCTGGCCATCACATTTAAAAGGACAGCACACCTTTTTAAATGCCTTTCTTCCATAGAAAATAATGAAGGATAGGGGCACCATCTTTTGGAGCTCATAAAATTGGACCCTCTGGTCCAATCGTTTTGAAACTTTGGGGGTATTTTGGGGAGAGGAACTAGATGCTATACTAAAAATTTGGTGCCTCTACCTCAAAAAATAGCCCCCCCAGAGCCCCCAATACCCACAGATCAATTTCCCATTATTCCCTATGGGAATCATTCTCCATAGGGAATAATAGAGTGCCTAGTAGACATTTTGCTCCCCCCCCCCGCTTTCTAAAGTGGGGGGGAGGGCCTCCAAACCAGGGAATCCCCTGCTCCCTCCCTCTCTCTCACACACAAATACTTACTAGATCTTGTTGCTGTGAAAACGAAAGGGCGAAGTACCTGTGATTTTCCTGCATTGTTCAGGGGGATGGATTAGATGACCCTGGAGGTTCCTTCCAATTCTATGATTCAATGACTCTAAGTGTATTTACTTATTTTGCTTAATATCCAGGGCAATTCCAGGCTGGGGGCTGAGAGAGTTGCTCAGGTTGAGCAGAATGCTGCCATGGAATTCTGTCATGTGGGGTGCTCTGGCCAGCCCAAATGGGGCAATGAACACACTGAGCAAAACACTCCCTCTCTTCATGGGGGCTGGAATGACAATCACAGGTCTAGGCTGTCCCAGGAAGGCAGCCGAGGCAAGGAACATAGCAGTGGCAAGGGACCTGAGAGCATCCTTATCCCCCCAGCTCCAAATGGAAGGTAAAGCCCAGGCATTTAACACGCACACCAGCATGGATGCAGATGGCTCCACTCTCACCCAATCAAGCTGCCTAGTGGCAGCAAACTTAGATCATCCTTCCCCCCTCCCTTCTCAAATGAGAGGTGAAAGGAAAAGAAAGGTCCCCTGTGCAAGCACCAGTCATTTCCGACTCTAGAGTGACGTTGCTTTAACAAGGTTTTCCTTTTTACGGGGTGGTTTGCCATTGCCTTCCCCAGAGAGGCGAAAGCCAGGACATTTGTCCCCCCTCCTCCACCCTGAGAGTGTGGATTAAGAGGGCAAGGCAGCAGCCTGAGAGCATCCTTCCTCCCCCACCCCCAAACAGGTGAAGCCAGGGCATTTAGCGCCCCGCCCCCCCCAGCCGCCGATCATTGATGAAGACGGCTCCACTCTCCCCAAGTAACCTGGACAACAGGCAGCCTGAGAGCATCCTCCCTCAATCCGCCCCGGGAGGCAAAGCCGGTTAAAAAAAATTTTAAAGAGCCAGAAAGAGCTTGAATGCAGACGGCTCCACTTTCCCCCAAGTAAGCTGGGCGACTGCAGCAGCCTGAGAGCATTCCCCCCCAGTCCTGAATCGGAGGCAAAGTCAATTTAAAAAGAAAAAAAGAAAAGCCCGGCGAGCAAGCTGGCAGCCCCGACCAGGAATGAAGCAAAGGCTGGCCCACACACATACACAACCAACATGCCTCCCAGAAAGCACATAGCTGTTGAACTACTGGGAGGGGGCAAGAGCCCACAGCCCTCACCCCCCAGAGTATTTTAATCCTTGCTCAAGTGCCGGCTTCCCTCAACCCCCCCTCCGCCTCCCCCCAAGCAAATGGGCATTTAAACCCCAAGTCTCCAAACATGCCCAGCAGCTGCAAGAGCCTACCTCCGCCCTCAACCCACACCCCCCGGGGAGGGCGGGAAAAGGGGGTTGCAAAGCTCGGCCCTGTTGCGAGGAGGAGGAGGTGCGTTTGGCTGCCTCTGCTTTGGGTGGGGGACGGGTTGCACCAGGAGGCTGTCTCCTCCCACCCCCAGGTCAAGGCAAGGCGCTAGCAGCGTCGGCCAACCTTCCCTCCCACCCCCACCCCGGGCCTGGAGCCAGGGAAAGAGGTGGAGGCGGCGGCGACGGAAGTGCCGCCTGAATGCCTCCACCCTCCCCTTTTCTAATACTGGGAGGGGAGTGGAGCTGGCGACCCGCTGCACTGCTGCTGCCTCTTCTCACTGCTGCTTCTCTGAGACGGGCTGCTTCCTCGTTGCTGCTTCTTAGCTGCTGCTCCTCCGAGACGGGCTCAGCAGCCTCTGAAGGACCCGGACTCACAGCTTGCCATGCTACTTGGCGCCATTCCCCCTCCCCTTCCCCCGCTTCCTTTTTTTGGAGACCGGGGGAAGAGGCTGCGAATTCAGGGGTCCCCCGCCAGGGCGGGAGGTTTGGGAAGCCTACTCATTACATAAACTAAGTCCAGGTGGATAGCCATGTTGGTCTGAAACAATAGAATAAAGTTAGAGTCCAGTGGCACCTTTAAGATCAACAGAGTTTTATTTAAGATATAAGAGTTTATGTCATACCTTGAATAAAACATTGTTAGTCTCAGCATCCTGGCCCAGCAGGAACTAATTTGCATATTAGGCCACACACCCCTGATGCCAAGCCAGCTGGAACTGCGTTCCTGTGCAAAACAACAACAAAAAGCCCTGGTTAGTCATAAAAGTGCCACTGGACTCTAACTTTACATATGTTAAGGACATTCTGTTCCCTCGATTGTTTATAAATTTTATTATGCTTTATCCTAATTTGCTGCTATTCACAGGTCTTACCAATCACCTTCATCCGATCTTAGCTATATTTATCACTCAGGGCTTTTTTTGATCAGGAACACACAGGAATGCAGTTCCGGCTGGCTTGACATCAGGGGGTGTGGTCTCATATGCCAATGAGTTCCAACTGGGCTTTTTCTACACAAAAGCCCTGTGTGAAACAATACTGATGTCAAGGGGTGTGGCCTAATATGCAAATTAATTCCTGCTGAGCTTTTTCTACAAAGAAAGCCCTGATCTTGACTCTAATTGGCCCCTCCTGGCAATAACCTTCTCACCCTTTACCTATATGTAATGGTTGGTGACTTCTGTTTCAATGTATCTGCAGAAGTGTGCATGCACATGAAGCTTATACCCAGAATAAAACTTCGTTGGTCTTAAAGCTGCCACTGAACTCTGTTCTTTTTCCAGATCTGCTCTTCGTCATGGCTGTCTCATGGTAGAGCTGTCCGTGCCCCACACTTAATCAGTGCACAGCACACAAGGCCAGATTCTGCTTCTGTTAGCCTGTTTCTCTAGCAGTGAACATCACCACATTCTTCCAATCCACACCTATAAACAGGTGCCACTATCACTGTTTTCCAAGTACCATTCAGTTGTGATGACAAACAGAACAGGTTGGACACCTGTTCACAGATAATTAGTAGCTGAAATATCCTTTTTATAGGACAGTGGTGACTACACAAACCAAACTGAAGTGTTGTAAGCTCAACGTTAAAGTGATTTATCAGGTTATGGAAGACATTATAAAATTGCGAGAGGAGTTTTCTTATTGATGTTGTGAACATTTCCTTCTACAGTTGCTTCAGTTGTTTGAAAGGTGAAGTGAGGAATGAAAAATTCTGTGCCTATTACAGAATGAGCTTTCTACATTTTGTCAATCAACAATATCAGTTTAGAAAAGGCTTGCATTCGCTAAACTTTTTAAACAAGTCATTTTAATGCTCTGGTCCTTCATGTATTTCTGGGCAATGTCTTTAAGTGATTCATTTACTTTTCAATCCAAATGTGCATTCTTAACACGGGTATTATAATGAACTGTTTGGCCTTGCAATTTTGACTATGCTCTGGCAGCAAAATTAAATTACATGCATTAGCCTGTTCAACATTTACAGCAACAAAACAGATAATGCTTGCATTCTAAGGGAGGCTCTCCAGAGAGTGTGAGTTTAGACTGGACTAAACCTTCTCATTGAATATACTGAAATCACCCCACTTCATAAGTGCATCCCTCTGCTTCATGCAGTGGGCAAAGTACTACTTCAGTTTTTAGTACTTTTTACCCTTCAGGGACAACAATTATGTTTGACAAAGGCTCAGCCTTGAGGACTATCAAAGAAGAGGTACTTAACCCAGTCAATGTTATATAAATGACTGGAAAGTTAGATTAAAAAAAAAAAATAGAATACAAAAGCCATGCATTCAAAGCGATCAATGAGATGAGGGATGCTTGATCACCTGTCAGTTCAATCTGCATTTTGTCTGCAAATTGCAATCTGCACAGTTGAACATTTGCAAAGCTCCTTGGTAGCATCCAAACAGTTAACATATGTTTGTGCAGACAAAGCAAATTTTCATGCTGCCTTTCCATGGCTCCCATTACATCCCCTTCGGCTGTTTATACCACCTTATAGATATTGTAGGTATTTCATTGCATCCCATCCCTCCACACTCTGTATGCCATTTATAAATATTTGAAAAACACTATAATGACCCAAAAATGACCCTCAAGGGTATTTATTTATTTGTCTGACTTCCTCACTAAGACTCAAGGTTAGGAATGTTCATGAACTGGAAAAATTTGGTTTGTGTTGGTTCATAGTTTGTGGCTGAATCACAAACTGAACAGGAGGTTTGCAAACCAAACCAGTTTGTGGTCCATGCCCAAACCCAATTGAAAGGAACCATAGTCTCTTGAAACACAGTTTGCAGAAAGCCCCCCAAACAGCTGAGTGGTTGCTGGGAGCAGTCTGTTCCTCACTATTCAGCTGTTTTGAGCTGTCTTGTGTGGTTGCATTCAAACAGTTAACATATGTTTGTGCAGACAAAGCAAATTTTCATACTGTATAAGAAAGGCCACAAACAGCTGAAGGATGCGGGGGGGGGGGTGCTCCTCTCAGCTGTTTGGGGGGCTTTCACAGGGAACATGCATCATTATCTTGTATTATGTGTGTGAACATGGGTTTACATGTGACTGTACCTTTTGCTCTCACAACTGCAGAAGGACGATATTCCTTCTTCACTAATGTATCTAAATTTTAATCTTAGCAAACTCTGCAATAATATATTTTTTTCTGGCCTTTTCTGTGAAATTGTATTGCTTGGGGCCAGAAAAATGGAACTGGCAATGGAATTCATCCTGTGATTTTACACATGATCACATATGTGGGTGTAAATAAGCAATAGACTTGGCCCAGAGATTTGGCTCAAAGAAGCCAGTAATGGATTGCACCATACAATCAAACAGAATGTACTTTCTATTATACATATGTGTGAATCTTACCTGCCTGTATATGGAGACTGTATTCATCACTGAGCCAAATGAATAATTCATTGAACTATTTCCTACTGACTTAAGCTGTGGCATTTGAAAGAAGATGATCTGTGTGGTAATAGATGGATCATGGATGATACTCAAGATCTAGAAGCGACAATGAAAAGCACAGAGTCAGCTTCCAGATAATTGGTTTTGTGTGGAATTACTTGTGCATTTGAAAAGGAAAGGAAACAAACTGGGGAGTCATCTCAAAGGAAGGCATAGATCATTGAATGTGAGAGAGTGGGGATAGTTTATTACATTCTAAACAGCAAAGAGCAGAAGTTAATAAAAAGGTACAACTGGGGAACGCTACGTAAATATTTGCCCCTCTATGCTCACATTATAGCCCAGGTCAGTCATTCTTGTTTTTAATTCAAGGAAAAATGATCTCACAGGGAAAATATAAAAGCAAATTTCCAATACTCATAAATGTCCAAAGCCATGGTAATTTGAGCTCCAAGGGCACAATGCTTTTTTAACTGTGTTAGTCACAATGCTTAAGTTTTTCATGGCTTGTTGTGTACTTTTAAGGTTCCAGAAAGATATAGAATCATAGAATCACAGAATCATAGAGTTAGAAGGAACCTCTAGGGTCATCTAGTCCAACCTCTGCACAATGCAGGAAACTCACAAACACCTCCCCCTAAATTCACAGGATCTTCATTACTGTCAGATAGCCATCTAGCCTCTGTTAAAAAACCTCCAAGGAAGGAGAGCACACCACCTCCGGAGGAAGCCTGTTCCACTGAGGAACCGCTCTAACTGGCAGGAAGTTCTTCCTAATGTTGAGTTGAAAACTCTTTTGATTTAATTTCAACCCATTGGTTCTACCTTCTGGGCCATAGAAAACAATTCCACACCATCCTCTATATGACAGCCCTTCAAGTACTTGAAGATGGTGATCATATCACCTCTCAGCCGCCTCCTCTCCAGGCTAAACATCCCCAGCTCCTTCAACCTTTCCTCATAGGACTTGGTCTCCAGACCCCTCACCATCTTCATTGCCCTCCTCTGGACTTTTTCCAGCTTGTCTATATCCTTCTTAAAATGTGGTGCCCAAAACTGAACACAATACTCCAAATGAGGTCTTACCAGAGCAGAGTAAAGCGATACCATCACATCACGTGATCTGGACACTATACTTCTGTTGATACAGCCCAAAATTGCATTTGCCTTTTTAGCCACCACATCACACTGTTGACTCATGTTCAGCATATGATCCACTAAGACCCCTCGATCCTTTTCGCACAGACTACTGCTAAGACAAGTCTCCCCCATCCTATAACCATGCATTGGATTTTTCCTACCTAAATGCAGAACTTTACATTTATCCCTGTTAAAATTCATTTTATTGATTTTAGCCTAGTTTTCCAGCCTGTCAAGGTCATCCTGTATCCTGTTTCTGTCTTCTTCTATGTTTGCAACCCCTCCCAATTTAGTATCATCTGCAAATTTAATAAGCATTCCCTCTATTCCTCATCCAAATCATTGATAAAGATGTTGAACAAAACAGGTCCCAGGACAGATCCTTGAGGCACATATATAGAGATATATATGTAATGCAAATAAGTAGGCAGGGCTTTTTTTGGTAGAAAAAGCCCAGCAGGAACTCATTTGCATATTAGATCACATCCCCGGAACTGCATTCCTGTGCATTCCTGTTCAAAAAGCCCTGCAAGCAGGCATTATTGAAACAGGTAAAGTACAATTTCAAGCAAAAAGTTAATTTCTTTCATTACTGCCTTGTCTTATACCCTAAGTCACAGTTGACATTGTGACCTTTCATTGGGTTTTCAAAGCAAGAGTGTCATGGGTACTAGGGACCCTGCAGAAGAAGCTGAGCCTGCAGAAGAAACTGCGCCCCTGCCACCTGCACCAGTGCCCCTGCCTCCTGCTGGAGAAGATCCAAGCCCCCCTGCCTCGCCCTCTCAGGTGGCTCGTGTGCGTGACCGCCTTCGTCAGGACCTCAGGGATCGGAGGAGGGCGGCATGCTCACGAGCAAGACGCTCCCTGAGCCCTGAGTTTTGAAAGGATTCTGGCCCTTCTAGGAGTGAGTATGCTTGAGTCTCAGCAGGATCCTGGCTGCCTCTCTGAGCCAGCAATTAGCCCAAATGGGCAACAGACAGCAGAGGGCTATATAGTTGTGGGCTTTGGGAGGAGGCTTTGCGGAAGCACCTAGTCACTTACCTGACGTTCTGGCATCCACTTTGGCTTTTGACTTTGGCTTCTGGACCCCCTGACTTTGGCTTTGACTTCTGAACCCCTTGACTTTGGCTTCTGAACCTCTGACCTGCGATACCTGGACTGTGATTTGGTTTTGGCGCCTTGGACCCTCTTTGCTCACCGGCTACAGACCTTGGACTGCCCCTGGACTTTGCCTGACCCAGTCCCAGCCCGTGACAAAGAGATGAACAGAGGTGTTTTGCATTGCCTGAACCTTTGTAGCAACCTAGAATTCCTTGATGGTCTCCCATCCGAACAGTAACCAGGGCTGATCCTGCCTAGCAGCCAAGACCTAACAAAATCAGGCTAGCCTGGGTTTCCAGATCAGGGTGGTCAGGCTTCATCTGCTTGAATATGAAGACATGGAAATAAGTAAAAGATGGAAATGGAAGCACATGAAAGCTATCACAAAATACACATTCTTGAGACTAAGATAGATGTGACGGGGCAGCCATATTTACTTAATTGCATTTTCCATTCTATTATTTATTAAGTTCAAGGTGGGATGGGTCTATTTTTCAGAGGAGATGAGTGAGGAGAACTGAATCCTTTTCTAATCATGGCAAGGCTTTTCAATATTACCTGGTTCTAAAATGCAATTTCAGATTATCTATCAAAAGTTCCTTTTTAAAATGACGTAAGATTATTCTAGGTGCAATTAACCAAACAACTGTTGTGAAGCATCTAATTTCATGTCCGCAGAGTTTGTGTGGAAACCCTCTTCTTGTGAGCTACAACACTAAATCCAGGACAACATAAAATAAAAAAAAATACAGCAGCCTGACTGCTGGCTGACTTGGTGATATTGCTTGTTTAGGTACTGATTTACTAAGCATAACAGAGAGGTGTCAATAAAAATTATCCATAAATTCTGTCAAGTAGAAGAGTAATTATAGACCATGCTTATTAGCAATAATGTGATACATCAGCTAAGCTAACAAAAACATAAACACTTCATGATTTCACAGAAGATAAATGCTAATGCATAAAATTGGAGAGTAAAACTAATTGCTCATTTAAAAAAAACTATATTAAGACAGAGCTCAACATACATAGATATTTCTGGTGTAGGGATGGACACAGACCTAGAAAAGGTGGTTTGGGTCTGTGGCAGTCCACAGACAAAACCCTGAACTGAACCAAACTGGCCTCACATGGACTGAACCAGTCTGAGAAGTATGGGATGTAGATGAACAGCCCTGTGGGATGCTAGAGACTTCAGACTTGCAGGGGATCTCTAGCTGACTCTGTTCTACCTTTCCTCCAAGTTTAGTGAAGATTGGATTTGGAGGTTCAGAGTTACAGCTTCCCATTAGAAGATGCCCCCAGGAAAGTGCTTTTGTGGGGACATGTCAGGTATGGGTTCTGGGCTGTATAGAATGGACCCTTGGGATACCCCACATGTTCCCCATGTTATGTGCAGATTGGACTTGGAAGCCATAAGTTATGCACCCCAAAAAAGTGCCCCAAGGAAAGTGTTTCAGTGGATACATCAAGCACAGGTTCAGAAATGTGGATTGGACTTTGGGAAGAGGCTGTGGATCAGAACTCTGACCCACAAACCCAAAGCTGATCTTGATCTGGTTGGCCTCCCTGGTCAGCACTGTCATCTGTGCTAGGAACTGGAATAAAAACTGCCATCCCTATGAGATATCATGATGTGAGATGGCTAGGCTGGGCAATATGTGATGTCTTGGTAATCTGAGTGCTGTTGAGTTGTCTGTTTTAAAATGTTTTTATTGTATTTTATTGTTTTATTATATGTTGCACTCTGCCCTGAGCCCTACGGGGAATGGGTGGAATAGAAATTGACTAAAATAAAATAAATAATAAAAATAAAAAGCCCCCACCAGAGAGAGATCCAGAAGTAATAGAAAAAATGATGTGAGCAGAATGGCTGGGTGCTGTGGCACACACAGAGCTAAGAGCAAAGCAATCCCCTTCCATACCCTGCCTGGTGAAGCTGAAGCTGATCAACTTCCATGTGCTATTAATTGCAATTTTGCAAATGCAATATTGATCCTCCCCTAAATACTGCAAACCTGCAATAAAGGAATGCAGGGCTATGCCCATTCCTTATATAGTTTTCAGATTCCATAGAGGTGAATGAGAGCTCTCTAATTGGCAGCCAGCAGTGCCTGCCAAGGTTTGAAGGGCCCCAGTTGGTGTTTCCAAGGCTGGAAATAATTTTACCCACAAACTTTGCCTGGGAGTTTGCTGGAGTCAACATCAGGTTTTCCAGGAGACATTTCCATTTCCTGGACCATCCCAAAGTGCTTCACTGAACATCATTTTCCAGACCCTGAACCAACCCCAATTCAGCATGAATATTGCTTCATGTGCCAGTGTGCAGCCATCCTGATTCTGGTGTCTTCAACCTTTTAGGCACCACCAGGAAACTATTCCTTTGTGTTTGAAAGCATTTCATTTTAGACCTTTCTTTGCACATCTTTCACATTTTAAGACCCTTCCAATTTTTTTTTTTTACACAAGATTGTCATAAGATTTTAACCTGATGGGCTAAAGATCTCTCTGTCTGTCTATTTTTACCTCATGTAAATGCCCAATAGTAAACCTCCTTCTTTTTCAAAGAAGTGTTAACTCTTTTTCACCTCCTCACATTTATATGTTTTGCAGCTTTGGTAACACTTTATTTTCAGAACAAAAATACCACACTGCTGCTTTTCCATTTCCATGGCAACATCCTACCTCAGCTTTAGCAGATAAATACTGTGAGCAATCTATGTTAATGTAGGTTTCATTTGTGCCAAAATTATACCCTCTATCTCACAAATAATATTCTGAACTTGGCAGTTTATGATACTTCTTTGCCCAATCTAGAGCCAAGTCAAACATGAGTTTTGACCCTGGATATCCAGCACTATAAAAATGATACTGGAACAGTTTGGAGAATTCACAGGCCAGTCCAATGTATCTAAGTGCACCTAGGTACTCAAGACTCCTAAACCAGACCATAATTCGTTGTGAATACAAAATAACACCATGCAGTTCTATTAAGAAAAGTCTGCTGTTTGAGACACTGAGCTATATTCATAATAAGATCTGTGACACACCCCGCCCTGTTAACAATAAAATTAATATGCTGAAATTGTTGATTGTGTTTGCTTTTCACAATTGTTTTAAGAGGGCAAGGTTTCTGCTTTTTGATCTGGGGGTTAAGATTGCCACATGGATATTATTTATTTAGGTAATGTATATACCACCTTTCCAGTTCAAGTCATTCCACACTTCCCTAATGGTTTAATGTTTAACAGCATCAGGCCTCGGATTCAGCGGGGGCTCACAGGAGTGCAGCTCTTGCACCTTTCTGACAGTTCCACCTCCTCCTCCCCACCTTGTCCATTGAATAGTAGGTGCAATCCCTGGATGAGCTCCACCACCTTTTTTTCTACAAACGACCCCTGAACAGCATGAACCCAATAAGGCAATAGGCAAAGAACAGAAGAACAGTTCCTCAGCATTGCCTTCTTGATTACGTCTCCCTTCAAGAAAGACAAAACCATTCTGCTCCACTCAAAATTACTCCTTCCTTCTGAATGTTGCCTGCTTTCAGGGGGTGCAAATGCCAGCTCTTCGAACACAAAGTTGAACAGGAATGCCTTCCCCTATCTGCCTGAATAGCCCCAGCACTAGGGGTTTGGCTACTCGAGGCAGACCCCTGCGCTGCATGCCCCTTCCCACAAGCTCCCTGGGGAAAAATTATTGTGTGCATGCAATGCATGCATGTGGCATGATGACATCACCAAAACTGATGTCATCGCACAGGCTGGGTGATTGGGGGATGAGGGAGCGATGGGCAGCACACAACAGTGCTGCTGTGCCACTGCTTTCTCCTGCAGTATGCTCTTTGGAGACTTCTTGGAAGTCTCCAAAGAGCACACTGTTTTAGCAGTGCTGATGAGCACAATGGAAAGGTGCCCCTTGGCCGCTTTCAACCCAAAAGTGACTGGGCACTGTGTGTCATGCTCCTTGCAAGGAGCATGCTATGCAAGCACTGACCCTGGCCCCACTCAGGCTTCCCACATTGCAGGAAGCATGATAAGGATCGGGGAGAGCTACGATGCTTGCATACCATGCTCCTTGCAAGGAGTGCGCTATGCAAGCACTGGCCCCCAGCCCCAGCTCCATTCAGGGGAAAGAAGGGGCACCCAGCAGAACCCTCCAGGTGGGGCAGCCACCTACCCCACCTACTCCCATGTGCCTGCTCTGTGTCTGAAATTTGGGAGAGAAAAGCCATTCGGGAGGGAAGAATACATTTTCCAAAAAAAAAAAAAAAAACGCAGTCACAGATGAATAGTATGTATTAATCACATTAGATTAAAAGTGTTTTCATGCCACCTTGCTACATAATTTAGGGCTTCCAAGGTAGTGGCTAGGCTGCACAATATATGATGTCATGGTAATCTGAGTGCTGTTGAGTTGTCTGTTTTAAAATGTTTTTATTGTATTTTATTGTTTTATTATATGTTGCACTCTGCCCTGAGCCCTATGGGGAATGGGTGGAATAGAAATTTACTAAAATAAAATAAATAATAAAAATAAAAAGCTCCCACCAGAGAGAGATCCAGAAGTAATAGAAAAAATGATGTGAGCAGAATGGCTGGGTGCTGTGGCACACACAGAGCTAAGAGCAAAGCAATCCCCTTCCATACCCTGCCTGGTGAAGCTGAAGCTGATCAACTTCCATGTGCTATTAATTGCAGTTTTGCAAATACAATATTGATTCTCCCCTACTTAATGCAAACCTGCAATAAAGGTTTGCCCATTCCTTATATAGTTTTCAGATTCCATAGAGCTGAATGAGAGCTCTCTAATCGGCAGCCAGCAGTGCCTGCCAAGGTTTGAAGGGCCCCAGTTGGTGTTCCCAAGACTGGATATCAAAATATTAAGCAAGTTTAAAAATCTATAAAATAACTAAAAACAAGAATTAAATCACATGAACAAGCCAAACAAAACAAAGAAGTCTTAACAACAGAAACAATAGAGAGGGACAGACAAATCTCCTTGGGGAAACTTAAAAATGAGTAATTAAAAATTAAATGGAAAATATTTCTAACTCCTACGGTACATCAAGCTTTGTTTCTATTGGGGGAAAGGAGGGCAGGATATAATACAGGTCTAAGATCTGAACTCCCTGGATGAATTTGGAGCCTGATTGTGAAATGGCAGACTTTATTTTTCCTTGTTTTGTTATTGTAAAATGGATATGACATCCCTTTAGCCAGTAATGCTGAGATACCAAGAAATTAGCAGCCCTGCTGGAAAATCCCTTGAGGCAAAGTTCAAATGTCCAATTAGCAGCTACAGCTACTTTCAAGTCACTTCCATGGCCTGGGAAGTGTAAACTAATAACCGTAAACTAATATAAAGATTATCCTAGAGCAAATTTCAGTCCCTTTTCTAAAAATACATCTCTGCTCCAGCATGAAGCCCCTGGCTATAAATTAACTATTTTTCCCTCAAAGTTACTTCCAACCCATTGATAACATCACCTAAGTGATTTGACTTAGAAAGACTTTACATACAACAAAGAGGCCTAGGATTGTGATACACTAAACCAAATTTTTGCTTTCCACAGAGTAACTAAAGTCTGCTAACTACAGACAGAAAGAAGAAGCAGAAAATATACCTAATATGTATTTTACATTTTACACCGAGATTTACATTTTACACAGAGAAAACATCAAATTATACTATGTTTAACTACAGTTATAATAGGGTTTACCTGTAAATTATATGTTTGTACTAAATAATTGTTATTATAAGAGAACATGGCAAGCTCATAAAACATGTAGGAAAAACTATCTAATTGAGTGGCAAAGCTTAGATTAATGTGAAACAATTACAAACACCAAGATCAGCTCCACATTTCCTTTTCCAAAAGTCAATTGGTTATCTCCAACTCTGAGCATGTTGCTTTATGCTGACTACTGTATGTTCATCTTTATTTTACTTCATTTCAATAATTTTGCCGTTTGACATTCTTGAGCCATGCATATGTTGATAGATAATATTTAGATCTACACCAGTTCTTTTTAATGGATGTCAACATTGCTACCATCAAGAAATCATATATCCTAGAATGATTATTTGAAACTTAATCACTTAAAAAAAAATCCTAAAAGTTTTAGTCATTGTTACAGAACAGTAGCTGCTAAAGGAAATGACAAGGAAACTGCTATGTACTGACTACTGACTGTTTGGAAGCTCAGGTGGAAAGAACTGAGCCCCCCTAGACATAAAGCACCACAATTGTGCAGAGCTCTATATTCAGCCCACAGGCACCAGCATTTTACCAGGTGTAGTATTCATTTATTTATTTACTATAAACTACAGTATTAATTAATGTTGTCTTCTGCAGCTAAACCAACACTCAGACAAGGTTGTGGGTCAAGTGCACTGGCTCATAACAGCATAAGAAAATAAGAAGAACCCTGGCCAATCTAGCCCAGCATCCTGTCTCACACAGTAGCCAACCAATTCCTTTGAAGCGCAAACAACAAGGCATAGAGGTCAAGACCTTCCCTTGATGTTGCATCTTGGCTCTGAGATTCAGGGGTTTAGTGCCTATGAAAATGAAAATTCTTCCCTTCTTAGGAAGGCAATATATTGGACAAAGGCTCCCAGTCCCAAGTTCCAAAGCATCCACATGTAGCTGTGTCTCAAAATCCCTTTTTCAAATCTCATTCCATTTCAGGATGTTAACTGCTGCTCATTTGTGCTCAAAACTAAATCACATTAGTACATTTTAAATCAGCTTAGTAAACCTGTTCCACACCTACTAGTTTCCCCTTGTCTTCATTCATTCTTGATTAGCATCATCTTTATAGCCATGCATTATCAATTCCATAAGCAAGCTTTCCTATGGAACACATTATTACCAGAACACTTTATTACCTGTGTATAGCCACTGAGCTTCTCCTTGTGTCCTCACTGTGTATTGGATACCACATCACACGAAGATTTACTGTAATGGTGACCATATTAAGGGTAGGACTTGCTGTGACAAAAGCTGCATCTGAACTTAATAATATAAGAAGAGCCCTGCAGTGGCCTTTTCCACTCTTTTTGGCTGAATGAAATAATGTATGTTTGTGTGCTTAAATACTATTTGTTTATCTTAAGAATGAGTTTGTCATGCATCTTTATTTGCAAACTAACCTTTGGCATAACTTATATACCTCTAAATGGAGAGGAAGTTCCCTCTGAGCTCTCCCCTTTGGTGTATTCAGCGGCGTCACTAGGGCGGGGCCAAGGGGGCCATCGGCCCTCCCCCAGAGCATTCTCATTGGCCCCAGGCACTGACCCATGACCCCCCCCCCCAACAGGAAGGGGCTGGCCCTGGGACTAAAACGCTGCTGCTGTGTGTGGGCTGGCCGGGATTCTGAAACCAAGGCAGCGTTGCCGCCGGCTCAGCTAAAAGCGTGTGGGTGAGTGGGGGAAACTTAAATGCTGCAAAACTGGTATCTTGGATTACGGGGGCTGGTCATGTGACCAAAGGGTGGATGAGGGAGGGGCCATGTGAAGTGGGCGGGGTTGTGTGCGGAGGGGGTGACGCAGCCCTCCAAAAGGGGTGATGCCCAATGGGGGGGGTGACTTGAATCAGTTACACCCCAGGGTGCAACCCACCCTAGTGACGCCTCTGGGTGTATTAACTCTTTCCTTACTCAGAGAAAGAAGATAAAGTGGATAAGAAAGGAAGGAGGGTTAGGCGCTTCTAAGTAACCACACTACATTAAACCTCTGAGAGCAATTCATCCTTATTCTCTTATAGCACAGTCACAAGGCAAAGCTGTTCTGTGCCTCCATCACCATTCCCTTCCTTTTGTTTCAGCCTCTTTGGCACTGGAGAACTAGGTGAAGCCAAGATAGGAGGTACAATCTACTCTTTAGTTGTTTAAGCCTTTCAGGAAGATAGACCTTTATCAATGAAGTGGCTGAATGGGAGACTTAGCAGCAGTTTGTATTCTTTATTAGTGCAGCACTCATTGTTGTAGCTAGAATATAACAAGCCAACCTAAAGCAAGGGAAAGGATTTCTGTGTGATACCACTCCAGAAGTAAATCCCACTAACTTCAATAGGATTTAAGAAAACGTTCAAGAAAACGTGATGTAGATTTCAGTCTTAGGTAAATACTAGGAAAGAGCCAAAAATAACAAACTGCTCTATACTAACTATAAAGCTAGTACTACTGACTCCATCAAGAAAATGATAGTACAAGATTAGCCTCCTAAAGAAGCTGTTTTTTAAAAATAATATATTTTAAAACCAATTGGTATTATTCTCCCAATAGACTCCATGGTATAAATAAATCATCAATCAATTAGGGTCATTTCAACATCATTGGTGGGAGTGTTCCCAGATCCAGAGCTTCTGGCAGAATGTAATAATCAAAATTGGTCAGATTACCAAATTTGAGATTTTTCTCACTCCTGAATTGTCTCTATTGGACCTTTGGCTGAATTGTCTCTATTGGACCTTTTCCCCACATACGAATTGGCTCTGATAATAAAAAATGGATCTCCTCCTCGGGCTACGAGAACATAGAGACCGTACCTCTACAGCTTGGGCTGACGTTCCGTTTCAAGGATACACTACTTAACAAAGCTGGTTTAAGCATTCTAAAATTTTGTATTAAATATGATGTCCAAACAGTTAATGGGCTCCCCCAATTTCCAGCTGCCGGTGAATTTACATTTGTATCCTCTTGTGCTTGCAGTGTGATAGATTATTGTCTATACTCACCAAATCTATTCCCATTTATTAAAATTTCCATAGAACCGCATACTGAAAGTGACCATCTTCCCTTAGTTTTTTCCTTAAAGATGAACCCAAGGGGAGTTAACTCTATACCATTTCAAAATGAAAACATTTCTTGTGAGGTCATGAAAAGGATAAAGTGGTCTTTATCTCAAGAAAGAGATTTCATTGCTCTTTTTAAGTCTGGGAGGTTCAAAAAATTAGAAATGGCAATTACAAATTCAAATACAGCTGCTGAAGCCCTATTTGAACTTGCCTTCCTCGTTAATCTTTGCAGCTCTAAAGCTGAGGTAGTGAAATTAGGTAGTCCTAATATGTCCAAATGGTTTGACTAGGACTGCTATTCATGGAAAAAGAAATTAAGAGCCTTATTTAAGGAAGCCCAATATGGTAGAGATCCACAGAAGCTATATGACTATTTAGAATGTAAGAAATCCTTCTTGGACGTAATTGCAAATAATAAGAAAAAGTATTTTCAATATAATTGGGACCAACTCCTTTATGCCATAAAATCTAATGATAGTAAATTCTTTTGGAGATTAGTTTCAGACAGCATGAAGCCTAGAGCATTTGCCAACCCTAACATTTCTCCACAAACGTGGGTTGACCATTATTCTAAGATTTTTGAAGATCAAGTCATCCCCTCTACTGTTATAGTTGCTTTTGTATTTTCTGATCTTCCTGTTTGGCCTCCTGTTGAGCCTGAAGAAATTATTGAGTTAATTGATGGTTTAAAAGTTGGCAAAGCAGCAGGTCCTGATGGTCTCCCTGCTGAGATTTTTTAAAAATTTGCAGTCTGGTGGTCTGAACCTTTGGCCAACTTGTTTACATTAATTGACCATTATGCAACTGTCCCAGATTCCTGACTTAACTCCGTAATTGTTCCCAAGGTAATTTAAATCTTCCCAAGAGTTTTTGCCCCATTAGTTTATCCATTATGGGCAAACTATATGCAAAACATTTAGAACATCAACTGACAGATTGGATATATTCGAAAAAACATTGGCCTAGAGCAAATAGGGTTTTTTTTTAAAAAAAAATCTATTGATCATTGTGTCACATTGGCTTTTCTGGCTGACAAATACATGAATACAAGAAAGGGGAAGCTCTATGTAGCTTTTATAGATCTGAAGAGTGCATTCAACTGTGTGGACAGAAACAAACTATGGAATAAACTAAAGAATCTTAATATAGATCCCCGTCTGTTAAATCTATTAAAGAATTTACCTACAAATACAACTTGCCAGGTAAAATTCTTATCTAAAGGACACCTAACTGAAAAAATACCAGTTTGTAAAAGAGTTAAACAAGGGTGTCTGTTAGCACCACATCTTTTTGAACTTTTCTTAAATGATATGGCCAAGTCTGCGTTTTTCCATCTTAGGCGGTCAAGGCAGTTGGCTCCCTTCCTGGATCGTGACGATCTAGCAACAGTGACCCATGCTACGGTCACCTCGAGGTTGGACTACTGCAATGCCCTCTACATGGGGCTGCCCCTGTGCCAAACTCGGAAATTACAGTTGGTGCAGAATGCCGCAGCCCGGCTGTTATTGGGGCTCCCAAGATGGGAGCACATTTGGCCGGGTCTTCAGGTTCTGCACTGGCTGCCAATAATATACCGAGTCCGGTACAAGGTGCTGGTTATTACCTTTAAAGCCCTATATGGCCTAGGACCTGCCTACCTGAAGGGCCATCTCTCCCCACATGTGGACAAAGGAGACCCAGTAGATGTTGTATACCTTGACTTCCAGAAAGCTTTTGATAAAGTTCCTCATCAAAGGCTCCTTAGAAAGCTTGAGAGTCATGGAGTAAAAGGACAGGTCCTCTTGTGGATCAAAAACTGGCTGAGTAATAGGAAGCAGAGAGTGAGTATAAATGGGCAGTCTTCGCAGTGGAGGACGGTAAGCAGTGGGGTGCCGCAGGGCTCGGTACTGGGTCCCATGCTCTTTAACTTGTTCATAAATGATTTAGAGTTGGGAGTGAGCAGTGAAGTGGCCAAGTTTGCGGATGACACTAAATTGTTCAGGGTGGTGAGAACCAGAGAGGATTGTGAGGAACTCCAAAGGGATCTGTTGAGGCTGGGTGAGTGGGCGTCAATGTGGCAGATGCGGTTCAATGTGGCCAAGTGCAAAGTAATGCACATTGGGGCCAAGAATCCCAGCTACAAATACAAGTTGATGGGGTGTGAACTGGCAGAGACTGACCAAGAGAGAGATCTTGGGGTCGTGGTAGATAACTCACTGAAAATGTCAAGACAGTGTGCGTTTGCAATAAAAAAGGCCAACGCCATGCTGGGAATTATTAGGAAGGGAATTGAAAACAAATCAGCCAGTATCATAATGCCCCTGTATAAATCGATCGTGCGGTCTCATTTGGAGTACTGTGTGCAGTTCTGGTCGCCGCACCTCAAAAAGGATATTATAGCATTGGAGAAAGTCCAGAGAAGGGCAACTAGAATGATTAAAGGGCTGGAGCACTTTCCCTATGAAGAAAGGTTGAAACGCTTGGGACTCTTTAGCTTGGAGAAACGTCGACTGCGGGGTGACATGATAAAGGTTTACAAGATAATGCATGGGATGGAGAAAGTAGAGAAAGAAGTATTTTTCTCCCTTTCTCACAATACAAGAACTCGTGGGCATTCGATGAAATTGCTGAGCAGACAGGTCAAAACGGATAAAAGGAAGTACTTGTTCACCCAAAGGGTGATTAACATGTGGAATTCACTGCCACAGGAGGTGGTGGCGGCCACAAGTATAGCCAACTTCAAGAAGGGTTTAGATAAAAATATGGAGCAGAGGTCCATCAGTGGCTATTAGCCACAGTGTATGTGTGTATATAAAATTTTTTGCCACTGTGTGACACAGAGTGTTGGACTTGATGGGCCGTTGGCCTGATCCAACATGGCTTCTCTTATGTTCTTATGTTCCCCAGAGAGTACTGAGATCGGGAACACAAAATCTTCTCATTATCTCTGGGCCAAAAGAAGCCTGCTTAAAATCTACTAGGGACAGGGCCTTCTCTGTTATGGCCCCTACATGGTGGAACCAGCTGCCGGAGGAGGTGAGGGCCCTGCGGGACCTTACTCAGTTCCGCAGGGCCTGTAAGACAACCCTCTTCCGGCTAGCTTACACCTAACTGACATAGGAAATTAAATGTAGCTCTATCAGACTCTTGCTATGCGTACTGTTGCAATGTTTAATGTTTTGAATGTTTTGAATGTTTTAAATGCTTAAATATTTTAAATACCTAATTTAAATTTATGTTTGATCTACCTGTTGTAAGCCGCCCTGAGCCACCTTGGTGGGAAGGGCGGGATATAAATAATAAATAAATAAATAAAATGGCACAATATCTTAGTTCCATAAATGGGCACCCGCCTAAGTTAAATGATCTCTCAGTCCCAATATTATTGTATGCTGATGATACAACTATACTTTCCTGCACAAGAGTCGGCCTGCAGCTATACCTGAAAGCTTTTAACAACTACTCCCAGCTTAACTCACTTGCTATAAACTATTCCAAATCTAAAGTTGTGGTCTTTTCTAAAAGTTGGCGACCACAAAAATGGTATATAGGCAAGCAGGAAATTGAGCAATCCAAATGCAGTTCACCATGATAGAATAATAAATATAGCTAGTTTTTCTTCATCTCAAATTAAACAGTTTTATTATTAAAAAGGAAACCAATGTTTGCCTGCTGCAATCAGAGCATTTAATGCTAAAACACTATCACAAATTTTGTATGGTATCCCTCTGTGGATTAATGCTCTGATCCAAAAAATAGAAAATATCTAGGCTGCTTTTCTGCAACAACTTTTAGGAATCCCCAACTGTGTTCCTTATTTTGTAATCTGTTCAGAAACAGGCCAATCTCTGATTGAAACAAAAACTTGAACTCTAACTTTTCAATATTGGTTACGGATATTTTATAGGGCTGAACCAGCTAGCTTGCTCAACTACCTAAAAAGAGACCCTTATAATGCTGCTTGGCAAGATGGAATCATGTCAAAGCTCAAACACATGGGGATTGCTATTGATGATCTATTGCAATTGATGAATCTTATAATTTTAGATTTGTCAAACAGAGAATCTTAGATCTAGAATCTCATTGCCGCCCTAGTCGGAATAAAGAGGCTGACACAGAATGTTGGGAAACGGGCCACTTTATTTAATTAACACAATTAACACGGCAAGGGCAACCTGCGGTGGGACAAGCCCTGGGGTCTTCCTCAGACCCCGCCAAGTCCCACGAAGGGCGAGTCACCCTGCCCCCAGCACGAGCCATAAGATTCTGGCTAATGCCAGGCCGGCCAGTCCAAAACCCTCCCCTAAACTTCTGCCCCGATACCCAGAAGGAGGCGAATTTAGGAGGAGGCATGAATACGATCCGCATTATACAGCATTGAGCCGTAAAGCCCATCTGCCGCTCCTGCGTATCGACTGCACAAACAGGTGCAGCTGCCTGGGTGCTCGCCTGCAAGGTATAAACCCCTTGCACCTTCTGCCAAGTGACCGAAATTAAACCCCACCCTTTACCTAATATCCACACCACTGTCGGTAGTACAAGGTAGGCGAAAAAACACCCCACCACATGCCAATCAGGTGAGATGAAAAATTCCTACCTGGCCCCTAATAAGACGACCGGTCAAACCTGTACTACACAGGGTGGGTGGGTGGGCCGAGAGCGGCAACGCGACTGCTGGGAGGGCGGGGCCGAGGCTACAATAGCCCCGACGCTCCACCCGACCGCCACTCCCGGATGGACGGAAGCTCAAGCGCAGCCTCCCCTCCTTCCAGGGAGGCAAAAGGCGGCCCCGTGGCGCGCAGCCGCTTTGTGGCGCGGCCTTTGCGGGGCCGAATTGCCCCCCTAGTCGGAATAAAGAGGCTGACACAGAATGTTGGGAAACGGGCCACTTTATTTAATTAACACAATTAACACGGCAAGGGTAACCTGCGGTGGGACAAGCCCTGGGGTCTTCCTCAGACCCCGCCAAGTCCCACAAAGGGCGAGTCACCCTGCCCCCAGCACGAGCCATAAGATTCTGGCTAATGCCAGGCCGGCCAGGCCAAAACCCTCCCCTAAACTTCTGCCCCGATACCCAGAAGGAGGCGAATTTAGGAGGAGGCATGAATACGATCCGCATTATACAGCATTGAGCCGTAAAGCCCATCTGCCGCTCCTGCGTATCGACTTCACGAACAGGTGCAGCTGCCTGGGTGCTCGCCTGCAAGGTATAAACCCCTTGTACCTTCTGCCACCGCCAATGCCAAGCCTCTGCTTAGGCAATGGCGCCCCACAGAGCAGCCAAGGCCGCCCACCCTTGCCGAATGTCGTGAAAGAAGGCCCGATTACCCACACCGGCAGATGAATCACATCTGGCCGGCACTGCACCCACATGCCCTTCCTGCCAGGAGGGAGAAGGAAGGTACCCAGACCTTTTCCAAGGCCGCCACAGGGCCAGATTCGCCATCCGTCAGGCCCGCTCGACCCAGCCGGGTCCTGAGCATCCAGCCAGACCAGTGTAATAGGCGCCCGGTTAGTCGGACTCCAGGCCACCCCCACACGATGGCCCGGAGCTCCGCCACCGACTTTGCTAACAAAAAAGTGGGGGGGAGCTGCCACACCAACCCCGATCGTTCCCACAAGGGAATGCAAACAGAGGAAGGTACCCAGACCATCCCCCAAAGGCCACCACAGGGCCAGGTAAGGCTTCCGTCTGGCCCGCTCGACCCAACCAGGCCCAAGCAGACAGCCAGACTCCAAAGTGGCAGCCAGGTGAGTCGGACTCCAGGCCACCCCCACACGATGGCCCGAAGCTCCACCACCGGCTTCAAACAAAAATGCAGGGGGGGGGCTGTCTCTCCCACCCCGATCATTCCCCACCAAGGTGAATGCTGACAAAGGAAGGTACCCAGACCGACCACCAAGGCCACCACAGGGCCAGATAACGCTTTCGTCTGGCCCGCTCGACCCAACCAGGCCCAAGCAGCCAGCCAGACATACCAATAATTGACAGCCAGAGGGGTCGGACTCCAGGCCACCCCCGCACGATGGCCCGACGCTCAGCTACTGCTTTCAGCAACGGAGGGAGCTGCGGCCAACTCATCCCCCAGGCACCCCAGCATTCCGCCACAGCCCGCACCCACAGCACCAAGGCTGTCGCTGGTGATCTCCTTGCATAATGGGCCGCCCAAAAATCATACGGACCATAAATGAATCAGCCTGCCTTGGCGGGACACCCACCTCCTGATGGTCAGACCTGGAAAGCCCACTGGTGCAGCAGTGGACGTGGCCCCCATTTGGAAAATGTTGCCGATCCTATACCAAGTCCATCAACCCTTAACCCGGGCCAGACCCATAACCGCCCGGAATGACTTAACGAGGGGGGGGTGACTCTGTACACACACCCCTCCAGCCCATAGCGTTGACGCTTGCACCGTCACACACCGGGCCCGCTCAGGGACGAATAAGCAACAAGTGCCCATAACTAATGATCCGGTAGATCGGCATACCTGCCGCCCAACTCTTCCAAGATTTGACGTCGCCATGTGACGCCCAGACCACCAATCGTTCCGGGCAGCCAAATAGGCCTCTACCCAAAGGATGTCAAAAGTGAACGTCGGCGTGACCGCAGAAAATCGTGCCGTCTCCTGGCCTGAGCCGTCTCAGGCAAACCTGGTTAAACCTCCTGGTATGGACGGCGAGGAGGCATCCTGCGCACCCGGCTCATGCAACAACCTTTTGACCACTTAGGACTCTAAATCCCCGACTAGCTTTGAAACGCTAATCATCTTGCTAAGAAGCCAAGGTGGCCAACTATGCCAGATAGGCCTTACCTTTAGGCCCAATAACATTCTGAAGCGCACAGAACGACATACAACCACCGCAACATTGGGCCGACTATCCCGACGGCGCATATGCCTACCCGTCCTACCTTGTCAAGTGACAAGCTCAGCACCATCCGTGTACCTGGGGACAAGGTAACACAAATGCCCTGCCGCTATCGCCTAGCGAGCTACAGAGACTCCCCGAAAATTGGTTCCAGCAGAAAATCTGCCTCCAACCACCGACATAATGCTCGTCCCTTCTCTAGACAATGTGTCCATCGCAAGTAACTATCCCGTGGTATGCTTATCCTGAAAAACAACACATCTACTGAGGCATCGTAGAGTAAAGCCATTACCGCGTTCATTACTGGCATGGACTTAGATAGCAATGATTAACAACGGGTGCAGCCGGCCAATTGACGCAACCAGCCATACGCCTTATTAGCCGTCCGCGCCCCCAGATCCCTATTACCACGAAAACTAGCTGTTAATGTGCAGCACGATGGAAGGGGGGGTGGAGGGACTATATGGCGCCGAAAGACGCCACAATCCAACTCTCCCCGAGGCCACCATTCTAACGGTGAAATCAGGCTCCCGACAAGCTTAAGAAACTAACCGCACTCCATGCCATCTAGTATAATGACTGTAAGTCGCTACCGAGCTGTTGTCCTCCCGTCGGGATTCGCAAAGCCAAGTGTACCGGGTCCAGCTCAATCCCCGCTGAAATTCTACAATGAACCCTGGGGGTGAGCCCTTCGGACAGCCTCCACACTACAATGTATGAAAAAAGGGGTGTGTGTGTGGGGGGGGAGGGGCCACCGCCCCAGCACACAAAGGCGACCTAACCAGGGTACGAAGCGCCACCCGCGCCACATTCCCAATTTTTTGGCCCCCACTGACATAATAGTCTGCCTCAACTCAGACCCGACCAACTACTCCTCATGCAGCTTGCCCGGGAAAACCCAATTAGCAGGGCCATTGATATCCACTTCCGATTGGAAGGAACTTGCCCTTTCTTAAACCCCTTGAAAGAAAACAAACCATTCCGGCCGGAATTACCGTCGCCGCACCCACGCAGAAAATTAACCCATAACCGATATGGCTGCCTTATAATGCCTTGTACCGCCGGACCACCACAGTCAGCAGCGTCCCACCAAACCGACGGTGGCTCGCCGAATCTGAAGCAAAGATCCATATGCCCGTCTACCCGGACCCTCTTTAGTAGGGTACGCCGTAAATCGAACCTGGGCCCTGCACATCAAGCAGCTGCTCAGCCAGTGGGAAACCGACCCAGAAAAAGGCGGGACGGCTAGTGAAGAAGAAAGCGAAAGCCAGGCAGAAGGCCAGCAGCATCCCCATCTCCGGCCGCCAGGAACGGCCAGCCTGGCATGGCGCCCTTTTCTTGGGTGGGCAGGGGACCACATCCACAAACCCTGGCAGACCGTTACCCAGAACCCCCAAAGAAGTCTCCACTGCCTACCTCCCCCAACAAGAACTCGGTCTTCCATTAGAGGTCTCCCATTCCAGGCAATGACCTTAACAAGCCCTGCATAGAAACCTAAATACTAGCCATGGACGACCCGCCCGGCCACAGGGACTGACAGGACTCAGCCAGCCCAGACTAACTGACTCAGGGGGACTTCGGCACGGCTGGGGAAGCCCGGCCTTCCCTATGCATTTCCACCCCCCAGCAAATGATCCATAAGACATAAGAGAAGCCACGTTGGATCAGGCCAATGGCCCATCCAGCCCCACACTCTGTGTCATAAGAACATAAGAGAAGCCATGTTGGATCAGGCCAACGGCCCATCAAGTCCAACACTCTGTGTCACACAGTGGCAAAAAAATTTATATACACACATACACTGAGGCTAATAGCCGCTAATGGACCTGTGCTCCATATTTTTATCTAAACCCCTCTTGAAGGTGGCTATACTTGTGGCCGCCACCACCTCCTGTGGCAGTGAATTCCACATGTTAATCACCCTTTGGGTGAAGAAGTACTTCCTTTTATCTGTTTTAACCTTTCTGCTCAGCAATTTCATCGAATGCCCACGAGTTCTTGTATTGTGAGAAAGGGAGAAAAGTACTTCTTTCTCTACTTTCTCCATCCCATGCATTATCTTGTAAACCTCTATCATGTCACCCCGCAGTCGACGTTTCTCCAAGCTAAAGAGTCCCAAGCGTTTCAACCTTTCTTCATAGGGAAAGTGCTCCAGCCCTTTAATCATTCTAGTTGCCCTTCTCTGGACTTTCTCCAATGCTATAATATCCTTTTTGAGGTGCGGCGACCAGAACTGCACACAGTACTCCAAATGAGACCGCACGATCGATTTATACAGGGGCATTATGATACTGGCTGATTTGTTTTCAATTCCCTTCCTAATAATTCCCAGCATGGCGTTGGCCTTTTTTATTGCAGACGCACACTGTCTTGACATTTTCAGTGAGTTATCTACCACGACCCCAAGATCTCTCTCTTGGTCAGTCTCTGCCAGTTCACACCCCATCAACTTGTATTTGTAGCTGGGATTCTTGGCCCCAATGTGCATTACTTTGCACTTGGCCACATTGAACCGCATCTGCCACGTTGATGCCCACTCACCCAGCCTCAACAGACCCCTTTGGAGTGCCTCACAATCCTCTCTGGTTCTCACCACCCTGAACAATTTAGTGTCATCTGCAAACTTGGCCACTTCACTGCTCACTCCCAACTCTAAATCATTTATGAACAAGTTAAAGAGCATGGGACCCAGTACCGAGCCCTGCGGCACCCCACTACTTACCGTCCTCCACTGCGAAGACTGCCCATTTATACTGACTCTCTGCTTCCTATTACTAAGCCAGTTTTTGATCCACAAGAGGACCTGTCCTTTTACTCCATGACTCTCAAGTTTTCTAAGGAGCCTTTGATGAGGAACTTTATCAAAAGCTTTCTGGAAGTCAAGGTAAACAACATCTATCGGGTTGCCTTTGTCCACATGTTTGTTCACCCCCTCAAAGAAATGTAACAGGTTAGTGAGGCAAGATCTTCCCTTGCAGAACCCATGCTGAGTCTTCCTCAATAACCCGTGTTCATCAATGTGCCTACTCATTCTGTCCTTGATAATGGTTTCTACCAACTTTCCCGGTATTGAAGTCAGACTGACTGGCCTGTAATTTCCCGGATCTCCTCTGGAACCCTTTTTAAAGATGGGGGTGACATTTGCTACCTTCCAGTCCTCAGGAACGGAGGCAGATTTCAACCGAAGAACATAAGAGAAGCCAACTGAATCATGCCAATGGCCCAACCCCTTTGTGTCACAGAAGAACAGAAGAGAAACCATGTTGGATCGACAAATGGCCCATCCACCTGTGCCACAGAAGAACATAAGAGAAGACATGTTGGAACAGGCCAATGGCCCATCCAGTCCAACACTCTGTGTCACATAAGAACATAAGAGAAGCCATGCTGGATCAGGCCAATGGCCCCTCCAATCCATCACTCTGTGTCACGGAAAAACATAAGCGTAGCCATGTTGGATCAGGCCAATGGCCCATCCAGTCCAACATTCTGTGTCACATAAGAACATAAGAGGAGCCATGCTGGATCAGGCCGATGACCCATCCAATCCAACACTCCGTGTCTCATAGGAACATAAGAGAAACCCTGTAGGATCAGGCCAATTGCCCAACCAGTCCAACATTCTGTGTCACATAAGAACATAAGAGGAGCCATGCTGGATCAGGCCAATGGCCCATCCAGTCCAACACTCCGTGTCTCCTAAGAACATAAGGAAAGTCCTGTAGGATCATGCCAGTGGCCCATCCAGTCCAACATTCTGCATCACATAAGAACATACGAGGAGCCATGCTGGATCAGGCCAGTGGCCCATCCAGTCCAACACTCCGTGCCACATAGAAACATAACAAAAGCCACCCTGGATCAGGCCAACGGCCCATCCAATCCCCCACTCCATGTCACAGAAAAACATAAGAGAGGCCATGTAGGACCCGGCCCACGGCCCAGGACTCTGCGTCACCGAAGACCATAAGAGGAGCCATGCCGGGCCAGGCCAATGGCCCACCCAGTCAAACGCTCCGCGCCACACAGTGGGTGCCCAGGAGGGTACGGCCCCTTCCCCCAGAGACCCCCCTTTCTCCCAAAATATACACATTCCGAAGGAGGGTGGTGGTGGGGAACCATCTCCAACGAGTCGCGGCCCAATACTGCGGCTACTTGCGTGTGGCGGGCGGGGGAGGGGGGGGCGAAGGAGGGGGGAAGAGTGAATAAAACCTTGCCAGACCCCCCCTGCATGCCGGCCAACCGCTAGGCTTCGTCGCTCTCCTTCGAAGGCCATCAGCCCTCAGGCCACACGCCTCGCGATCCGCTCCCCGCGGGAGCTCGCGGACCCGACCCCGTCCCGGTCATCCCCAGGGCTGTCCGGCCCGATGCCGCCTGATGCGGCCCTCATCCACTCTCGGCCTCAGACACCGGGGCCTCCGATCAGGCTGAGAGCGGCAATGCAACTGCTGGGAGGGCGGGGCCGAGGCTACAATAGCCCCGACGCTCCGCCCGACTGCCACTCCCAGATGGAGGGAAGCTCAAGCACAGCCTCCCCTCCTTCCAGGGAGGCAAAAGGCGGCCCCGTGGCGCGCAGGCGCTTTGCGGCGCGGCCTTTGCGGGGCCGAATAAACTGTGTCCTGTCCAATTTTATCCCTGCTCTCCTGCCTCACTTGGACTTGTTCAGACGGCTAGGAAAATGGCCAAATATTTATCTGAACTAGATAATCTGCAACATCGAAGAGCTTTTCTGCTGGCTAGGATGAATGCATTTCCCTCCAATGTTCTCTATGGGAGATTTCTTCAAGTCCCCTTTAGCGAGAGACATTGTCTATGCGGGTCAAGCTCGCTGCCTTCCATCCAGCATATTTTATTGAACTACCAACTGTATATTAATCTCCGGAAGGTTCTATTAGATAGTCTTTTCTTATCATCCTACATTCAAGAAAATAGGATTGATTACCATTTCCTATTAAATGACAACATAATCGATATCACAAAAGCTGTTGCCAAATTCTTGGCTGAAATTGTTAAAAATTATTCTAAGCAGGTTTTATTGTGATCTTAATCTTAGTTTAGCCTTTTATGCCTTGAACAGACATATCTGATTGTTGTTTGATTGGCAAGTCTCTGAATATCTCTTTTCATTATGCTAATAAAGGTGTGATTAGACTCTCCCCACTCCCAAAGCAAAAAAATAATAATAATAATCTCACTATTGCTGGCTGCAGCCAGGTTAGCCATTGCCTCCAAATGGAAGATGCCCATAGACGCTTTGCTAGACAATTGATACAAAAAAAAAAAAAATGAACACAGTTCATCATGGGGAAAATCATAGATGGGCTGCCTAACCCACTCAATGATGGTCAGCAAAGTTCTTTTGTTTCCATGTGTTATCTGGTGATCCAGTTTCTTGCAGAAAATGATATAATCTCTTCTACTTTTAATCACCATCCCTGGCTATGTTCTTGAGTGTATCTGACAATTCTAGTTAGATGGGAGTTTCCCATTTCTCCCCTTAGTTTGTATGATTACTGCTGAACATTAAAGTATACTTACCCGGCTTTCATGTAATGATCTTTATGCTATAGAAATGTATCTTCACTTTGCACACAGTAATGACTGTGCTGATTGTTCTGTGGAATTTGCTGGTTATTCTGAGACTTTCTGCAATTTATAGTCTGTCGGGTACTAAACAGTCAACAACCATCTTCCTTATCTTCAAACCCTTTCCAACCCTCCCAGCAATTAACACGGAACAATGGTCACATTCAACAGCCAGTTTCCTTATCACTACCCTTCCAGGAAGCCCGACCAAACAATGGGCACATCCACAAACCAATTGCCCTTTCATCACACCCCCTCCAGCCTAGGAATAGCAGCTCTCCAGCAGCCCTGGCTCCACTCAATGCACAGCAGCCAAGAAGGTCTGAGTGCCTGCTCCGGCTGCAACACCACTGAGGATGTTCTCCGCAGCTGAGAACGAAACGTCTGGAAGGAAAACTTTCTCCAGTAGAACACGGCACTTGATCCCGAAAGATTCTACAAACCCTAATACGTATAAAATGTTTTTTTTTAAATCAAATAGTTTAAGGAAGCAGTCTTCTAAATCTTTCTGTTTATTTCTATGGCTTTCACACTTATGTTTATGCATGTCGTTTTCATTTCAGTTCTTAACTACATTTTATAACAGGAGAAAGTATCATTCATATGATCAATCACTAGATGGTACTATCATTAGTTTTAGTTCGGATTGAATTGATTTCTCTATGATTCTTGCTTCCTTTACGACAGTAAATATGGCTACAATCTTGACTATTATTATCTAAGCTTTCCATGACAAATTGTTTATTCAGAAGAAGAAGAAGAAGATATTGGATTTATATCCCGCCCTTCACTCTGAGAATCTCAGAGAAGCTCACAATCTCTTTTACCTTCCTCCCCCATAACAGACACCCTGTGAGGTGGGTGGGACTGGAGAGGGCTTTCACAGCAGCTGCCCTTTCAAGGACAACCTCTGCCAGAGCTATGGCTTACCCAAGGCCATGCTAGCAGGTGCAAGTGGAGGAATTAAACCTGGTTCTCCCAGATAAGAGTCCGCATACTTAACCACTACACCAAACTGGCTCTCCAGCCAGCCTCTGGAGGTGGATTGCTACAAAACAGAGAATTTAAATAAGACAATGAAATACTTACTAGTATCATGAGATCGAGGCCAGGATTCAGTGCAGAATTAGATTTTCAGTAGTTCTGTGTTTGCATATAGATTTACAGGGTTGTCAAATCCAAGTTGGGAAATTTGTGATTTGGGAGTAGTCTGGAGCAGGTGAAGTTTGGGGAAGAGGTAAAGGTTAGCAGGGAGGTGATGCCATAGAGTCCAGTCTACAAAGCTGCCACTGGAGGCCAGTGACCCTACTGTAGAATAAAATTGTTCTATTTCTATTTAAATTTGTATTTATTTCTATTTTCTATAAAAATTAAAAATTGAGGTGTCTCCTGTTCTGGATGGGGTTACACTCCTTCATAGCTTGGGGCTGTTGCTGGACCTGGACTCCTGTTGGGTAAAAAGGTGGCGGTGGTGACCAGATGCACCTTTCATCAGTTGTTCCTAGGCAAGAAAGATCTTTCCACTGTGATGAATGCCCAAGTAACATCTAGATTACTGCAATGCATGCTACATGAGGCTGCTCTTGAAGACTGTGTGGAAGCTACAGTTGGTACAGAATGCTGGGGACAGAATGCTGGTTGGTTCTTGATTTGCTTTTGGGCCCAATTCAAAGCTTATTGTTCAGCATTCATTTCTTTATTTGTTTTAAAATATTTGCACACCATCTGTCCACCCTTGTTTAATAAAATTGCAGAAGACTGTTGTGATCTCAGGGAGTCTGGTGGTATACTACAGATTCTCCATTTGTGCCTGAGTGGGCTTGCAGACCTGAAGCCTTGCACTGGCTCTGAAATAAAGGGAGTAATAGCACAGTTATTATCTTGGATGCTTTTCACATACTACTTGCCACATACTACTTCTAATCAGTTGGCCTTGGGAGCTGCAATGAACTGAACTTTTTAAAAGCTTAGAAGTGCTGTGTAAACAGATAAAGGACTGTGAAGGGTTAAATCTTCACAGAGCTAGAGAGCCTTGAGTGACAGGCTATCCCAAGAGATCTGATTGGTTAGCATCAGCTGAGCAGAGAGAGATGTCTGAATTGGATGCTGAGGAGAATTCAGTCAGATTTCAGCCCTAGCTAAGAGTCAAGTATTGACAGTTTTCAGAATTCATCCCTGACTGAGAGCAGACAGGAGAACTGAAGAAAGTTAGAAGCTCCACCCCCTTTCCTTTGCCTGAATGGGAGTCTCCATACTCAGTCAAACAGTGAGTTAGCTCTGAAGAGTGGAGTGATCCCTGGTCTGCTGTGGTTAGAAACTGCCTGTAGAAACCTTAAAAGTCAGTTTAAAAACTCAAGGTGAGTACTGTTTCAAGATGTTTCAAAAGAAGGGGTTTGGTTACTGGAAAGAGAGTACAAGTCTTCAGGGAACCAAAAGAGTAAGAGAATACTCAAGGAAAGTATACTAGAATGTTTGGGAAAACAATGGAACAGAAGCCTCTCAACAGAAAATTTTAAGTAACTGCGAATCGTTTAAGAAAAAAGTTTGAGTCTAGTGGCACCTTTAAGACAACAAAGTATTATTTGGGATATTCCTTAGATACAAGTTTGTGTGCACACAAGAGCTCATACTTGTGCTGCTTCAGACCAACATGGCTACCCGTTAATAGCTTAAGAAACTTTCATTAGTCTGGAACATAAGAACCAGACTTTGTACATGTCCTGATTTTTCCTTATCTATATTAAGTTACCTCAGAATTCTTCAGCCCCTGATTTCACCTGACCTTTCCCCGCTGTGTTAAATAAAATGTGTTGTTACTTTTGAATTTTAAAATACGTTGAGTGCCATTAAAGTTGTTTAAGTTAAAGTGGGCTCCAGATCCTTCCTGCAGGTTGGGAGTAGACCTGAGATCTGAAATTCAGCACAGATTGAAACCCCAGAACATTGCTGTGCAGCTGCCCAGTCCTGGGGGAGGGGGGGGTCCATCCACTGTCATTCTTCAGAGGTTTCTGACAGCTTTAGGGATGTAAGTATCTTACTTTCTTGCATTGATTCTTCTGTAGATGTGATTTTCTTCTGTTGACTACTTAATCTACTTAATAAAATCTATTTTCCTTCACCATTTGTGTGTTTGTTGCCTCGGTATCCCTTAGAGGAAAAGAACCATTGCCCATTGGCAATACACCAAGTGCTTGATATAGTTTAACAGGAATAAAGATCAATTAAGACTCTATAGAATGCAATACACTACAATAAAAGAACATCAGATTACTAAAAGAGAACAAATTCCCAACAGCAGCAGCATGACAAAAATAATTAAGGCCATAGGCCGCAAACAACACCCCCCCCCCAAGACTGTTTTAGAACCAGTCCAAGCCAAAGCAGGAGAAACATTAAAAAACATTCAAAACCCAATGGAATAAATAATTGATTATTTGGCCACCTGGCAGACTGTGGAATTAGCAGGGCTGAAGCTGGCTAAATTTGCTTCATAGGCTCTTGGTTTAGAGAGAGAGGTGTTTGGCTGCCTGGGCTCCTAGTTTGAGATCCATTGCACCATTAATGGACAAAGAAAGGGAGATCCTATAAACATGAATGCCCCATTTGTGAGCAGAGACCCCAAAGGAAATCTTGAGCTTGGATCCACTGGAGTGTTTCCATGAAGAATTTCTGCCTGCAGAGTGTTACCTGAGAAAATCACACCCCATGGGCAGAAATCCTTCTTTCTGCAGAAATGCTTTTGTGAGTCCAGGTGTTGGTGGTTTGTAATAATACAGTAATAGGTAAGAACACTACACATCTCTCATAGAGCACAGGATAATTATCTGAATATACAATCAAATCCAGTTAATAAGAAGTTTGCATTTTTCTCCCTATGATTCATGTAGGATTACACTGGAAGAGTTGGGATAATTAAAATGTTTCATTTTAGGTCATGAGAGTTGTACTTAGTTTCTTTCATCATATTAGTTAGTGAAGCACCCATCCACTCAAGGAGAAAATTGAACCACCAACCAACAAAGAGAAGACTGACTGTTGCGTGTAGGATTACCTTCAGGATCATCTATCAAACATCTGTAATAAACATAAGCTGAAGTTGGATTTTCTGGCACAAAGCGGCTGAGTAGATTGCAGTCCTACTCATTAGGATGTACTGATGTAGTGGTTTAATGCATTATGCAAGGCTTTGGAATGCTCCAAGGGCAAACTGGCCACCAAGGACTTCATTAACAAAATGGTAGCCACTATTCTGTATTCATTGGAAGTTTACTAGTGAATAAACAGCTCAGTTCTGGTTTAAAACACATACAGCATGTTTATAGTCTTCTAACGAATGGATGGTGAACAAGAAACTTAAACTTAATCCAGATAAAGTGGAGATTATGTTGGTTAACCAGTTTGAAACATCAGCCTGTTTAGAATGAGGCTGCATTCCTCCTAAAAGATAAGAATTGCAGTGTGAAGATATCGTTAGATGATCTGTGGAGCCTTAGCCAATGTCAGTTCAGTTCACGAACTGAGAAAGGTTAATTGGGTATAATCCTGATCATATACAGGTTGGACTAACCTGCTCTATGTGTGACTGCTCTATGTGTGGCTGCTCTATGTATGGCCTGCTCTAACCTGCTCTATGTGTGGCTGACCTTGAGGGCAATTTTGAAGTTTTAACTGATGCAGGATGTGGCTGTAAAATTGCTTTCACTGGCTGCCAGTTTGCTTCTGGGCATAATTCAAAGGGCTAATAATTGCCTTTAAAGGCCTATGTGGCCTGCCCCATTTTTATGCTACTGACCAAGATAGTGTTTTGATGCCCTATATTTAAGTGCCTTCATTTAATGAAAGGAGATTGTTGGCCTTGTCCCCCACCAGTCCGGCTTCCATCCAGGCCATGAGACAGAGACAGTTTGGTCGCCCTGGTGGATGACCTCCAGCAGCATCTGGATCGAGGTGGTTCAGTGGTACTGATGTTGTTAGACCTATCAACTGTATTTGATATGGTTGACCATCAGTTGCTGACCCACTGTCTTGCCGACGCAGGGATCCAGGGGTTGGCCTTATAGTGGCTTTCCTCTTTCCTTTGCAGTAGGGGACAAGGAATGTCAATTGGGGAAGAATCATCCCGGAGACACACGCTTAACTGTGATATGCCTCAGGGGGCGGTTCTATCCCCAATGTTGTTTAACATCTACATGCGACCCCTTCCCAGATTGCCCAGAGGTATGGGCTGGGTTGCCACCAGTATGCCAATGACACCCAGCTCTATTTACTAATAGACGGCTGATCTGATGATGTCCCAGAAAACCTGGACCAGGCATTGCAAGCTGTGGCTAGATGGCTTAAACTGAGCCGACTGAAGTTGAATCCGATGAAGACAGAGGTCCTTTGCCTAAGTTGTGGCAGTCTGGGCAGGGGAGTTCCCCTACCAACTTTTGACGGTGCACCACTGACAATGGCGCGCAAGGTCAGAAGTTTGGGGGTGCTACTGGAGCCCTCCCTGACAATGGAGACCCAGATAGCAACAACTGCAAAATCCTCCTTTTTCCATCTTAGGAGGGTGAAACAGTTGGCTCCTTTCCTTGACCATAGCACCCTGGCAACTGTGATCCATGCAACGGTTACCTCAAGACTGAACTACTGTAATGCCCTCTACATGGGGCTGCCCTTGTCATGAACCTGGAAACTACAGCTAGTGTAGATGGTGGTGGCCAGGCTGTTAAAGGGGCTGCCCAGGTAGGAGTACATACAGCCGGCACTGCAAGAACTGCACTAGCTGCCAATAGTATACCGGATTTGTTACAAGGTGCTGGTTATTACCTTTAAAGCCCTTTATGGCTGAGGACCTGCTTACCTGAGGGACTGTCTGTCCCCACACATTCCCCAGAGGCTACTAAGATCAGGAACTCAACATCTTTTAGTGATCCCCAGGCCAAGAGAGGTGAGGCTGACAGCTAACAGGGATCGCACCTTCTCAGTAGCAGCCCCCTACTGGTGGAACCAGCTGCTGGAGGAGGTTAGAGCCTTGCGGGACCTCACCCGGTTCCGCAAGGCCTATAAGACCATATTCTTCTGGATTGCTTTTGACTGACTTTGAGACTTTTAACAGCAGGAGGAATCCAGGGAATACTGATGTCATCGAACTTGAATAACATCAGAATCGAACTTGAATAACTTCACAATGTTATTAGCACCAACGGTTTTAAATTTAAGTGATTTTATTAATATGATGTACTAACATGTTAGTCTCCTATTGTCTTATAATGATTGTTGTAAGCCGCCCTGAGCCTGCCTCAGCGGGGGGGGGGGGGGTGGAGTATAATAAAACCTAAACCTTGTCCATATAACCCAAAAATAAAGCATGATATATTAATTATGGATTTTTGGATAAATACCCACTACCCAAGAATTCAATCCAAAATTTCAGTCACTGAAACTGTTCTGTTTCTGTGTTAAAATCTAACTGCAATCTCAAAGCTGGCAGAAAGGAGGGGCAAGAGGATGAGCCTTAAAGCTCTAAGTGCAGAGTACTTGGGTGCCTGCATTTGAGTATGTTAATAATAATATGTGGCTGAAGTAAGACAATGGTCTACTTAGATGACATTTTGCTACTATGTCACATCAAAGTGCTATGAGTCAAATTGCTAGAAAGCAAATCCCTCCTCTTGAAGCAGGAAGGGCTGTATGACTACAGAGGCCGACAGACTCTCCCAAGAGGAGACTTCAAATTTCCTGGACAGGGAGAAGGAGCTTCCTTTTCTTGGTGTTCTGACTAGTGAGGCACAAGCCATGAAAGACTAAGCTTTTCCTAGGGACTCCATTTTGTCCATTTGGAAAGGGATGATGGGGAGAAGTCCCACTGTGAGAACTACTGCAATTTCAGGTAAAACTGGTTTGCCTATTTAAACATTGTTTAGAATAAGCATTTAGGATAAGTGTAAGGAAAGGGGACTATGTGTTTTCAACTCTATTTTGTACTCTTACTCAGCCTGAATACTTGAACACACCATGTGTATTGTATTTATTTGTTTGACTTGCTTATATTTGAGTGCTTTGAGCCTGATATCTGCCTACTTGGTCTTGCTGTCTGAAGTGCGGTAGCAGAGATAAGCTATGAGTAAACTTGCCATGCTGGGAGTGAGAACTTGAAGTACATCAACCCTACCCAACACGTAGGAGCAAAGTGGGAGGCAAGGCAACTTGACAGAGACTCTAAACAGCAATGTAGGTACCAATGTGTGATTCCATTTAGCAGGAGGTACCTTCAGAGTAGCTGGTAGCAGCAGTTGTTATGCAGTTAATTTTGGGCATGCTGGAAAGTGAGAAGATGGCACAATGGCATCAAGCAGACACTTGGGATGACTACAAGGGTTTCCCCTCTCTCAGGGTGCGGTCACACGTACCATAAGTGATGACACAGCTCCGTCTGTCTGACGGATTATATGTGTTCGTTCAGACATACACATCTGGCAATCGAGCGTCATCCGGGGTCATTCCAACTTGCTGTGGATCAGTGCCGCGTTAATTTGACAGCACATAAAGTCCAGCCCTTTTTCAAAACAGCGGCACAAGATCGGCTTTTTGTTGTTTGGACAGCTCACGCGCGATACTGCCTCTCACCTTTAAAAAAAAAAAAAGCCCCAGCAGACATGCGCATTGCCAGATCATCCGGGAATCTGAGGTGACGCTTCTGCTTCTCCAATCAACACAGGATCGGAGGGGGGGGGGAACGTTATCCCACTATTCAGAACAGGAAAAAATTCTTTTTTTTTCAATGTGGAAGATTTCAAGATAACATTGTCACTGCCAATTTCTAGGAAAATAATTCCTGGCAGTTCCGTGGTTTGGATCGGCAACGTTAATTCTGGAAACTTTCACCCTTCCCCCCTGCCTCTGAAGAAAGTTTTGATTTCCCAGCTCCAAACAGTTGGACGCATGTTCAATGGACCCCCTCCCCTCCCAGAAATCACCATCTGATTATGCATGCTCCAAGAAATGAGTGTGATAGTATTGGATGTCTGATCGCGCACAACAGAATGAATCGCATGCTTGGATGCTCGTCTGAACTGCCCTGCATCGAATCAATATTCAGCAGTTCAGATTTGAGCGCTACACACATGCTTTTAATGGTACGTGTGACCGCACCCCCTGAAACCAAACAAAAGAAATGGGGGGGGGGCTAGCTTTCAAGTCTGTTCCTTCACATATTAATTTAGTCATGTTAGTTATATTTATCTGTATTAACTAATCCACACATTATTAAAACATTTATGCTAGGAGCAGCCCAGTTGATTGCCAGTATTCTGAGTAACACCGCCCTGGCTCAAAACTCAGCCAATGTTACTCCAGCTCCTTTTCTCTTTTGTTAATCACTGGTGAGCAGCACCAATGCTCACCTTTCCTCCCCTTCACATACTAGCCCAGTGCACTTGGCAGCCCCATGGGTTCACTGAATGCACAGGGAGGGAGATCAGAAGCGAGTGCAGTAGCTCCAGCCCCTGCCTGGTCATTTGCAGGAACACAGAGGAAATAGACACACAACCTCTTCCTCCCTGTGATCAACAACACTGCTTTTAGAATGTCCCTGATGTTAGCCCTGGACTCCCTCTCCCACCATTTATGGACTATAATTCTCCTGGCTCTGATGCCGGATCTACATGTACTCTTAGCCACTATGGACTTCTGTCTTTAAACTCACAGGCCCACTGCATTATTGACATTCAGTCTTATTGGACTACAAATGGTTGGCTCTTGTGCCAGCCTCAGTATGGACATTTGCCCTGTATGAGTTATGCAGCAGTGTTCCAGCCAAGCTCCAGCCAGCTTCTTGCTTGTGCCAGTGACTGTGACTGTTAGGTTTGCCTAGCAAAAAGGACTCTAGTTTGTGCTTCCCAGATGAGCTGCTCAGCCCTGCAGAAAGTGACTGCACTCCTGTCATCCAGATGACAGTGCCAGAAGCAGCCCCTGACAGAAGCAATGCTTCTGAGATGTCCCAAAACAACAACAGTCATTCCTGCAGACCTCTATACCAAGGAAATGTCCAGAACACGTATCGCATTCCCATGATCAGGCTTGCTTTGGAGATGAAAATGAAGAAGCCTACAGTTAACCATAGATTTGCTGTCACATCTTCATACCTAAGAAAAGACTCTTCCTGCCAACCATTCAGGCAAGAGTCTGACATAATGAAACGTTCTGGTAGATGATCACTGTCAACGACTTAATCCTATCATGTAGACCACTTCCATTGTGTTAGTTACGATGTCACAATAGTAAATGATTTGGTGCTAGATTGCCCATGTTGTTTTCTTTATTTTATCAACGCCAATTAATCCTTTTGTCAAACCCAGGGTGATATCAGGCATCACCTGACATAGCCTTAGGACATGAATTGGCTATAAGATGGCCATTTTTTTTTGCCAATTCAGTGTGTCTCTTACCCTTGCTGTATGAGCCACCCCCAATTACCTGATCATTTTTGGGTCCATTATTGTGAGATACGCTGGTTATTTCTTGATCCCCCTTCCCTTATTGTCTTCACTATTGGACTGTTCTTTTAGATTCTTTGAGATTGGTAAAGTATAGCCCTGACTGTGTTTTATCCCTTATATATTTCCCTATCCAATTTCCTTGTATTTTTCCTTAGACTATGTGATTGTAGTATGATTTATTTTCCTTGTATGCTTGAACTATTTTTCTAATAAAAATTCTTTTTAAACTACAAATTCTCCTCATTATTTCGATAGGATCCTGTGTAGACAGACCCCGCACATATGCCATCTTTACCCACCTGTATAAATTCCCCTGTACCTCATTCAAGGGCAATTTGGCTAACACTGATCACAGAGAACAAGAGTTTGCACAGCCACTTCCTCCACACAGTTTCCTGTGCAGATAGCCTGGCAATTGCATGGAGGTGGGGGAGGGATCAGCACCCTCACTTCCACTCTCCCTCCTTGTTTATTCATTGAACATGGGCCTATCAAGTGTACTGGGCTAGAGTAAAACAGCTAAGGATTTGGCTGATGGTGTTTGACATCAAGTGGCAACACAGACAATGCCTCGGGTGTTCACCAGTTTGTTCTAACCAACCCACACTATTCCCACAAACCTAATTACAGTCTAATGAGGTAAAGACCAGGACTGATTATTATGACCCTCACACATAATCTGACATAGGCAATGCAAAGACTGTCTTTTAGACCAGTTGAAGGAAGCCCCAAAAATTCATGCTTGGTCCAGAATGGCCATCAGCTAATCCATATTATAAAAACAGGGTGAGCTGGTGAGACAGCAGTTAAAAAAATCAGCGGCTACCAGAGGCAGAGCTGAGTTAAATATTTTCTTTGCCTTTGGCTACTGGCAGATCTCCACAAGGCTTTGAGCACAGCTTGCCCACCATTGCCTCATGCTCCATTTGTAGCATTTATTTATTTATTTTTATTCATTCATTCATTTATGTATTTTAACTTTTATACTGCCCTTCCCGTAAATGGGCTCATGGTGGATTACAAACATTGATTATAAGATAAAAAAGCAACTTAAAACTATAACAGCTAAACTCTAAAAGATGGTGTTCAGACTGTTTCATAATGTATTCATCATGTTAATTTTAGTCACTTTCCAGCAGGTTGTCCATCTAGTTCTTGAGAGGTTGCAGTCCTTATCATTAGTCAGTAACAACAAATAATGACCAATGATGGTAAAAAGTGATAGAAAGGGCCAGATGATATTCTGACATCTGCAGCCTCACCCAAAAACCTGGCAGAATAGCTGTCTTGCAGATAGGGCTGCCAAGCCCCTGGTCCAGGTAGGGAATCCCCCACCCAGGAGGTTCCCAACCCACCAGTCCACATAGGGCCGGCGGGAGAACCTCCCCCTACATCACTGGCATGATGACATCACCTGAAAGTGAAGTCATCAAAATGACGGTGTTGTGCAGGGTCACTCTAGGCATTTCCAGGAAAACTCTATGGTTTTCCCGGATGCTCCAGCCATTTGGGAGGGAAATGCCATAGGTACCATAGAGTTTTAACCTCCCAAATGGATGGAGCATCCGGGAAAATCATAGAGTCTTCCCAGAAATGCCTAGAGTGGCTGTGCACAGGCGCCAGCATTTTGATGATGTCACTTCTGGGTGACTTCATTGCAAAGCATGCATGCTTTGCATGCACGGAAGTCCCCCACTATGGGAAGCAGGGGACTTGGCAACCCTACTTGCAGGTCCTGAGGAACTGTAATCTGCACTACAAACTGTAGTAGGGGGAAACCATGCCCCCTAGTTTATACAGTAGAGACTGGCATTCTTCATTGTGGTGCCTTGGTTGAGGTGCCTTACAGGTCTTTGTCACTGAGTCTGTAAAGTTTTCAGTAGAGACCATTTTGTTTTCTCAGATGTTTTGTTGTGTTGCTATTTCAGCAAAATATTATTCGTATTTATTATTAATGCTGGCAAACTAATAGCTTTCTACTTTTTTAGTTTTACATGGTACAAGCCTCTTTGAGTACAATTTGTCACAAAGTACTACTTAAAAGTGATTTAAATAAGGGTCCTCCTTCCTAATATATACCAACTCAAGACTATGAAGACTCTAATGATTTGGTGATAAGAACTGCCCTCCTTAAATTTTTCAATGAACTTTAAGAAGAACTGGGGAAAGAAACTTCTTATGAAATGGTTTTGAATAAGAGATGTGATTTGAAGGAAACATTTTAATTTATTTTTAGCTGGGCTAAATATCTTAAGATTTATCAGCTTGCTTCTCCATTTTTAAGATTGGTTGTACTTGAAATTGTTGATTAAACAGAATAAATATATCAAACAGTTCCCTGATATGTGATAGCTAACTAGTACGTGAAGAAATATATTCTTAACATAGTAAATAAAAATTAAAACTGCTACACAGTATTATACACATTTCAATTATTAAAAAAATAACTCTGCTTTTTTCCTGGGAAGCATGGGGTGGGCGGTAACCTGGATTACATGGATTAGCTATGGGCATTAAAAATCAGGAAATGGGTTTAGGGACAAAGATGAGATATGGCGGGGGGTTTGTACGCATGCGTTAACTAAGCCGGCTGTGTGCTCGTCCTCCCCTTCGAACTGGAATTTTAATTAGCTCAAAAGAATGTAAATAGCTCTTTGGCAAGTCTATTTGAAAAACGAGCTTACTTACGAAGGTCTGAAGATCATAAGAATTCCTTTCTGGGGTCCCAGAGGGTAAGACAACAACTTTTACTATCAAATTAACGAGGCAACGCCCTGGTTAATTACTCAGCGGTCGCGGGTAACTCCCAAAAATAATTATCATGGCTAAGACAATTAAAGAGCTATCTGAGCAGATATCAGCTTTCCAGACTTTAATAATGTCGTCCCAGGACCAGATGAGATCTGAAATTAAATCACTCAGGGATGCTTTTACAGAGTTGAGTGCAGAGCTGAAGGACACACGGAACATTGCAATCTCGGCTAATGAGCTGGCCTTATCTAATAAACAAAAAATACTCCAGCTGAATTCGCAACTTACAGAGCTCTCTGATCGTAACAGAAGAGCGAATCTGATCCTGGGTGGAATTTCAGAGGAAATAAATAATAAGCTCCTGGAAGGAACCCTTATAGACTGGATGGGTGAGCAAGGAGTCACTCTGCAATCTCAGGATATTGAGAGAGCTCATAGACTGCAAAGGAGACAAGATGGGGGTGCCCCAAGGGAAGTCATAATTAAATTTTCAAGGGAAAAGACTCAGCAGACAGTTTTCAAGACTTTGAAAAAAGGAAAGACCTTTCTTTTAGAGGAAGGAAAGTTTGGGTGAGAGAAGACTTCTGTCAGGAAACCATCAGAAAAAGAAGGCAAATGAGACCCTTTGGGCAAAAATTATATGACAACAAGATTAAATTCTCTTGGGGGTACCCCTCCTCAATAGTTATTTTTAAAGATGAAAAAAGGCTGGTGGCCCGCAACCCTAAAGAAGCAAGAGATCTCCTCACTCGCCTGGGCATCACCACAGACGACCTGAGAGACCCAAGAGAGGAAGAAGAAGAAGAAACAGTGGAGCTCGATGTGGACCCGGGAGAAGGAAGCTCAAGTAGACAAGAGAAAAGGCCAAGAACGGACTACTAAAGGGAAGTATAAAATATTTTGAGCTAAATTTAGCTATAAGCTTGAAGGGGAGGGCGGGATGCGTGCCCCCAGGAAGGTGGAAGACAGGATGATGGTTTCATCCAAGAAGTTGTCTGTGCCACAGGGGAAGGGAATAGGGGGCGGGGTTTCAGTAAGAAGTATAGAAAAATACCCTCAGCCATTAGGGCCCAAGTCTGTTACATATAAAGAGAATGGATAGATCTTTAAGAGTCCTTTCACTGAATGTGAATGGTCTAACATCAAATCTTAAGAGATTCAGAGTAATTAAAATGGCTAAAGAACAAAGAATAGATTTGTTGTGCCTACAGGAAACTCACAAAAAAATAAATGATAGAAAACTATTGATAAAAGATCTGAGGTGGCAGGTTTTAGCAGAAGCAAGAGGGACTTCCAAAGCTAGAGGTGTGGCTACATTGATTCGTAAGGACATTAAGGTGGAGAACATGGAAAAATTAGTAGATAAGGAAGGTAGATACCTCTTAGTTAAGTTTAAGCTGGAAGCAATAAAATTCACTATAGTAAATGTTTATGCACCAAATAAAAGACAAAAGAAATTCTTAAACTTGGTTTTTAAGAAGATACAACAGTTTTCAGAGGGCGAACTAATTGTAGTGGGCGATCTAAATATGGACATAACCAAGAATAATAGTATTAACCTAAGAGATTGGGGCCTGAAGGACGCTCATGAGTTCATCAATACGAGACCCAGCCCGACACATATTTCTTGTAGACATAAAACAGCATCCCGCTTAGATTATATAATTTTGGAAAAAAATAACAATATGGTGGTTAAAGAGATCAAGACCCATCCAATTTTGATCTCTGATCATGCCCCTCTAAGTATTGAATTAGAATTAAACCTTCCCTCGAAAAATAGACCTTGGAGGTATAACAACTTGGTAATGACAAAAGAAGAGGATAGGGAATACTTAATGACACAGTTAAAATTATATTTTAAGGAAAATAGAGGATCTGTGTCAACTAATATATTGTGGGACGCTGCTAAAGCGGTAATAAGGGGCCATTTGGTTAGGAAGGAAAAAGATATAAAAAGTGAATGGTATAAAAAAAGGCAAACAAAACTTAAGGAATTGGAGGAGTTACAAAAAGAAATAGTGGAAAAGTGTAATCCTAGTTTACAGATTAGAATTAAAGAGATTCAAAAACAGTTGGAGGCCCTAGATATGGCAACAATGTGGAAAAAGGAAATAATGGTTAAGAACGACTTCCAGAGGAATAGCATTAATACAGCAAAAAGATTAGCTAATTATTTGAAAGTTAAAAAGGCAAAACAATCAATTAGAACTATTAAAATTAATAATAGTATAACTCAAAACTCTAAGGAAATCACTAAGGCATTTGAAGACTTCTATAAAAATTTATATATGAAAAAGAATATAACGGAGGTGTGGGACGCACCTAAGCTAATTATAGAGGAGGAAGCAAAAGCCTCACTGGGTGCTGAGATTACACTCCAAGAGATAAAGGAAGTAATAAAAGCGCTCAAAAAGGGTAAATCACCAGGGCTGGATGGCTTTACTTCTGACTTTTATAAAGAAATGGTAGAAATTATAGCACCTGAATTGCAGGTAGTTTTTAACGAAGTCTTGGAAGGAAAGAAAGCCCCGGACTCATGGAAGGAAACAGAAATAATTTTGATATTAAAGCCCCAGAAAGATCCGGAAGAAGTAGGCTCATATAGGCCCATTAGTTTACTAAATCAAGATTATAAGATTTTTGCTAAGGTTTTAGCAAATAGACTTAAGAGAGTTATCCCGTCAATCATAAAAGGGGACCAATACGGTTTTATTGAGGGTAGATCTATTGCCCACCCTATTAGAAATATCTTAAATGTATTGCACCATGGCCAAAAGAAAAAAATAGCCCTGTTAAAGTTGGATGTTTATAAAGCCTTTGATACTCTTTCACATGAATTCTTGTGGCAAATATTAAAGAAGATAGGTTTAGAGGAACGGTTCTTACACGCTATACAGGAAATATACAACGGAGGTAAGGCCAAAGTTAGAGTCAACACTGACCACTCACAAGCGTTCCCAATTCAAGGGGGGGTAAGACAAGGCTGCCCACTATCCCCGCTTATATTTATAATAGCTATAGAGCAACTAGCAGAGCGAATTAGGAATGCCGGGAGAATAGAGGGGTATAAGTCAGGTATTGAAGAAATGAAAATTAATTTATTTGCGGATGATATCATAGTAATTATGTCTAACCCAAAAGACAGAGTTAAAGAGATTAAGATAATTTTAGATGATTTTGAAAAGTGTTCAGGGCTCGGAGTGAATATGGCAAAATCAGAAATTCTATACCTTAATGTTAATAGAGAGGAAAAACAGGAAATAAATAGGATTACGAATATAGGAATGGGAGCCAAGAGATTAAAATATTTAGGGATAGTCCTCCAAAAAAATATGGACAAAATGATAAAGGAGAACTATGGTAAAATATGGAAGAAAATAGAGAGGGATATGAATAATTGGAATTATAAAATACTAGGGATATCATCTAGAATAAGATCTCTTAAAATGTTCATGATACCAAAGTTAATGTATTTATTCCAAACCTTTCCCTTAGGTTTGAGGGAAAATCAAATTGAACAATGGAATAAAGCAATCAAAGAGTGGATTTTTAATAATAAAAACAGTAGGTTTCATAAGAGAATTCTATACAACCTTAAATCAGAATTAGGCTGGGGAATCCCAAATTTAAGTAAATATTATGAGGCCTTCCAATTAAGAGCGTTACTAGATTTGAGTGAGGATAAGGTACAGAAGTGGATCAATTTCGAGAATGCGGTCAACAGTGGCATTGGAAGATTTGGATTTTTTTCCACAGTGTCGACAAAAGATCTAAAATTAGCTATAGGGCCCAGAAGAGCAGCATTAGAAACCTGGATGAAATGGTACCCACAGTGGCTAGGGAAGGTTTCAAGGTGGAGCCCCCTAGAAGCTATTGTTAAGGAGGTGCATGCTATAAAATGGTGGGAAAGGCTTAAAAACAAAGGCTATTTTAGAGTGGACGATATGTTTAGGGGTGGTAAGCTAAAACCCTTACAGGAAATTATAGAAGATTTAGGTAATCAATACTGGTTAATCATAGCAGGCTTGCACAAGAGTGTTAAGACGATCAGTGAAAAGGGAGAGCTTTGGCTAGACACTCCAATGGAAGAGATATATAAGGTAATGGCCAAACAAAGGAAGGGTCTAGTGGGGTTAATATACAGAAAAATGATTTCAAATAAAGATAAAATAATAGTACATTTACAAAAGATTTGGAGTCATGAAGGTCAGTTAACAGAGGGGTTGGCTGGGAAAATCTTGGATGGTCTAGAAAGGATTAAAGTAACCAAATTTAAAGAACTGCAACATAAATTTTTCACAAAATGGTACAAAACTCCCGCACAAATAGCCAATATATTTCCAGGAGTGAGCTCCAAGTGCTGGCATTGCAAACAATTTAAGGGTTGGTTTGCACATATGTGGTGGGAGTGTGAAGAGGTTAAACCCTTTTGGAGGGAAATTATTCAATTTATTAAGAAAGTCTGCAATGTACCATTAACCATTGGCTTTAATATGATGTTGTTAAGTACAATAGGAAGTCCAGCACTAAGTAGACCCATGCAAAACCTTGTCAAGGCAATGATATTAGCGGGGAAGGCGGTCATCGCTTTGGGGTGGAAAGATAAAAGTAAATGGTCAATAGAAATCTGGCACAGCTATTTGTTTGATTACATACAGTCTGACATCGTGGCAACAATAAACAAGGATTCCACGTGGGAAGATAAAGCCAAGGAAATCGAGACCAGATGGAACCCTTATTTAGAGTGGATCTCAGGAGAAACAAGGAAGGACATTCAGTGGAAGATCAGGACTCTGTGCCCTTGGCTGAGGGGAAAAGACTAAGAGAAGACGGGGAGGGTTGGGGGGGGGAGGGTTATTTGTAATTTCAACATCCATATGCTGTAATGGCCAATTGTACTAAAGTCAATAAAACATAAAAATATTTATTAAAAAAAAAAAAGATGAGATATGGCATCTATTCCAGTTCTTTAATTGCAAGTAGTGTCTACGAGCATGATCAGATGGGCAGATTGCCATGGCAGGATCTCAGCTTTAAATAAGCAGCAGGGCCATAGCCCGGATTTCATGTTTGGTGGGGCCTGCAGCAGCATTTTTTGTTTGGGGGGGATTGGGGGGCACACAGTTTGACGCTAAACACTTTCTCTGCTTCTCAAGTAAAGCAATAGCCCCCCTCTCATTTGTGTAACTCAGTAAACCTTCCAGGTTTACCACCGTGCTGATCTGAAGCCCCTATAGTAGCAATGCTGCACTTGTTCAGAGCAGTGGTGACGGGCGGTGAACAAAGGGGGCCTTCCAATGGAGGGGCTATACAGATGGAAGGGGAGTTTGAATGGAGTGACCTGGCTTCCCCTGGGCCCCACTGTAGCTACAAGCCTGATAAGCAGTGTGAGTTTGGGGTGGATTATGTCTATCAGACAGTGCCCCCTAAGCTGCATCATAGTGAAATGGACCCATGGTTGGTCATCCACATTACACCACAGCCACAGGCTGGGTTTGATGTTTTTTTCTTGAGTCCTACTGTGCAGTGTGCAGAAGCAGACAAGAACACATGTGCTCCTGTCCAGTTCAATGGGGGCGCTGAAGAGCACAATGGAGTGGGGTTGGAGAATAAAAGAATACACTGGAAACAGTGGAACAATCACACCACTCATGCATTTCCATGGTGTGCTGGGGCAAACAGACATCTGGAAACCCACCATGGAAGTGCTTTGCCAGGAAAGCCATCTGAATTTGCCAGTGGCTATTTAATCCATGTGGGAGTTATTTTAGTGCGAGGTAAGGACAAGTGGGGCATGGGAACCAGATGTGCATATGTGATCATGCCCATTTAATCCAGAGGGAAGGGGTGACTATGTCAGGTTAAACTGCTCATGTGATCACACCCTATGTTATGCTCACAGAGCACTGCACAGAATCTTTCTGTTCTGTTCTTTTCTTGTACTGTCTTGTATTTCTTCGTTATCTTTTTTAGTTGTTACCATAGACAGAAAGACATGTCTGCTGGGCAATATAATGGGCAATATAAACAGTTGTCAGAAGGAATGAAAGCGTGGATAGCAGCTTTCATCAGCTCTCCAGAGTCATATAACCAAGGCTAGTCATTCACAGATCCCCATCTGGAGTAAATTGATAGGAGGGCATCTTCATTGTCTGACTTGGCGAGGTATACTATTCTGAGGCATTTGAACAGACTACTATGTCTTATCCCTAGCCAAAGCAAACGGAGAAAGCCAAGATGGGAAAACAGAACCAATCGGAAAGGATGACAATTGTTGTTTTTTAAAAAAAAATTTCCTGTAGTCATATGTTTCAAGTTCACATGATGTACAGTTCACAGGTATAAACTAGGGGTGTGTAATAACTTGGTATTTTTCAGATTTGAAAATATTGAACAAAAAATAGTATTTATAAATATTTTTGAATCCCAATACTGGTATGGATTCATAATTGGTAAATATTGGGAATCCCAATTTTTTTAGCTCCATTATACCCTTGGGTCAAATTAAAAAAAAATTAAAGTGATTGAGGTCCCTTTAAATGCCTTCTGGGTGAACTTGCTGTGGCTAGACTGGGGCTGGCTCCTCTAACAGCTTGGTGTAAATTGAGCTGCAGCTTCAGCCAGGGTACGGGAGCTGAGAGTTCTGCACCACCTTGGCTAGGGCTGGCTCTTGTAAACTGAGCTGTAAAAGAAGCCAGCCCAGGATTGGCCAGGACAGCCAGCTCTCAGCTCTCACCATCCCAGCCAGTCCTGGGCTGGCTCCTTTTGCAGCTCAGTTTACACTGAGTTGCAAAAGAGGAACCAGCCCCATCTGAGCTTCAGCAAGTTTACTTGGAAGGTGTTTAAAAGGAACTGCAAGCCCTTTAACACTTTCAGAGTTTATGCAGAAGAAGGTATCTAAAGGGACTGTGATTCTTTTAAATGCCTTTAAAGTTGTCTGTCTATCTGTAAAGTTGTCTGTCAGGGCTTGGACATTTCAGATAGACAACCAATATCTGAAATGTCTTTCTGGCTGAATCAGTACTTGAAAAATACCAAAAAGATATTTTCTGGGTATTTTTTCAACTCAGATTTAGCCAAATGCAGACCCTCACTTAAAACTATAAAGCTTATTTTTGTTGAGCATATTAAAATCCTAAGAATGACAGTTTGTCAGTAGAAGAATGTTTCTGGTCCTCATACTACATGCCTGACAATATGAAAACATTTTAGGCCACAAAGTCTCAGAATGAAGAAGGTAAGTAAGAGAAAAAGCCAGATTTTTTTTTTTTAAACCCTCTTTCTTGGAGATTTTTTTTTTTTTTAAAAAATAGGAATGCACATTTTTCAACAAGCCTGTGGCAATTTCACCCTGTGAGTGTTGATATATTAACATGGGGGCAACTGTTCTGCTTCAAAATAGTTTTTATTCTGTAGACATTTTTTCTAGGAGTGTTTTACAGTCAGGCACCACTTATTGGTCAGTACTGAGCATATAAAGTACTGTATGTAAGTGACCTCCAAATGTTCAGTCTTGAACTATGAATGAATAAAATATGCTAATCAAACTGTCGCCTGCTCTTTGGAGCATTTTCTAACTGAAATGAGGATAATCTTGTAGCATTTGTTTTGTTAGTCTTCGTATAAAATACTATTTTATTACAAAGGCAGCCACTTAGTGCCTGAAGAAGTAATTGTTGATGCAGTAGCTATGATGACATGTACATCCTTCAATATTTGCCATTATACTTCTGATGGGTCCTGTGTGGAATTGAGGTGGACAGCTTCTTCTGTATGACCCCTCATGAGTGCTGTGCTGACAGCAGGGGCCCCTTACAGAAAATCCTAACATGAAGGAAGGTTTGGATAGTTTCAGCTCACACATATTTTTAGTGACAGACCCATTAGTTTGGTGTAGGAGGCCAAGAAGATTGAAGGAAGTGGTGAGCTACAGGAGGAAACAGTGAGGCTGAATTATTTACTCTGGCTTTTGGCAGTGACCTGCAGATGTTGTTTTTAGTTTAATGTTTATAGCATTATCCAGAAATTACTTTAAAGTGTATGACACAATCTACTCCCATCTCTCAGCTGTTTTCAGATCTACCCAGTAATTCCCAAATATATCCAGGTGTTTTTTTTTTGGGGGGGAGGGGTTCAGTTTCCCCAAGAAAACCTGGATACATTTGGGATGTCAAACGTATTTTGGGTATATTTTTGGCTCAGGTACATCTGAACACACACCCCTAATATGGAACCTGTCTCTTTAAGAAACAAGTGTAGCTCCTACATGGAACTCTCTCTCTTCATATGAATAGGTGCAGCTTCTGGGATATACCAGTTAGAACTGGGTTGTTGGTAGTTAGCTATTGTTAAGTCTATGTTGTTCCCTGACTTGCTGTTCTGTACATTAAAGAAGGTTCTGAAGACATCCTGCCTGCTGCATCTCTTCAGACTTAGGGCAGACCATTTGCCCACCTCCACCACAGTGAGTACACTTTTCAGAGGAGCCAAACACCACAAACCCTGCTTAGCTTCCATGATGTGATGAGATCAGGGTAGCCAGGGCCATCCAAGTCAGAATACAATAACTGATAGAAAAGTAGTTTATAAATATAAATAAACAACTGGGGACTCAGAACAAAATGTTGCATAATGTGTTGTAGTTTGTTTTAAGTTGTAATTGCATTTTTAAAACCTGTAGTGTAGGATTTGTGGTTACTATATATATATATATATATATATATATATATATATACACACTGTATGTGATGAAACCCACTCAATATAGTACTCAGAATGTATGCAAAGCATTAATCCAGGGGTGTCAAACATGCAGTCCGGGGGCTGAATCAGGCCCTCGGAGGGCTCCTATCAGGCCCCCAACCAACTGGCTGTCATCTGCTTCCTTCCCTTTCTCTCTTGCTTCCTTCTCCATCATAGCTTGCTTTGCAAGGCTTGCTCAATTGCGCAAGAGCTACAGAGCAAAACCAGTATTTTCTCCATTGGCTGAGGGAGGAAGTGGGGGGGGGGGGAGGCAGAGCTTGTTTTTCCAGGCCCTCTCAATCAGCAGAACAACTGAGCCAAGCCTTCCTTCTATTGGCTGAAATTCCTCCCCCACCCCAGTCCCCTAGGGAAGGAAGGAAAGAGCCAGAGCTTCCTTTGCCCAGTTCCTTGGATCCTATCAGAGAAATACAAAGAAAGCACCTTTAAGACCAATGACTGCTAATGTTTTAAGCATGTTTTAAGTTTTTTAAAAAATATATATATTTAATTGTATTTGTCTGTGTCCTTTATAAAGTTTATATCTTTGCTACCTAATCTTAAATAGATACACATATGGCCCGGCCCAACATGGTCTGGCCTGGCCCAACATGTCCCTGCCCAACAAGGTTTATGTCAGATCATAATAAATGAGTTTGACACCCCTGCATTAATCCTTTTATTTTGTTTCCTTGTTGATTTTGTCTGTGTCTGTATGGGGGGTTTTGTGTGTGTGTGTGTTTCTGTGTTTTGTTGGTTTTGTGTGCTTCTTGCCAAAAGCAGCTCTTTAAATGGCCATTGGTTTATCAATGGATCAGCCTGAGGCACCTGCCCTTGTTCAGTGTCTCACCTTGTCATGGATAATTGTGTAGTTGCAGGGCTCCAGTCTTCTTCATCCTGCAATGATCCCCCATTCACCCACCACATCACAGCAGTTGCAGGCTCAGATGTCCTTTTAAAACTTTCCCCTGCTATTTAGCCATTTATACTGCCGGAAAAACAGCACTGGAGATGGGCAAGTGGTAGTGAGGAATCCTCTGCAATACCAGTTCCAGTTCTGCTTTGGCTTCCTCTCATCTTTCCCCAGCCATTATCTCTCTGTGTGTGTGTCTCTCTCACTCTCAGCCAGTCAGTCTTTCTTGAGCTGGTGGAAGGGGAGAAGCAGTTAGAAGCCTCCCCTCTAAGAATGTTTTAAGAGGACAGTGCAGCCCATAGCAAAAGAGGTAGGGGTGAGAAGCTCAGGAATCCTTTTAAAACATCCCCCTGATATTTAGCCATTCATACTGCAGGAGGAATCCTTCTCAATCCCAGCTCCAGTTCTGCTTTTGCTTCCTCCCCTCTTCCCCACTCATTCTTCCTCTCTGCCTCTCTCTCTCTCTGGCTATCAGCCAGTTTATCTCTCACTGTTAATGTAGCAGGGCCTGGAGCAGATTCCTGCAGCAGCCATTTCAAATGGTATCAAAAGGTATGGGGGTGGGAATTGAGACCCATGGAGTCCCCTGAGTCTGTAGAAAAATCTGTTTGCAGAAATAAGTATCCATAGGCGGGGGGGGGGGGGCACTGAGAATTAGATACATAGATTGTGGTACAGGGGAAAGATTATATGCTTCCTGGTGGTGTCTGGGAAGAAGAAACTAAGCTGTGGTTGTTAAGATGACTGCTGAAGTTACCATGTCTAGGCATGCATGTATGTGTGTAAAATGTGTTGATTTCCTTGACAAGTGGCCGGGAACAGTATTTTGTGGAGCCTGCAGTCATTATAATGTTCCCATTATAACATAAATAAATATGTTAAGGGCAGCCATTTATGAGCTATTACAAATGGGCTGCTAGGTTCCAAACACAGAGTATTCAACTTTACCCTTTAATGTTAACGATGCAGCTGGAACTGCACTGCCTATCTCTCCTTTCCTAGATCTTTGCACACATCCTTACCTGCAAGTGGAATTTTAAGATTGCCTACTGTTTCGGGAAGCGAGGGGGTGGGGAGGCTGAGCAAGGCAAATGTAATAAAAGGTGAAAGGTGTGGCAACCATACAATCTCATCCTACACAATTAACATTAAAGTTCAAGTTGGATTCTTCTCTTTAGTACTAGGCAGCCCTACACTAGGGTGTCACTGTTCACATTTTGCTACAGTGATAACTGAAGGAAGAGGAATACCTGGGTGGAACTGAGGTCACCTTTAGCCAAGATGAAATGTGGGGTATAAATATTTCAATGAATACTTAAATAATTGGCATGGGATACAAGGCAAGCCCCATCTATCATATCTCTGATTCATCAAGGAAAAAGGATTGCCTTGTAGAATAAGATGAGGTTCACTTTAGAGAACTATTCTGTTAAGGCTGAGTCAGGCAGTTCACTCACCCTCCACATTATAGTGGCTTTGAAAGCCACCATATAATGAAATCTCAGTGAAATTAGATTGCCTGAACGGGTCTAACTAGGGGTCCCAATCCTCCCGCCCTGGCGGGGGACCCCAGGTTTTCCAGCCTCTTCCCCCGCTCCCCCCCCAAATGGAAGCGGGGGAGGGGGGAAACGGCGCCAAGGAGCGTGGCGAGCCCCTCCTTCTTGGAGCTGGCGAAGCCGCTGCGCGGCTGCCGCCTCTTCTCTGTAGCTGCTCCTCCGAGATGGGCTCAGCCTGAGCCCATCTCGGAGGAGCAGCTATGGAGAAGAGGCGGCAGCACAGCGGCGTCACCCGCTCCGCCTCTGATGCTAAAATCAGAGAAGGGGAGGCTGCAGGCAGGCCAGGAGCGTGGCGAGCCACAAATCTGGGTCCTTCTAGGACCCAGACTCGCAGCTCGCCACGCTCCTGGCCTGCCTCCACCCTCCTTGTCACCCGCTCTGTCTGTGCCGCCCCGCTACTCACCGCATGCAGGCAGGCAGGGAGATGCCGAGCAGGGCCGCGGAGGCGACGGGACGATGCAGCCGCTGCTGCTTTCCCGACCAGGCGCGCAAAGGTGCCCGGCGGCCAGGAGGAGGAGGGCCTTGCGCGGCATGCTGCTGCTGGGGTGCCCGCCCGGGCCCTGGGGGTGGTGGGGAGGAGCAGCAGGCGGCGGCAGGGGCTTGGAAGAGGCGCCTTGCGCGGGGCTGCTTTGCCGCGCCTTCTGAGCCAGGGTTGGAGCTTGGGCTGCTGCTGCTGTGAGGAAGGGAGGGAGGGTCTCTTGCTCTTGTCACCTGCTGCTGCCGGGGACTGCACCTGCAACTCACCCCCCTTCTGCATGTCCCCCAAGCAGGTACCAGCTCCCCCCCTCCTCGAGGCGCCTCTTCCCGCTGCTTTTGCCTCCGGCCCGGGCCAGCACCAGCGATGTCACATTCACACGTGCACACGGGTCTGGGAGCGAAGACTGCAGCTCTGGGGCTTCCCTGGGCAAGTTCTGCCCAGTAACCCTGGCCGGAGCACCCCCATTTTTTCCAATTAGCCCCAGATTTCCCCTGGGAGTCCAATTCTATGAGCCCCAAAAGAAGGTGCCCCTATCCTTCATTATTTCCTACGGAAGGAAGGCATTGAAAAGGTGTGCCGTCCCTTTAAATGTGATGGCCAGAACTCCCTTTGGAGTTCAATGATGCTTGTCACAGCCTTGATCTTGGCTCCACCCCTAATGTCTCCTGGCTCCACCCCCAAAGTCTCCAGGCTCCACCCCCAAAGTCCCCAGATATTTCTTGAATTGGACTTGGCAACCCTAGGTCTAACATTCAATGTACTTCACTGGCAATACACTTGGAACAAACAAAAAAAATGGGATTTACTAAAACTAGGCTCACTGAGTAACCAATGAGAACTGACTGTCTTCACATAGCTCAGTTCTACAGGGATCCCATTGTAAAATGACTGCAAAGTTGCCATGGAGAAAAACCTTATTCAAATCCACATTTAATTATACCATTTTTGCTTTGTAGTGCTTAATGTGAAGGATTGCAGTTTGCAAGGGTTTTCTTTTTAATGTAACTCTAGAAGTACACACAAACTGTGTAATATTGTCTTTTCTAAATTCTTCTTTAAATGTAGGAGTGTTTTTTTAAGACATTGTTAACTCATTTTCATTTTTTGCTCATTTTCATTTTTTGTAAAACCAGGTTGTTTTAAAGCAATATCTATCAATGACACTAGGTTTTTTCTTGTTTCCCAGTCTCTTCTACTTTACTCCATTGTAATTGAATCCTCTATTACATTAAGTTCCACACTTTTAAGTCATTTACATTAAGGTGATATAGCTTCCAGCCTTTATTTTGATCATTTATCTGATAGTGTAAGATACGCATTACTTGATAATTCAATCACTTGCATAGAAAGTTTCAGTGTAGTTAATAAGAAATCAAATTAAAATTCTCAATGGAAAGTGGGTGGCAGAAAATACATAATTAGAAGTGAAAGCAGGATTGATGTTAAGATTGGACATTTTATGTGTATGAAAGTAATTTACTGAATAATATGAAGGATAACGGATCTCCTGAAGGCATAAAAGGAACAGTTCTTTGGTGTATGACAGCCTCATTCTTATTGGTTTAGGAAAATATTTCACCAGTGGGATAGTCTCTTGTTTACAATATGCTTTCCATTACATTTTGCCTATATTCAGTTAACCTGCATGTGGGTAAATGTATATGTTGTGCTATATGAAAGATGGTGTTCATCTACTTCTATGTATACTGTGCATGATCGGTGTGTAAATTGTGTTCTATCTATATACCCAGATGAAAACAGCATTTTATTTACTTATTTATTTATTCATTTTTAGACTGTCCTCCCCTGCCAAGTGGGGCTCAGAGAAGTGTACAACATAAAAAATAGTACAATATAAATAAATTTAAAATCAATACTACTAAAGGATAGCAATAAAAATCCAGAAAGGGCCACACAGTGGGAGGTGGGAGGGCAGGTGGTGGTGGTGGAAGATGGGAGTGCCAGAGGATGCAACCATTGCTGTCCTCGACCAATGGCCTGGCAGAACATCTCTGCCCTGCAGGCCCTGCAGAACTGTTTCACATCCCGCAGGGCCCAGATGTTATCTGGCAGAGTTCCATCAGGTTGGACCCAGGGCAGAAAAAGCCCTGGCTCTAGTCCAGGTGATGATTATCTCTCAAACATAATAATCTACATGAGGGAAGCTGTGAATTTTGCCATGAATGTGTTCAAGTCAAACTTATCATGTTCAAAGATGTTGATCGTATGTGAGCTGATTACCGAGGCTGTTCGGTTTCTGTTCAATAGCTGCAAACACCTCTTGAACAAGTTTGTGTCAGGTTCTTGTAAAACTGTCCATGTGCAAAGGCACAGCTGATTCAAAGTGACTGGCAGTTGTTCATGTCACTAGGAATTACTTATATGAACAGTGAAGGGTAGGATTTTATTAAAACACAGCATTTATTGATGACTTATTTATATGATATTAGCATTATATATTACATATAGATAGATATAGATAGTGATTAGCATTATATATAAATTCATACCATGATATATAGATCCATTAGCATTAATAAGGAAACTGATAGAATGATTGAAACCAGAGGGGGACAAAATGTAACATGGCTACACATAATGGGCATAATCTAACTACTGAAGTTGAACATAAGAGAAGCCATGTTGGATCAGGCCAATTGCCCATCCTGTTCAACACTCTGTGTCACACAGTGGCCAAAAAAATTATACACACACACACACACACACACACATATATATATATATATATATATATATATACACACACTGTGGCTAATAGCCACTGATGGACCTCTGCTCCATATTTTTATCTAACCCCCTCTTGAAGCTGGCTATGCTTGTAGCTGCCACCACCTCCTGTGGCAGTGAATTCCACATGTTAATCACCCTTTGGGTGAAGAAGTACTTCCTTTTATCCATTTTAACCCAACTGCTCAGCAATTTCATCAAATGCCCACAAGTTCTTGTATTGTGAGAAAGGGAGAAAAGTACTTCTTTCTCTACTTTCTCCATCCCATGCATAATCTTGTAAACCTCTATCATGTCACCCCGCAGTCGACGTTTCTCCAAGCTAAAGAGCCCCAAGCATTTTAACCTTTCTTCATAGGGAAAGTGTTCCAACCCTTTAATCATTCTAGTTGCCCTTTTTTGGACTTTTCCCAATGCTATAATATCCTTTTTGAGGTGCGGTGGCCAGAATTGTACACTGTATTCCAAATGACACAGTATTCCAAGTTGCATTGATTTAGTTGGGGGAGGTAAGTGTGTGCTTACCATAGGCTAGATTATGATCCATTATCAGGATCTAAAATTCTGGAATCAACAAATAAATCTCATATGTACAATTTTGCATATGTTTTGGATAATGGTATTACATCTGCTTAAAACTAAATTCATATTGAGAGCTTTGTTTACTAAATTCATGACATGTTTACACAAACTTTTAAAAATGATAATAGAAATCTTAAAGAGGCAGTGTTCCACCCTCTCTTGAAAAAATCCACATTAGATCCTGCCGAATTGGTGCGTTACCAGCCGGTCGTGAACTTACCCTTTTTAAGTAAAATTATTGAGAGGGCAGTAGTGCTACAGCTAGGAGAACGCTTCCATCCTAGATGCCCATCAGACCGGCTTCCATGCAGATCATGGGATAGAGACAGTACTGGTCACCCTGGTGGATGACCTCCAGCGGGATCTGGACCGAGGTGGTTTGGCAGTACTGATGCTGTTAGATCTATTGGCTGCATTCAATATGGTCAGCCATCAGTTGCTGACCCACCATCTCATTGATGCAGGGATTCAGGGGTTGGTCTTGCAATGACTTTCCTCTTTCCTTTCTGGTCAGGGATGAAGGGTGGCGATTGGGAGTCAGTCATCCCTGAGACACCCGCTTAATTGTGGTGTGCCTCAGGGGGCAGTGGTCTCCCCAATGTTGTTTAACTTCTACATGCGCCCCCTTGCCCAGATTGCCTGGAGGTATGGGCTGGGTTGTCATCAGTATGCTGATGACACCCAGCTCTGTCTTCTGATGGATGGCCAGTCTGCTATGTCCCAGATAATTTGGACCTGGCACTGCAAGCTGTGGCAGGATGGCTTAAACTGAGCCAACTGAAGCTGAATCCGACAAATACAGAGATCCTTTGCCTGATTCACAGTGGGAAAATTCCCCTACCAGCTTTTGATGGTGCACCACTGATTGTGGCACCTAGGGTCAGAAGCTTAGGAGTGCTACTGGAGCCTTCCTTAACAATGGAGGCCCAGATAGCAGGCACTGCCAAATTCGCCTTTTTTCATCTTAGGTTGGTAAGACAGTTGGTTCCCTTCCTTGAGTGTGGCGACCTGGCAACTGTGATCCACGCAACGGTCACTTCAAGACTGGACTACTGGAATGCCCTCTGCACAGGACTGCCCCTGTCTCAAATCTGGAAACTACAGCTAGTGCAGAATGCGGCGGCCAGGCTGTTATAGGGGCTCCCCAGGTGGGAGTACATACAGCTGGGGTTGTGGGTGCTGCACTGACTGCCAATAGCATACCGGAGTCACTACAAGATGTTGGTTATTACCTTTAAAGCCCTATATGGCCAAGGACCTGTATACCTTAGGGACCGTCTATCTCTACATGTTCCCCAGAGAGTACTTAGATCTGGGACACAAAATCTATTAGTGATCCCTGGGCCAAGGGAGGCAAGATTGCCATCCACCAGAGAGAGGGCCTTCTTGATTGCTGCCCCCTGTTGATGGAACCAGTTGCCAGAGGAAGTTTGGGCCTTGTGGGACTTCACCCAGTTCCACAAGGCCTGTAAGACAACACTATTCCGGCTATCCTTTAATTGATTCTGAAATACCAATATAGTTGATACCCAGGAAGACACCCCTGTACTTATTCCCAAACCATGCACCCCTGGAATGTGATATTGCAATGTAACCCTAGAATATTAATTGGATACAGCAATGCCCATTTGAATTGGAATGGTCTTTCTTGCACATAAGGGAGACAAATCCAGTTCCTTCTTGACCCAAAGCAGGTCTGTAATGTGATTCTGGTTCACAAGCCAGAACAACATGTGGCCAGCTGAAAGGTTCAGAAGCATCCATCTTTCTGCTCCTGGGAATGAAGAGTTCCAGGCTCAGAGAGACTGGTGGGCAGTGCCATAAAAATTCCTTCACTTTTGGCAACCTTTAAAAGTCCTGTTATCAAAGCATAAGGAAATAAGAATGACCCAGGAAACCTCCAACACAAATAAATGGCTTGTGTCTGTTACTCCTCAGGACAAGGCATCAGGAACACAAAGGTTAAAGGTTAGGTACTCCTCTTGTTGTGAATGCGTGGTATAACCTGTAAACTGATCTCACAATTCTGACTTTTAACAAAGTTTCTATTTTTCTTTAATTAATTGCTAAGGCCATCAAAGTCAGCCAGTCCCCTGACCGCTTGATGGATGCCCATCCATGGTTGACACTAAGAGAGAAATCTATCACTTTTGGGGAGCTTCAAAGGAACCAGTTTTGGGGAAAACAAGGCCATAAAGTCATTTGGCCAGTGTAATTAAAATGCCTATGTTGCGGTATGGATCTATGATACGAATGGTCTCTGACTGGATATTACACATATGACACCCTGATTTTCCATTGGTGTGACACTCTTCCCCCTCATTGGGTAGGTTAATTGAGTGATGTGACGTAATTTACCCTAGAAAACAGACAACCCAACCTGTCAGGTTTAGGGTTCAGGAAAGCTGGTTGCAGAAAAAGAAAAAGGAAGGAAAAAGGGAATCCCTTCATCCTCTCCTTCCTCCACCCCCTTCCTACCCTCATCCCCCTTCCTCTCAAGAGAAATCTTCCTCCAGAGGCCTTGCATTTCCTCTGACTGAGCCTACCCTGCAAAGATCTAGGTATTGTATCACCTTCCCCCATCCTGCTTATTCAGCTAAACTCTTTGTAATTCCTCTTGTATGCTTGAAATTATTTGATTGAGATGTAACTATTTGAAACCCTATGCTATAATAAAATCCATTATTAACCAAAGGATTTTCAGTGGTCTATCTCCGTAGACAAAGACATAGATCCTATACACCTCACCTCTCGTAGGCCTACCATTTTGAGCTAAGAAATATTAATATTCCCCAATAAAAAGTTGTTTGAGGTGTAACATAGTAAGGAATGATATTCAGTAAATACTGAACACCATCAGAAATGATGTGACATCAAACAATATTTACACCTGAACGTTTTAATGTTTTATTTTTTAATTCTAATTATGATGTATTATGTGTTGAAATGTTACTGCGATTTTACTGGTTGGGAGCTGCCCTGAGCCTGCTTCGGCGGGGAGGGTGGGATATAAATCCAATAAACCATAACATCAGTTTTGATTCATTAATATGTTGTTCTGCTACTTATATATGTAACTCATATTACACATTGCTGGAAATGTCACTCAGTATATTTTAAGTTATCCAGTGGTCCCAGGAGTGGTCCATTCCTGACTCCTGGGATTCTAGCTCCTCCTCTCCGAAGGCAGGGCTGGCAAACTTGAACCCGAAGGGGAGATGCTTATCCCTTGGCTTCCAGTTTGTTCAGCTCTGCCTTCAGAGCAGGACGTGCTGGCAGAGCTTATCAGCTCTTGGCCTGGAGAATTAAAAAAGAAAAGAAAAGAAAGAAAAAAAACCACATGAGGGTGCCCTTGCGCCGAAGACAGAAGCAGGGAACTTCCCTGCCGACACAAAACTCGCCTCGGACGTGAGGCACTGAAGCGTGCATTCCCACGGCCCCCTTAGCAGTGGGAAAGCCGCGGACAAGCGCCGTTAGGGCACAGCAGGGATAGGAGTCAGGAGTCCCAGGAGTCAGGAATGGACCACTCCTGGGACCACTGGAGAACAGAAGATTCTGTTCACCGACCGTGAAGTCTTCCTTCTCTGTGGTCCCATTCCTACCAACCCCTTTTTTGCTTACCTCAGCTTCTGCTTCTGGTCAGGGTCCTGAAGACCCTAGTTTCCTCCAGTTCTACTGTTATCTTTTTTCTACCGTCCACCTTCAGTTATATTTATTCTTTATTTACTGCATTGTTACTCTGCCTTTCTCCACAGTAGGGACTGAACCACCATACAATATTCTCCTCTCCTCTATTTTATCCACGCAACAATCCTGTGAGATAGGTTAGGCTGAAAGTATGTGACTGGTGCAAAATCAACCAGTGAGCTTCCACAGAAAGATGGTAATTTGAACCTGGGTCTCCCAGATCCTTCTCTGAAGTTCTAACTGCTATAACACAGTGGTTTTCAGAATTCGGCCCCTTCCCTGCCGAGCAGTCCATTGACTACTGAGGCTGGGGGCCGCCCATTGCCTCCCCGCGCGGATGAGAGGCAATTGGGACATCCCTGGAGGGAGGGGGCTGGGGCAGCCTTAAAAGGCTGCCCCCGCCCCCAAATACGCAGTGGAAAATCGCTCTCGGATGGGTCAGTCACCTGTAGGCTGACTGTGGCCGTCGAGAGTGAGGCGTCGTCAGTTGGCCTCCACACTGGGGAGCATGGTTGCTGCAGCGTCTTCGGGAGCGTCGAGGAACGGCGCGGGTGGCTTCTGACGGCGGCGGCAGATCGTTCATGGTTTGAGCTCTCCAGGCCTTGCTGGGGGGTTTTCCATTCGTTCCTCTTCCTTCAGAGGCGGGGGCAAGCCTGACGAGGGCTGAGTGGCGGTCCTTTAGCGCAGCGGCGGCGTTTCAGAGGCCGCGCGGCTGCAATAGCCCCCCCCTTTTCTCCGATAGTAAGGCCTGGGAAGGCCGGATTGAGGGCCGTCGGGCTCTTTTGGGGCGGCGCGGCAGCGTTCCGGAGGCTGCGTGGTCACTTTAGCCCCTCCCTCCCCCTCTCTCCTCAGCTGGTTACGGCCTGAGTAGGCCTGAGCAAGGGCCGACGGGCCCTTTTGGGGGTTGTTTGTAGCGTGTGTAGGCGGCGCAGCTGCGTCTGAGAGGCGGCGCGGGCCTAAGGGGCTGATATTCGATAGCCCTCACCCCCCCTCCCACATGCCCACATCATTCTGTTTGGTTGGCCTTCACAGGCCCGATAGTGGTGGAGCCAGTCGTTTGCCAGGGTTGGCTTCAACATTGGCCTGGTTTAGGGTTCCCCTTTTTTCTTTTGGAGGGATAGCTTTTGTTTGTGTTGTTTGGGCGGGCCTACCTCCCTCCCCCTCATACCCCCCTGTGCCATTTTAGCCAGTGGGCTCGTGTAGGGTATTAAAAAAAATGGGTCCTAAGAAGGGACAGGGTAATAAAAAAGGGAAGCAGCCTGCCAAAAGGCCTGCTAAGAGGCCGCCCCCGGAATCCCCTCCACAGGATGAAGGGGATGAGGCTCAGACGCGGCAGGCTATTATGGCCCAATTGGCAGCATTGGAGGAGGCGCGTGGTTTGGCTGGCCCTTCTAGGAGGGCCACAGGCCTTTTAGGATCGGGTAGAGCGGCCACCATCTCCTTTCAGAAGGAGGTGCTGGCTCGGCTTTCTGTGTTGCAGGGAGCGGAAGGAGACAGTGGTGCGTCGAAGGATGGTGTGCCTCAGGAAGAGCAGCAGAGCAAGGAGCCTGATGCGGTGGTGGTGGTGCCTCCTGTGGGTGAAGGTAAGTTACCCATGCCACAGCAGGGAATGACATGGCCATGGGGCCCGTGGGGGCCCAATGTAGCTTACGCATCCAAGCCGGCGGGAGGAACCCAGGCTGCAGGGGCCACTTATGCGGGGGCGGTGCCACTTGTGGGGCAGCAGGTGGTGCAAGCTACTACTTCTACTGCAGTTCAGGCATCTCAGAGTTCCGGTTTTCCTTGGGGGCTGGCGCCGGGGAACGATGGTTACGGGGGCGGTCTTGGGACCGGTAGTCAGGAGCCGGCTTTGAGTGTGCTACCATGGGGATGGCAGCAGGCCCTGTCTATGTCTTCCCCGTGGTCCGGGCATCATGGTGCTATCTGGGGGTTCCCACCTCACCCACCTGTTCCCTACGGTTCTTTGGATTTCCATGCTTTGCCCTTCGGGGACCCCGCCATGCCTCTCGGTGACCATCTTACTGCGGCGACCAGAGAAAAAATCCTTAAAGGCGAATACGCAGATGTATTCAGCCTGTTATATAGAGAATTGGAGAAGAAATCAAAGGACGAGCTTGATGAGAAGGATAAAGAGAAGCTCAAGCGTCGTAAAGTAGATAGAACGTGGGCAAATTGGCTGCCCGGTTTTCTCATTTATGCTGGTGTTATTGCCAGGGCCCAGCCGTGGAGAGCAGCTCCACTGTTCCAGTATTGCGATATTATATATCGTGCATATAATGATTTTGCTGGCGGGGCATGGCTTCAATATGATGAGCAGTTCTGCATGCGTGCGGCGGTTAATCCTTTCCTTCAGTGGAATCAAATTAACCAGCAGCTTTGGCTGCAGCTCATGGCGCCCGCAAAACCGAATGTTGGGGAGCGATCCGACAGCGGTCATTTGGTGCAGAAGTCAACAGGAACAACCTTTTCTGGGGCCCGCGCAGCCGCGGGGCAGTCAGTTCAGCCACGGCTGCTTTGCTGGGAGTTCACCTCCCAAGGTTCCTGCTCCAGGAAGGCCTGTAAATATAGACATGAGTGCCCGATTTGTGCAGGCCCTCATGCCTTCTCGGCTTGCACCAGATCAAAACAGAGGTGGCCTAATAAGCGGACCGGCGGTGGGTCCGGGCAACACCCTCCAAAAGGGCCCCAGCCCCATTTGTCTGAGGGTTCTTAGGCAGTGGTTGGAATTTTATCCTCTTAGGGAGGATGCGCGTTACCTGGAGGAGGGGTTCTTAGTTGGATTTAGAATTCCATATGAAGGCCCTCGGACTCCATTCTTCTCTTCCAATTTGCATTCAGTTAAGGGTTTGGAAAACATTGTTAGGCAAAAGATTAGTAAAGAGTGTGCTGAGGGCCATGTGTTAGGCCTGTTTAAGTCCCCTCCCCTGCCGAACTTGAGGGTGTCCCCCCTGGGAGTGGTACCTAAGAAAGCAGCAGGCGAATACCGGTTGATTCACCATCTTTCTTACCCTAGGGGTCGGTCTGTAAATGATGCCATCCCATCTGAGCTGTGTTCGGTAAAATATACTTCTTTTGACCGAGCGGTCCAGATTGTTCGGCGGTGTGGGCGTGGTGCTGAGTTGGCAAAGTGCGATATAAAATCAGCCTTTCGCCTCCTCCCAGTACACCCCAGTGACTTTGAATTACTAGGTTTCACGTTCGATGGAAGTTACTATGTCGATAGGGCTCTTCCTATGGGGTGCTCAGTTTCCTGTTCTGCGTTTGAGCGTTTTAGTTCTTTTTTGGAATGGGCCTTACGGTTTAGGACGGGCATCCAGGACACCGTTCATTATTTGGACGATTTTCTATTCGTAGGCCCCGCGGGTTCTGGGCAGTGCTTGTTCTTGTTAACGGCTTTTGTTGATTTGGCCAAGGAATTAGGGGTACCGTTGGCTCCTGAAAAAACTGAGGGTCCTGCCACGGTGCTTACTTTTCTGGGCATTGAGCTTGATACGGTACGCCAGTTTTCTAGGCTACCCGAAGACAAGCGAGTGAGCCTTTTAGCCCGGATTCGGGCAGTTCTGGTTAAGCGCAAGGTTACCTTACTGGAGCTTCAGCAGCTCGTAGGCCACTTGAATTTCGCTTGTAAAGTGGTTGCCCCAGGCAGGGCCTTTTTGCGGCAGTTCTGTGATGGCATGGTCAACCTGCGCTTGCCGCATCATTTTACTCGTGTCACTATGGATATGCGGGAGGACCTTCAGGTCTGGTTAACATTTTTACAGGATTTTAATGGCATTTCCTTCTGGCAGAGGGATATGCAGCTTGAAGCCGAGCTGCAGATAGTTTCCGATGCCACTGGTTCTATCGGTTTTGGGGTGTACTTTAGGGGCACTGGTGTGCCGAGCAATGGTCGCAGGAGTGGTTGGGCACCGAGTTGTGTCGAAACTTAACGTTCTTGGAGTTTTTTCCGATTGTTGTCGCCGTATTTCTTTGGGGCGAAGCCCTGGCCAATTGCTCGGTTCACTTCTGGTGTGACGACATGGACAACGGCCAAAGGTTAACCTCTAAGTCCCCTGCAGTTATGCGGCTTGTCAGGGCATTTACTTTACGTTGTTTGAAGTTGAACATTTTGTTTCTGGCTAAACACGTTCCTGGCATTTGTAACGGGGTGGCGGACGCTCTGTCTCGCCAACAGATGGACCGTTTCCGCCAGTTAGCCCCGGAGGCCGACCTGTTGCCCCAGCGTATCCCGGCGGAGTTATGGCTGATTGGAGGGAAGAAGTGAGCCGGGCGATACACCTGGCCATAGCGCCCAGCACTAAAAGGTCGTATGACCGGGCGGCTAGCCAGTTCTTGTCATTTAGGAAGGGTGCAGGTTTGCTGGATGTGTGGCCAGTTCCTGTTGAACATTTGTTGCAATTCTGTGTGTACCAGAAACAGCGGGGTTTGTCGGTTAAGTCTATTAAAGGCCAGATGGCGGCCCTGGCTTTTCTAAGTAAGTCCGGGGGGCACTGTGATGCCACCAAGGATTTTCGCATTCAAAAAATGTTTGAGGGATGGTCTCGAGAGGCCGGACCTCGGGCCGACGGGAGGCAGCCTATTTCGCCTTCTATCCTGCGGGGGCTGCGTGCTTCCTGGGCCCTTGTTTGTGGGTCAGCTTATGAGGAGGCCCTCTTCCACGGTGCCTCTTTGATGGCCTTTTTTGGGGCCTTTAGGGTATCCGAGCTGGTTACACTCTCCCGTAATGATGTTTCCGCAAGGGCCCTGCAGTTTAGGGATGTTACTTTATTCAGCGACCGGGTGGAGTTTAGAGTCAGTCGTTCAAAGACGGATCAGAAGCAGCACGGCTGCACTGTTAAGGTTGGAACTTGCGCTGAATGTGAATTATGCCCAGTCACGGCGATTAAACATTACATTGAATGGCGGGGCGCATCTGATGGCCCTTTTTTCCGCCACGCCGATGCAGCCCCCTTGACAAAGTACCAATTTTGGGCCGTCACCAGCCGGGCCTTGCAGCATTTGGGCCTCGGTGATCAAAAATTTGGGACTCATTCCTTTAGAATCGGTGCTGCCTCTACAGCTGCAGCACTGGGATATGGTGGTGATGATATTCGCCGAGTCGGACGGTGGAGGTCAGGGGCCTATCGAACCTATATTAGGCCTTTGAGGTCGTAGGCTGGTTTTTGTCTACTTCCTTAGTCTCAAGGAATCGTGCTGTTGTTATGTGTTTTCTCTTTCCAGTTCTAATAGTTTTCTCTTCTAGGGGCTGTGGCTGGCGATGCAAGGAGGAGGGTCCTTATATGCGGCCACAGTATTGTCTTTTGGGTGGCACACCAGGCTCGTCGGACGCCGATCGGTTCTCAACTGGGCCTGAGCAACAGAGCGGTAATCACCTGGCAAGGCCGCCGTGGATTGAGGTGGCCTGGGCTCCTGCCTCTTTTGTTCAGGGAGCTGGTCGGCCCTCCTCCGCAGATTCTTGTAATTCATCTGGGAGAGAACGACTTGGGGTTGGTTAAGGGCAAGGCCCTTTCTATTCAGGCCCAATCGGACCTGGCTTTGATCAAAAAACGTTGCCCGGGGGTCCTTATTTTGTGGTCAGCCATGCTGCCGCGCCATTTTTGGCGGTCAGCATGGGACCCTGAAGGTTTGGAGCAGGCTAGAATAAAGGCCAACCGGGCCTTGCGTAAGGCCCCGTATGGGGGGCTTGGAGAGTATGTGCCCCATCCTTTGATTCTATCTAGTGTGCCCGAATTATACCGGGAGGACGGGGTACACCTATCAGAAAAGGGCAACGAGTTGTTCTTGACTGACTTGCGGCAAGGGCTGGTTCGGGTCTTATAGTTTGGGGGTACAGCGGCCTAAGCATAGGCTTGGCGCTGTCCTTGGCAGTTTGTGGTTGGCATTATGTTTTGGGGATTGGTGAGCTCCCGTAGCATCGCACCATTTGGTGCATGACTGTCCTGGGGAACCGCAAGCTGTACGGCTCAAGGTTGGCTCCAGGGAGTCTGTAGGATCCCGGCAGGGCTGAGTGTCCGCATCCCAGGCTGCTGTCTGTGGGGATGGCGGAGCTCAGGTGTGCGGTGATCACGTTGCCGGGCCGACCGGGTCTGAGCCGTTTGGTTGGCTCACACCCGGGGCTTAGGGGGCTCGCCCAGTTTCAGGTCAAGGAGGTGGTCGGGTTGACCCCTGGCTTGACCTGTCCCCATGTTTTGCCCTTGCCGTTAAGTTAATAAAAGTGGCCCCTTTTACCCAACTTTGTGTCTGCCTCATTATTCCGCCTGGGGTGGCAATTCGGCCCCTTCCCTGCCGAGCAGTCCATTGACTGCTGAGGCTGGGGGCCGCCAATTGCCTCCCCGGGCGGAGGAGAGGCAATTGGGACATCCCTGGAGGGAGGGGGCTGGGGCAGCCTTAAAAGGCTGCCCCCGCCCCCAAATACGCAATGGAAAATTGCTCTCGGCCCACCCGCCCGCCCGCCCTTCAAGCAGTACAGGCAGAGGCTGGTCGCCTGTTTTAGGGGCGGGGTAGGAATTTTTCGCCCTCGGACGATTGGCCTGGTCCGGGGGTGTTTTTGCCTACCTTGTACTGCTGATGTTGGTGTTGGTATTTGGAATGGCAGTGCCGTTATATAGGTTGGTCACTGGCAGTTTGTGGTTGGCATTATGTTTTGGGGATTGGTGAGCTCCCGTAGCATCGCGCCATTTGGTGCATGACTGTCCTGGGGAACCGCAAGCTGTACGGCCCAAGGTTGGCTCCAGGGAGTCTGTAGGATCCCGGCAGGGCTGAGTGTCCGCATCCCAGGCTGCTGTCTGTGGGGATGGCGGAGCTCAGGTGTGCGGTGATCATGTTGCCGGGCCGGCCGGGTCTGAGCCGTTTGGTTGGCTCACACCCGGGGCTTAGGGGGCTCGCCCAGTTTCAGGTCAAGCAGGTGGTCGGGTTGACCCCTGGCTTGACCTGTCCCCATGTTTTGCCCTTGCCGTTAAGTTAATAAAAGTGGCCCCTTTTACCCAACTTTGTGTCTGCCTCGTTATTCCGCCTGGGGTGGCAATATGGCTGCTGCTGCTAAAGAGTAACAAGCAGCCAGCCCTAGTTGAATTATGCAGGTCAGGTTAGACTACTCAAGTCATTTAGAGATTGGGATCTGGAGATCTCCCAGAATGACAACTGAACTCCAGACGTCAGAGATATGTTCTGGATAACATGGCTGCTCTCAAGGATAGAGTCCAAAATAGGCCTGAAAAGAGCCCTGCACTTCCCCCCTGCCTTTTTACCCTCAGAAACCCATCTGGAATACTGAGGTTAGCTAGCAACAGCTACTGAGCTATAGGTGCTCCTTTTATTAATTTCAGGTTCTTTAACCCCCCCCCCCCCGCAATGTATTTTAAAAAAAAGTTTTGACATTTTTCTGCAAACCTGTGGTGCTTTTCAGGTTATAGAAAGATCTGTCTTGCCTGCTCACAGATCCAGTCACTGGATTAAGTCTCCAAAGATCTGGCTTTCTTCAGTCCACCCCACTGCTGGTGGTGACTCCTGGGTTGCAAAGCTGCCATTGGCATGCCCCACATGGCTCCTGGAGTGTGCAGTTGTGACTGCCAGGCTCAGTGGGTCTCCTAGGCTGCACAGCTGCTGCAGCTGGCCTAGTGCAACTCAGGGGCTGCACTGTTGCCAGTGGTGGACCCCATATAACTCCCAAGGCATGCTGCTACTGGCAGCATACTCTGCATGGCTTCTAGGCTGCACTGCTGCTGCCAGGCCCTGCAGGGCTCTTGGGTTGCACTTCTGCTTCCAGGCCCAATGCAGGTCCTCAGTGCCACCACTACCCCAATTAGGGTTGCCAGGTCCAACTCAGGAAATATCTGGGGATTTGGGGGGTGGAGCCATTAGACCTTCCCATCCCTTAAATAAATGAATGAAAATACAGCAGTGCAGTTCCCCTGAATACAGTCTTTATTTCCTCATCTTTTTTGCCTACCCTGACAGCTGCACTTCTACTAAATGACAGTGAAATCTGTCATACCCTCACAAGTCCCCTTGTCAGGCTTTGGAAACACACAAGTACGCGCACTCACAAAGTAGCCAAAATAGAGTTTGCAAGCCCATACTTTTATGATCTCACTGGGGCAACTCATGGGAGTTGCTGAATGTAACAATCTGCTGTATTTCAACCAACATCTTCAGACAGGAATAGGAAAGGAGATCAACCTAGGGGGTGGAGTTTTGCTCCATCCCATAATCAGGTTCTAGCTAACTCTTTCCTATCCATTTTACTATAGAAATGACTTCTGAAGCAAATGCAAAACAGGGACTCAGCTGTCTGCCTTTCTCATAGCTTCACACACTCATGGCTCTGCTGCTTGCCCTGTTCCCTGCTTTCCTGTTGCTGAGATTTAAAGGCTATTCCCTGTTGGGACCTGGGGACTGGCAAGTTTAGCCCCACTGGTCCCAGCATGGCTCTGACAACAGCTGCTGACGATAAATGCCTGGGGGACTCCCCAAGTTTACAGAACAATTTGAAATGTTAAAGAAAATATAAAGGGCAGGGGGGTTAAATTCTCTGAAAAGTAAAGTAATGTTTTTTGCTATTTAACTTTATTTCCTGTGTGGCCCCAATCTGCAGATTTGGGAATCTTCAGGTGAGGCCACACATCACTATTAGTATACAGATAATTATTATTTTTATAAATGTCCCAAATTCTGCTTGTTGAATACTGTCCTCACATTAGCTCCATTGTATGATTCCAAAAGGTAAATAATCCACTATTTATTTCTCTCTGTATCAGAAGTAACCGTAGGAGGAATAATTCATCCTGTAACCCAGCTTAATTATTCCTCCAGTCACAGGTCTGTGGCTGTGAAATGAGGAACAAAAGTGTTTGAGTAAATTTACTTGCAGAAATCAATAGCAATTCTCTTGTAAGATATCCAAATTCCAGAGGATGTGACAACACACTCAAGTGAAGAGCTACTTTCTCTTTTAGAAATTATTTATGCTTCCTAGTTTGTGAATCAGATAAATATATTTGACTGATGAACTGGATTAGTTCTCCCCCTGATTAGTATATTGTAATTAATTCTGTAATGAATCCTTGCTTAGGAACCTTATTAAGTCCTATTAAGACTAATGAATTGTTGTTTGCAAATGATACAGTTGTTTCTAGCTTAATGAACTGTGTATTAATAGACGTATATAATGGGATGTTTCTTCCCATAATAAAGATAGATTCCAACAGTGTGAGTTTTCATGTTGATAATTTTCTATTTTGTGTTTTCTTTTAATGTACACATAATGGAAACACTGTCCCTTTTAACAAAACAGACTTAAGCAACAATGTTAGTTCTTTACATATAAAAACATGTTATGACACTGAATAACTAAATATTCTATTCCAGGGGTGGCCAACAGTAGCTCTCCAGAAGTTTTTGCCTACAATTCCCATCAGCCCTAGCCATTGACCATGCTGGCTGGGGCTGATGGGAGTTGTAGGCAAAAAACATCTGGAGAGCTACCATTGGCCACCCCTGTTCTATTCAGTTTAAAAGTGAATTATGTATGGAAATGTCCCTTTTAAATTAAACTCTTAGCACTTCTGTATGTTCCATGTTATTCAAGTTTATTTATTTAAGGATAAAGTACAGAATTGCTTTTTGATAGCCACATAATCTTCTCTAGTGACTGGGGTGTAGTAGGACAGACCTGAGAAAGACCTGAGTCAGATTGAGGTGAAAAGAGAGGAGGTCCTACAACTGATAGACAAATTAGAAACTAATAAGTCACCAGGTCCGGACGGCATACATCCAAGAGTTCTGAAAGAACTAAAAGTTGAACTTGTGGATCTTCTGACAAAAATATGTAATCTTTCATTCAAATCTGCCTCTGTTCCTGAGGATTGGAAGGTAGCCAATGTCACCCCCATCTTTAAAAAGGGCTCCAGAGGAGATCTGGAAAATTACAGGCCAGTCAGTCTGTCCTCAGTACCGGGAAAGTTGGAAGAAACCATTATCAAGGACAGAATGAGTAGGCACATTGATGAATATGGGTTATTGAGGAAGACTCAGCATGGGTTCTGTAAGGGAAGATCTTGCCTCACTAACCTGTTACAGTTCTTTGAGGGGGTGAACAAACATGTGGACAAAGGGGACCCAATAGATGTTGTTTACCTTGACTTCCAGAAAGCTTTTGATAAAGTTCCTCATCAAAGGCTCCTTAGAAAGCTCGATAGTCATGGAGTAAAAGGACAGATCCTCTTGTGGATCAAAAACTGGCTAATTAATAGGAAGCAAAGAGTGAGTATAAATGGGCAGTCTTCACAGTGGAGGATGGTAAGCAGTGGGGTGCCGCAGGGCTCAGTACTGGGTCCCGTGCTCTTTAACTTGTTCACAAATTATTTGGAGTTGGGAGTGAGCAGTGAAGTGGCCAAGTTTGCAGATGACACTAAATTGTTCAGGGTGGTGAGAAGCAGAGAGGATTGTGAGGCACTCCAAACGGATCTGTTGAGGCTGGTTGAGTGGGCGTCAACGTGGCAGATGAGGTTCAATGTGGCCAAGTGCAAAGTAATGCACATTGGGGCCAAGAATCCCAGCTACAAATAAAAGTTGATGGGGTGTGAACTGGCAGAGACTGACCAAGAGAGAGATCTTGGGGTTGTGGTAGATAACTCACTGAAAATGTCAAGACAATGTGCGATTGCAATAAAAAAGGCCAACGCCATGCTGGGAATTATTAGGAAGGGAATTGAAAACAAATCAGCCAGTATCATAATGCCCCTGTATAAATCAATGGTGCGGTCTCATTTGGAATACTGTGTGCAATTCTGGTCACCACACCTCAAAAAGGATGTTATAGCATTGGAAAAAAGTCCAGAAAAGGAAAACTAGAATTATTAAAGGGTTGGAACACTTTCCCTATGAAGAAAGGTTAAAACACTTGGGGCTCTTTAGCTTGGAGAAACATCGACTGTGGGGTGACATGATAGAGGTTTATAAGATAATGCATGGGATGGAGAAAAGTACTTTTCTCCCTTTCTCACAATACAAGAACTCGTGGGCATTTGATGAAATTGCTGAGCAGTCAGGTTAAAATGGATAAAAGGAAGTACTTCTTCACCCAAAGGGTGATTAACATGTGGAATTCACTGCCACAGGAGGTGGTGGCGGCTACAAGCATAGCCAGCTTCAAGAGGGGGTTAGATAAAAATATGGAGCAGAGGTCCATCAGTGGCTATTAGCCACAGTGTGTGTGTGTGTGTGTGTGTGTGTATGTATATATATATATATATATATATATATATATATATATATGCGCCACTGTGTGACACAGAGTGTTCGACTGGATGGGCCATTGGCCTGATCCAACATGGCTTCTCTTATGTTCTTATGACAGGACAAGAGATTCCATATTTGGCAAAGCCCTGCTCAGATGGCCAATACATTCCTGCTAACATCTTGCAAGTACTCTTAAATGTTAGACTATTGGAAGCAATGATGTTCTCTGAAACTATACCTTGGACTCACTTATCTGCATTATTACCACTCCTCCTGATGTGCTTGACTGTGATAGTATTGCTTATCTGAGCAAAACCATTTGATGGTGCGATACTACAGAGGGGTAAAATTGGCAACTGCTCATTCATGTGCACTCTGTGTTGTGGCTCCCACCCAAGGGTCAGCATCTCCCAGTAGGTCAGGTAGGACGCTGCCTAGAATGCTACCTGGCCTTGGGTACCTGATGGGTGCCCCCTCCACATGCACACCTGGCTGCTCCCAGTACCCCATCCCCTCCATGCTCACCCTTGCTGCCCACTTCTCTGCCAACTTCCTCCACCTCGCCACCTACCTGCGACAGATGGGTGGCAGAAACAGGAGCAGGGAAGGGGCTGCAAGGGTAGAGGGGAGGTGGGTGTCCTTGGAGATGCTAGAACAAGGCTCTGAGCATCTCTGAGCACACCCACCACCATGCATCCCCCGCTCAGTCTTCTTGGGTCTGTGCTCACCACTGCACTTGTGTTCACCCTCTCATGCTCAAATGTGGGGGTCTAGGTCCCCCACCATGTGGAACAGCCTGTTTGAATGCTCTTACCCTATATATATATATATATATATATATATATATATATATATATATATATAAGAGCCCTTTTGTGGTGACAAAATGGAGTACCCTGATTGGTTGGGACTGTGCTGCATCAACCTTTGGCCTGTCAAACCATCATTCAAGGTCTGTTGCATTCCATTGGCTGAGGACTGATGATGATGATGATGATGATGATATTGGATTTGTTTCCCACCTTTCACTCTGAATCTCAGAGTTTCAGAGCAGTTTACAATCACCTTTACCTCAATACCACTTAAGTGTTTAATTTAAGAGCAAGCCAGTCCTGAACCTCTTCTCTAACTAGATGCAAAAGCCTTCTGCATTTCACTTGTAAAATGCTCTCTCCAATAAAACTTTAAAACTAACTCTACTTAAAGAAAACTATTCTAGGTTGTGTCTTGGATATCTCTTAAAGGCAGGCCTCATTTAGGCAGGAGCTCACAAGACAGGAGCTCTGGTCTGGAACCTCTAAATTTTATTGTGCTCTTTTTTTCATAACCCCCCCCCCCAAAAAAAAATACTTGCTTCTGGGCTCCATTGTTCAACCCCCTTTGAGAATTTTGCTGAACTCTAAGAATCATACATATATTCAAACAGAGATATTAATAACAATTTTGCACAAAACCAAATTTCCAAAGGTAAGTACACTCATAGCAATTTTCAAAATAGTGGATGTCATAGAATCATAGAGTTGGAAGGGACCTCCAGGGTCATCTAGTCCAACCCCCTGCACAATTCAGGAAATTCACAAATACCACCCCCTAAATTCACAGGATCCTCATTGCTGTCAGATGACCATCTAGCCTGTTTAAAAACCTCAAAGGAAGGAGAGCCCACAACCTCCTGAGATAGACTATTCCACTGAGAAATGGTTCTAACGGTCAGGAAGTTCTTCCTAATGCTGAGCCAGAAACTCTTTTGATTTAATTTCAACCCATTGGTTCTGGTCCTACCTTCTGGGGCCCCAGAAAACAATTCCACACCATCATGCTATAGCTTTCATCAATATGAAGTATAGTTCTTATTTCTTCTAAATGGTTTCTGATGTACATGAAAATCCATTCATATGATATTCATACAATATTCATAATTCCATAATACTTGCTACAAGGGTGTTGACTGAGCTGTTGTTTCAAAGTGCTTTCATCAGGCAAGGAATTAATCAAACAGCCAAAATGCTATACACATTTTTTTCTTAAAGCAATTCTTCAATGGAATCAGAGACCTCCCTGCCTGCCAAAAGAGGGAGAGGAAAATTATGTAAGCTGTTTTGGTCCCCACTGCGGAGAAAGACTGGGAGGGGGAAGGAGATGGAAAGCTGAAGTCAGAGGGCAGATAAAAACAATCCACCCCATCTCTTTGCCCCCCCCCCCATCCCTTCCTTCTCTGATAACCTACCTCACATTTCCCTCACTTTCTCCATTTCCCTTCCCAACAGCTATCTTCTCGACATACCTTGCCTCCCCCTATCTTTCCCTTCCCTTCTTAGCCCCCCACCGAAGCCATAAAACTCTTCCATAGCAAATTTCTAGTGCCCATTGTATTTCTCCCTGCAATGGGCCTTATTATAATAAAAACACATTTTAAAAATCATTCAGACCAAAGCATGTTATTAAAATTATTAAAACCAAAGCTAAAATAAAACTGTTTAAGATTGTACTGCTGTGTTGTCTAGGGTTTCACATGAAAAGACCTGTAACTGAACAGAAACGCTACCATCATCAATGAGTTCCCAAAGGATCTGGATCAAACATTCTGAAATCTTATCAGTGTTTCTAAAAACTGATTTGTCTCCAAGATAGGACCTTGGAGTCTTTGGCAATAAATCCCATTTAACAAAATAATCCAGTAAGGAATCTAGTAAGTACGTAACTATAGGGCAAAGCTAGGGTTGTGAACACCCTGAAGAAAAATGGTATTTCCACTTTAATAGAGATATAATGTATGGAAATATTCAGTTGAAAGTTTTCATAGCACAGAGGTAGATGTGGCAAATGGTGGCCCATTAAACCTCTGTTACAAGAGCAGAACATTCAGAGGTTATTGTTAACCCTGGACTGGATGGAAGTATAGACAGGGGAAGGAGAGGATCTCCCCCCCTCCCCACACAGATGTCAAACTTTGATAGATGGCCACATTCATTTCTTTTCCACTGCCCTAGTCATGCAAGCAGCCATAGCATGCCAATTTATCATCAGTTGTTATGTATCATTTTAAGAAGACATAAGTTTCAAGTGATCAATACAAATTATGTTAAAATTACCCCTCTGCAGTGGTTCTTGTTTTAGCCGTTTTTGTGACAAGTTTTTGGGGCTTTGTAGAAAATACATATAATTGCTATCCTTTTTCTGAGTTTGCTCATGTCTTTAACAGCAACCTGACATGCAGAAATGTAGCAGAAGAACCTTCTTCTTAATAGGTTATAAAATTATAGGAGAATGCTTAATTGCTTAATAAGATGATGCTGTTAAAGTCATAGAAGCTGCACCAGGAAAAAAAGATTATGACCTGAATGAACTATAATTGCCCCCACAGATGGAAGGAAGAGACGGACACAAGGGTTTGGGTAACTAAGGGCCATTTCTTTATTATTAAATTAACAATAAGGGCTATAAACATAACAGGCAGCACGGCAGGGCCAGGGGACGAAATACCCCTCCCCTGCCGCATGATGGGTGAGCCACCCTGCCCCTAGGTTTAGCCAAAATGCATGACTTGTACGTGGCCAGCCCTGTGTAAGAGGTGATGGGTTTGTTTTTATGATTTTGTTTCTGTTTGTATTAAGCTGGTCGGATGACCGTGAATAAAAGTACTACTACTACTACTACGTGGCCAGCCTAGCAAAGGTTATGCCCTGGAGTTCCAGTCCCCATCCACATGGCTAAAGGGCAGATCAATCCATGCAAACCCGAGGCGGTCCGCTTCATCACTTAACTAGTCCACACGGGCCAGGAATGATTTAGCTAGACCCCATGCACCGAGCTGCATAATGGAAGTTAGGCAAAAAAACCATCCACTGCGAGGCCAAGCCTCTGCTTAGGCAGCTGCGCCCACTAACGCCTAGCACTTTCCAAAGTCCAAGTTTTAAGTCATCCAAAAAAGCATCATTTCCCTTATCAGAAAGATGGACGCCATCAATCCTGTATAAATCCGTGCAATCAGCACAAATCCCAGGATGAGGGAGAAAGTGGCCCAACCCCCCCCTCAAGGGCTTTTTTAATTTCTAAATTGACTTTGCGGTGAGCTCTCTCAATCGCCTGTGGATCCCATGCCCCACATCATAACTGGTCGACCACACAATCAAAACCTGAGGCCAACGACTCCTAATGACTTGAAAGTTATCCTTGACCTGCAGCACAAGGGCTTTACCCTTGAGCAAGCCTAGATCGTTTCCTCCCAAATGTATCACCACAACATGTGGTGGCAAAACATGAATGTTTTCAAAAAGCAAGGGCGACAGGCCCGACCAATGGAGACCCCTCCGTCCATGCCACTCTATGGTAGCCTACTTGTTGAGCCCCAGCTGTGACCCAGCTGAAGTCCTCCTGGTCCACATATGCAGGACGCATCATCTCTCCCCACGGACTACAGCACCTGAGAAAAGAAGAAAACAGTGAATAACCACACCCTCAATAACCTGATGCCAGTTACTGCAGCCCCAGAGGGCGGACATAGCTTCTATAGGCCGAGGAACACCACCTACCAAGCTTCTGAATGGACGGCGGGGAGTACCCCAGGGCTCCTGCCGTAGAAGCTGCACCTATACAGAAAGAATGAGTGCCAAACATAATGTTCGCCAGGCCAAGCCTGGCGAGAGTTTTGACAATCAGAGACCAAAACTGATGCTTCGTCAGGGGACTACCATCCCCATGCCGGAACAACAGACCAGCCCCAGAACCATGGGCAGCTAGATAGGGCGTTAAAGCCACTACAGGACACAGTTCCCCGTCGAAATAGGCACCCAAAGTAATAGTGTTCCCCCCTGCAACTGGTCAGTCTTAGAACGACGCACTGTGATATATACTCCATCAGCAATGCGATTGTCTTGGGCCAATAACTGTCAAGAATGCGGGTTCAATGACGAGTTGAAGTTGATACAAAGATTATGTTTATTGATAGACTGATACTTTGGTAACAGGTTCTTGAGAGTAATGCTGAACACACTTTGATACAATACTTTTAAGGCCTACTTCAAAGGGATTCCAAGGGATGGGCTTGCGGGGTAGCATTCACACATAAACTATCATAAATGTCTACATTCCCATAGCGTTATCAGGACCGTGTCCTTGCTTTCCCCAGATGTCTCTTACTCCCTTACAGGAATGTATGGGAAGGTGCTGATTAATTGGTTTCAGTTCTCACTACTTCTAATTATAAGCCATAAAGCAAGGTGGGGGGAAGGGAAAGAATAACAAGCTAGCAAAGTTGGATCCTTCATGATACTTCACAGACCAGGTTAGGCAGTACCCCTAAACAATCAATTACCAATGGAATTTCACCATGCTTGACAATAAGGCCCTTCAAGAAACATTCCCTTTGGACTGAGCTACCAGCTAACTCACCCGGAGAGCCCCAAAAAATGCCACCAGGGAGGCAGCATGAAGAGAAGTGTTTCATACTCCGATCGACACACCTGGCCCCAGACTGACCGTAAACCCCTAAGAATCATGGGTAAAATTGGCTGCTTTGCATCCAACCTAACCCTGGCCTCTCTGGCCCACCTTTTGAGCATCTTACAAATGCAGAAATCACTAGATAGTTCCTGTAACCCCATGGCTTTACTGGCAAAAGCCAAAGCAGATAACCGGCCCTGAATGGATTGAATTGCCAGGCCCCTGCGCTGCAATAATACTCAATAGTTGGAGTAAATGCTCCACTGGAAGAGGCCATTCCATGCTGTAACCTACAGTGCTCCTAAACTTCTCAACTGGCTCACTGCCCTTGTGTATAATTTTCTAGTGCTAGGAGCAATAGCAATACTTATCACTCTGCCAGCCTCGACCAGCCAATCGTCCAAATCTCCAGAGGCATCCTTGTAGGAAGAAGATCTGCATCTGGGGTGAGCTGACGAAACCTCTGCATCTATTTGCAAGAGAGAGCATCAGCCACCCCATTATCCACCCCAGGCACATGCCTGGCAAAAAAATGAAATATTCCACTGCAGGCATTGCAGTGTGAAAGTCCGAATTAACCTCATAACCTTGGGTGATTTAGAAGTGAGGGAATTGATCACATGCACCACAGCCAAATTGTCACACCAAAAGTGGACTGTGTGGTCCGCCAACTCATTTCCCCATAACCAAACGGCCACCAAGATTGGGAAGAACTCTAAGAAGGTCAAGTCCCTGGTCCACTCAGCATCTACCCATTCCATAGGCCAGTCTTCCACACACCAGTGTTCGCGAAAATAGGTGCCAAATCCCAAGGACCTTGTAGCATCAGATGTAATTTGAAGCTCAGCTTCCAACCTCAATTCCTCCCTCCAAAAGGAGACACCATTAAATTAGGTCAAAAACTCCTGTCACAAGAAGAGGTCCTCCCGTATACATCTGGAAATCCTAATTCTGTGATGCGGCTGGCGTAGACCAGCCATTCCATCACACAGCCTCCTCAAGAAAGGACAACCAGGAGTTACAAGCAAAGTTTAGGTGACCCACTAATTGCTGCAACTCCTTCAAGGTTGCCTTCCGCCACAACAAAAACTGGGCAACCAGCCCCTGGAGCCTCAATTTTTTTTCCCCCTGGGAGGCGAGAGGTTTGCTGCAAGGAATTTAGTTCAACACCTAAGGATGTCAATTGCTGGCCCTCTGTCTTCTCATGGGCTAGGGGGACGCCCAACTCCTCAGACTGCGCTGTAAAGGCCGCCAGCAAGCGGGCACACTGGTCGGGGCCCAAGGGGCCGGCAAACAAAAAATCATCAAGGTAATGCAGCACATTGCTTAAACCAGCCCTACAGCACACACCCCATTCTAAAAAAAAGCTAAAGCGCTCGAACGCAGCACAAGAAACAGAGCACCCCATGGGCAAGACCCTATCCATGTAAATATGTCCATCAAATTGGAAACCCAGCAATTCAAAATCCAAAGGATGAACAGGGAGAAGGCGAAAGGCAGACTTTATATCACATTTTGCCAACTCAGCACCCACCCCACAGTGCCTCACCATGTGAACCGCTGCATCAAAAGATGTGTGCCGCACGGTACACAATAGCTCGGGTATGGCATCGTTCACCGACTCCCCACGAGGGTAAGATAAATGGTGGATCAATCTAAACTCCCCTGGGGTCTTTTTAGGCACAATGACCAAAGGAAAGACCCGCAGAGAACTCACAGGAGATGCAGGAAATGGACCAAACACCCTGTCAATTCTTTCACTATTTTTTGTCGAACTATATGCTTCATACCTGTAACTGATTTCAAGTTGTTAGCCATAAACAGCCTTCTGGGTCCCTGACAAGGAATTCTGAAACCAAACTTAAAATCGTTGAACAAGTAAACTCTGTCCTCAATCTTAGGATAATTACGGAGCCAGGCCTCAAGTACTGTCATCTTATTGGGCTGGGGCCCTTTTCCAAAAGGCTTATTTTGTCCGCCCTCCCACCAGAGCCCTGCCTGCACAGCCCCCTCGTGGGTTTACCCTGGGAACAATTGTAAAGGAGTGAGACTGACCTCACATAGGGCACTCGTGCTTAAATGGGCAGTTTTTCCTTCCACATACCCCCTGCGACCCAAACTCCCAGCAGACCAAGAGGGGTTGAACCGCATGCCCCGAATTACTGTGGGAACCAGAAGCAGCAGCTGTGCACTACACAACATGGCCGCTGTCTGACCTATCTTCAAGATTAGGTCTCGAAGATAGACCTAGAGACATAACCTGCAGCCACAACTGTGGCTGAATTTGATCCCATTGAAGGGATGGGTTCAAGGTGGCCCTCATCCTGAATTCCTCATCTTACTGAAGCTAGGCAGGGTCACTAAAGCTGGTGTAGCTCTTGTATATGATATCAAAATACTGGAAAAGGGAAGTGGCCCTCCATGGATGAGACCTGGAAATAATTCCAGCGTAAATAATGAAACCGGGCACCCAATTTGCCCAGGTCCTATCAACTTTACACCATTTGATTTTCTCCGTTTCCCTATCATCAAGGTCCTCCTTATCCTTTTTCTCAAACTCCCTGTAGAGCAGAGAAAAAAGGTCCACAAATTCACCTTTTAATATTTTATCCTTGGTGGCTGGCAACAAGTGATCCCCTAAGGGAAGAGCCAGATCACCAAAAGGTAAGGCCTTAGTAGGCACCAAAGAGTAAGATGGGCCCCAGGGATAAGGGAACCCCAGCCACCGCAAGGGTCCGAGGATAGTCCAGGAAACTGGCCAGGCAGGCCACCCCAAGATGCTAGAGGGTTAGCCGAATTAAAATCCCAAACCCAAGGCTGAGGATTAGTAAACACTGCAGACTGGCTATTGGCCACAGGCCCAAATGTATCTGGCTGGCCCGACAGCCCCCAGGGCCAAGCTACATTAGTGTGTTGTACAGACTCACCCCTACCAAACTGCACACCTTGTCGGGTGTCCACATCAGGAACTTCCACTGGGAGAGGTGACGCTCCATCCATCTCAACAGGGCTGGACCTGCTCTCAAGAGAAGACAAGCGGTTAAGAATCTCTTCTTGCAACCGTTTCCTATCAGCAGCCTTGACAGCTTTGGATGAAACGCCCTTCTTACCCCCAACCTCTGTGATATGGGACTTGCCACAAGAACCCTCCAAAGCAGCCAACCTAACTAATACAGACTGCTCAAAGGAGTCATCCTCAGACGACATAGGCTGAGGCACTGAGCGCTTATAAGAAACTGGCCGGCGAGGCTGGGATTTTGGTGCAGGGCTCTTGACCTTTGATTTTCCTTGCTCCTTAGGCATGGCTAGCGAGCCCAATATCTAGCCTGCAAAAAACAGGGGGGGTGGGGGATGGCTCTAAGCAGAGACTACCAAAAATGGCCACCACCCTGCCCAGCAACAGGGAAGTAATAAGCAGTGAAAATGGCCACCGCCCCAGCCAGCAACAGTGCAGACCACCCCAACAATCAGGACAAGGGGACTGAAGAGGGCCCCAAAACTAGACCCAATATTCCCAGCTACAGAGGGGGAACAACCCCCAGGAAAAGGCAGAGAAAAAATGCTGGCTGAGCTAAAGAACCCAGTCAGCAGCAAACAGCCACGCCAAAAAGCACTCCTGCTGCCTCCATGCAACCAAAAACTGGGTGCTCTCCGTTCCTTGATGCCCAAAAGCGACTGCGGCCACCAGGAAACTGCCACCACTGAGCTACAGCCTCCTCTGAAGCTCAGCCGAGGGATCGCCGCCACGGCACGAAATCCAACACACTGAAAGGCCCCGTGCCGGGCTGAACAGGAGGAGCTCGTCCTAGCTCCCCGCTCCCCGTGCAAGGCAAAGACTGGGAGGCAGGAGTGGAGACAACCGTTAAGGCATGCCTGCTCTGCCCTCACCTCCCATAGTGCCCTGCCCATTCCTCCTCCTTACGAAGGGGCAAAACGGCCCCCGGAGACAAGGCTGTGCAGCCTGCCTCCGGTTGGGAGCCGCATTCTCTCTAGACACCCATTAAGCCAGGATCGTTACCTCCTCTATATTAGAGTTGCCAACTGCCAGGAGAAAAAAAGTAATTCTTCAATGGGATATTATTTAACAGGTGATATCATTAACCTCCATGTCCGAAAAGCTTCAGCTGCCCATTTTCACGTTAACCTTCCATTAGAGAAACAACATTTAGTGGCAACCCTACTGAAGATTCAATGGAAATGATCAAGGCTGGTGGTGGTCTGTGTGCCTCAAGGATTGGACAGATAATAGTAAATGAGACAGAGAGAAATATTTCCTTTCTTTGGTTGCATCCATACGTTGCTGGATATTGATTATGCTACCATTACACTGCAGCTATTGATTGTCTTGTGTGGACCATAAGTCCAGCTGCAAATGATTGCTGTAGTGCAACAATAGTATTGTGTTCAGTGATACATGGATGCAATCTTTAACAGCCTCATGAAAGTCAGAAAATCAAGCCATGCAAACATTTTCCTGGAATATGTGTACGTATGTAAAAGTAAGTAAAAATAGTTACCTGTTGAATCTCTGCTTATCGTTCAGCTTGCTTATGCAGTATCTCTAGCTATGGAGAAACAGAAACAAACTATTCCAGATGCAAGACACTTCTTAGATACACACAAGGAGATTAGTGCAGTTTCTCTTTTTAAAAAGATCAGCTTTGTCTCTGGTCACTTTGCATCTGTTTCCATGTTGTGGTACACCTCAGGAAACCTGCCACTTTCTTGTATGATGGCCTCATTTTCAAAGTTGCAGAAGCAACAGGGAGAGCTAGGGGCACTGGCTGTACAAGATGCTACATTTGTCCACATCTAGTTCTAGTTTTTCTATCCACATGCTTGGAAAGGTTGAGCAATAATGACTCAAATTAGAGTTGTAGGAGGACTTGGTATGACTCAAGTTCTAAGTTTGTTATGGAGGAGGGTTATTTCCATAAATATTCTCGCCTTTGGTGTCTCATTACCACAGAAATCCCATGGCAACTATAACACTGTTCATTGACTGAAGTAGTCTTCCAAATAGGGGAGTCATTTAAAAAAACCCTAAGCTGAAATGTGGGGTTTACTTTTAATTGTTACTACATATCTTTGTCTTTCTTCTCTATGCACATTTTCTTCTTTTGTCTCTTTCTCACTGGCTTCTACTTTTGCTCCCGCCAGACTTTCTCTTAAACATAAATTTCTAAACAAAAAAAAAATGATTTTACTGCCATTTGTGTAACTCATCATCAGTAAAAATATGAGCCGTTTGTGGGTCCTGATCTACCAGTTCAGGATGAAAGTGCTAAACCATCAGCTTAATTGGATACTATTTGGAATATTAGTTTATGAGATATTCAAAATTATTACAAAATTATCTTGATGCTATTCAATCATAGAGTGAAAGCACTTTTCACACAATTAATTGGCAAAACATTTTTCGATTGTGTATATTAAAGGGACTCCAGTAAGAACATTCATGCTGCTCTCCACATAATATGCACAGATTTTCCTAATGGAGGTTTAAAGCATTTTTCATCTCCAGAAAAAACAATGGTGGGGTGGAGGTAATAAAAAAGTAAGGCAAAGCCTAGAATGTGGGTTAAGTGACATGATACAACCAACATATGTTGGGATACGGGATGAGTCATCAGACTCACAGGCAGATGGTCATTGGGGGAACTCACCTGAAAAGCACTGGCAAAGAGATGTACATTGGGGGAACTCAACTGAAAAAATGCTTGTTTGCTTAGTACTGTGAGGGAATGATGCAAGGGGGAAGAATAAGTTTCCAGTTCCATCCTACCATGAAGGAAGGGAGGTGTATATATGTGTGTGTCTGGGTGCACCATTCCGTGGCTCCATGTCATGTACCCTAGAAGAGACAAGTGCAGCCAGAGAAAGGGGGGAAAGTGGTCCCCTTGTCTCTCCTTCCACTGGCAAAAGCAGGGAGGGATGGCATTCCCTCCCCTTCTTAGTGCCCCCTCGCAGCATCGAGTAAACAAGTGCTATCTCAGATGAATTCCCCTAATGTACTTCTCTTTGTGAGTCCAGTCACTCACCAGTGATTCAGCCCATATTGGCCATATTATATAATTATGCCTTAACATAGGGTTACCAGTATCTAGGTCCCTGCAGGGGTTCCCCCATTTTTGATGGCTTTGATTCCACACCAAACAGGAACATTGTTGCATGATGTCCCTGACACAATGACGTAACTTCTGGGCAATGTCATCACACTGGGTACATCATGTGGCAATGCTCTGGTTTTTGGGCAAATTCTATGGTTTTGAGGCAAAAAAAAACCCCCGTAGAGTTTTGTCCAAAACCCAGGTTGCTGATGTAAGTACATCACTTCTGGGTGACATCATCGCATTGGGAACATTGAGCGTGACATCCTGCCTACCCCCAGAATGCCCCCCAATTCCCCTGCTGTGATGGTGAGGGGACCTGGGAACTCTATTAAAAAAACAGAGATTGCAACATCTGCCCTCTGAGCAAGCTAACTGTCTTTGGGAACTAATGGTGTTAATTTATTTCACTGCCATCTGCATATAATCAAGTTTATCTAAGTAGGAAAGGCATCTATTTATTATTTAGTTACAAGATTTGAATGCCACTTTCTGCCCAATCAGGTATGGCTAATTGTGATGCACATCCAGTTCACTCTACACTGGCTGGAAGGAGATCTGACATTTAACGCATACCTATAGTACCATGTCAGTATAGCCCTTACTCTTCCATATATATAAGTAAAGTGAAAATACTTATAATTTCACTGCAAAAGACAATGTTTTGGTTTTGCCATTGAAATCTAAGTGCTGGCATTTACACCACTATAATCTGATATATTTCCCAAATATAGAGAGTCTGGAATTCACAATCTGATGTTTTGTTTCAAAGTTGTTATTTGGTACATTTGATATTATGTTCCAAAACACTTTAGTTCCAGAAGTAGTGGGGCTGGTGCCATGTTGGTTGAATATTTTGTGTTTGGTGCATATTCACTAGAGGAAGAGCATTAGGCCTTGTGGTCTGCCAGGAGCTGGAGCTATAAAGCTGGAGCTATAAAGAGCAGGTGCTACAAGAATAGCTTCCTTCTACAAAGTCATGTATATATGCATTGAACTCTTGAGATAAAAAGCCATGAAGAAATTAAACACAACTGGGAAATTTTCTTTTAAATTCGCACTTGAGGTTTTCCCATCATATGTTTCCACTGCACTGTACAGAGCTGGGGTGCCATTAAAAAGTAATAACATCTTGAGTGCCTACTAGCAAATGGATTTTTGCTGCAATTTAATTTATAATGAATGGGATACCTGAGCCATCCATCAGCAAGAGAGCATTTTCGAGCATTAACAACCTTGTTTAATGACTATTGGACTGCTTATCATGCCACAGACCTGATTGAATTGTTATATAAAAGTGATATGTTTGTGCTGTAAATACTCTATGAGAATTTCAATCAGACTTGCAAGTTGTTGCTTCTGGGTTAATAATTTCATCTCTCTCTGGGTGATGTGCTCTCTGTAGAAGGGCTCACACACATTTCTGTGACTAGATCTACTGTCCATTGAAAACAAGGTCCTTTTAAAGTTTAAAGGGACATTGCTTTGAATGCTCACCATGGCAGCCAGCCCATTTGAAGGCTTTCCTCACATGCAGCAGGAGCAGTGAGGTTAAAGGGAGCAGCACACCCAATATTATTATTTTTTTTAAAAAGAAGATAAAACCCAGACCCCACATTTAAGTAAACTGTTTTGTAGTGCACAGCCCTACAACAAAGCAAGAAAAAAGTGATGCCAAAACAGCTAAACAAAATAATGACAACAAATATCTTTTTAATATGTGTAGGTGTACATATTTGAGAGGTTTCTAAATACGTATTTTTTGCTGTTCTTTAAGAACTCATTTTAACTCAAAAGCAACCCTAAATTTTATGAAATCTACAACATTTGGGTGTCAGGTTCTGAAACAGCCTGTTCATTGCCTGATAGGAGATACTTTAATCCCAGAAGATTACTTTCCATTTCCAGAGATTTTTTAATACAGTGCTCCTGCCCCAGCTTTATTAATGAGCAGCCCCATTAGAACTTTTCAGAACTACTGTGACAGATCGACAGAAGTCTGGCACTGCACAGACCTATCTGGTCTGTGTGCAGAGGAGCTAACAGCCAGTCAGGACCAATAGAAGAGACAGTGGAGAGGATGGAATGGAGAAGACATTTTTAGTCAGTTTTAAGGTTCATATCTCTACACTAAGGGGATCCTACCTCAGGATACTTTATAGGTTTCAGAGTCTGGCTTTTAAGGAAAGCGGGGTAATTTAGTGAACACTTTGAAAGGAGACTATAACTCTCTTAGAACTGAATTTCTGAGAAAAGATGGCTAAAGTACTGAAATTTCCAGAAGGAGCTCACATAGTTCCTAAACTTGTCGAAAGGCCAGGAGTTACCTCAGAAATAAAAACTTGGCTGATAACTGTTCTCTGCACACAGGAATTAACAGTCAAAATGTTATAAATGAATGAGCTTAGCAAATGCTATGTGTTATTCTATTCAAGGAAGTTAAAGGAAGTTATTGGGCTTTTTATGTTTACCTCATGCCTAATTTGAAATGACTGCATTTGGAAGTCATTTGGGTTGGAGGCTGATCCCATAATTCAAAATCCACACCATGCTACTTGTATTCAAAGATCATTTAAACTCCAATCATCACGGAGACTTCCAGTTTCGGTGACGCGCGATTAGAAGCGGCTTGGACTGGTGCGTCCAGAGCTGCTTCTAAATCGGATCATTTGAGGAGTCGCCCACGAAGGACGACTCGACTCTGGGGCCCAGGAAGGATCCCAGAAGGCAGGGTGCTCGAGCAGTAGAATGGGGGTGTCAGCAGAGGTGGCTGCCCCCCGATCCCACTTGCTCCTAGCCTCATCACTCCGATTGCTATTTTTAAATGGCATGAGGGTCGACCGCAAGCTTTTGTCTTTCTTTTTGCACTCTGCACTCTGGATTTTAAAAACTCTGCAATATCAAGACAAGCTGCATCTATCTCACCATCACTGTAAGTGTTCTTTCTTCATATTACTGATGTGTATGGCATTATCTCCGACAAGCAGGTAAATGGAGAACCAGGACTGAAGCGGACTTTAAGCGGAGGCAAAAGACTAAGAAGGGGAGGGGGGAACGCTCTCTCCTTCTTTTTCAAGGCTTTTAAAAGTTTCTTCCTATCCTGGTAACATTTACAATACCTGCATGAGGAGAATCACACCAATTTTTAGTTATACAAGAGACTTGATGGCTGAATTTAATTGACTAGTTTTAAACCCCCTCTAGGGGGGAAAGTTTTGGATTTTGGGGAAGTTGCTTGCTTGCAAGTTTATATGGATGTGAAAGACAGCTGGTTTAAAAGTACTTTGAAGCTTAAATTGAAGTGCTCTGAATGAATTTATAAGAACTCCAATCTGACTTTTAAATGCTGGTGGGTATTTTATATTGATTTATAAGACATAGCAGGATCTCTGGTTGGAAGAAGAACATCTGTGCGAATTTCCAAAGTGAATTCTTCTTGTTGAATGTTATGGATATAACCCTTTAATTTTGTTTTCATTTTTTTCTTTCTTTCTATCCATGGTTGGAACATTTTTGACATGGTTTAAACATTTTTGGCTCCGGATTCCTTTTCCCCCCCCCCACCCTTCCTTTTTTTTGGATTATCAAATATGGAATTTTTTTCTTATTTTCTGTTATTTTTTGCTTTTCTCTTTGGGAGTGCCTGGTTTCATTTTTTCTTGTTTTTTTTTAATTTTTAATTCTTGATTTCACTTTTGGATTACAAATAGGGCATTCAGCCCTGGATTACAAATTTATACCTTAAAGTTGTTGAAATTTGAAGTTGTTGAAAGATGCTGTAGTGACTTGAATTTTAATTGAACTATCATCGCTAGAGGACTTGTAATAGTGAATTGTTTTGTTGTTGTGAACTGAATTGTTTTGCCTACATACTAATAAGTATGGTTGGATAAAAAGTCTTGTTTATTATTATTCCTACTATTGTTTTGGGTGTGACAAATTGTTGATAGAAGCTAGAAGGCCGTTTTTTTTAAAAAAAAAACCTATTTCATAATAAGGGCATTGCTTGGTGGAGATTAGCTTATCTGTTATAAACAGAACAAACTCTGAAGAGGCATCATTAGACTTGTGGCTGTGAGTGTACTTATTATAATAAAAATGGAAAATAAAGCTGAGATTGGTTTCAAAGAAAAAGTCAAAAAGAAAACCTAGAAGGAAAGCTACCAATTTGTTCACCTAGTGCTCCATCTGGGCCAGGGAAATTTATGACCATGCAGGGAGATATGAAAGAAATGCAAAGCACCTTAATGACTGCTATAGCATAGCTGATTAGTAAAGTAGACAATATTGGTGAACAGATGGCAAAGATTAAATAAGAGCTTTTGGAAAACAGCAGACAGCTGAGACTAACAAAGCCTTAAAAGTATTAGATGACCAGGTGACAGAGAATACCCAAAAGGTGGAACATCTGGAAAAAGAACACAATATACACAATTCTAGACTTTTGTAGTTGGAAGTAGACAGAGCTGCCTATATGCTAAGGTTTCAAAATATACCAGAAGAGAAAACTGAAGATTTACAGAAAATTTTAAGTGAAGCCTTGGCTGAAATTTTACAGGTGATTCCTCAAAAGATGGAAAAAGAGTTTGATCAAGTTAGACGGGGGCCATCAAGTTATACAAGACAAAATAAATTACCTAGTGAAGTTCATTTGAAGCTCACAAGAAAGAGGACTAGAGATGACATTTTGAAGCAAGCAAGAGACAGACCTATGATCATAGCTAGAAATATGGTGAAAATTCTCAGAGAGGTACCTTGGCCAGTGAGACAAAACAGGAGAGAATACCAAGCGTTAACAGATTTTTTGAGAAGAAGAGAAATGCCCTATATGTGGTTAATGCCAGAAGGCCTTCTTTTTACTTACCAGGAGAACAGATACAGGATAAATTCCATATTCAAAGCTCAGAATTTTTTGGATAGAGTGAAGGAAAAAGAAGACAAGGAAAAGAAGGATGATGATGAGGAGGAAGAAAGTTCTGGTGAAGAGAATCCAAATGAACCACAGAGATACCCGACAAGACAGCAGACCAAAAAAGATAAGAAAGATAGTGATAAGCAAAAGCCATAATGACCTCAATAGTTTCAATTAATGTGAATGTACTCAACTCTCCTATCTATGCCCCAAATGACCAACAAGAGAAATTCTTTCAAGACTTGTGTCTTAAATTATCAAATTTGGAAGATGTAGAATATTGTCTAATAGAAGATTTTAATGCAGTCTCTGACAGACAACTGGACAAAAAAATGCACAAACAGACTAAAAGTAAAAGTCTCCAATTGTCAATAAGTTTTGGGAAATTAGCAGAAGAACTGGATTTGGTTGATATATGGAGAACAAGATATCCAAACTCTAAAGATTTGACCTACTATTTTTCTAGCCATCAAACTTGGTCAAGAATCAATATGTGTTGGCTTTTTGCAAGTATGATCAAGGATCTAGTTGAGACAGAAATTCAAACAAGAGTTATTTCAGACCATAGTCCTGTAATGATAAAGCTCAAAGGTACACGAATGAGATCATGGAGGCTAAATATCTCAATCTTGAAAGATAAAGACTTTCTTAAAGAATCTAAGGTGGAAATGGAATCTTTTTTTAAACAGAACATAACACAAGTAAAGATGCAAGTAGTTTGGGACACTGCTAAAACTTATTTCGGGAGCCTTGCAATTAGATATAGTATTAAGAAAAAGAAAGAACTGAAAATTTTCAAAAACTAATGTCACAAGCTGGAGAAGCTGAAAAGAATCTTAAAAAACAACCGACTAAACATGAATTTCAAAAAAAGGTGAAAGAAGTACAACACCAATTGAATTTGTTACTTATGGAGGAGACGGAGATAAAATTGGGGTATGCAAGACAAAAAAAATTTGAACATGCCAACAAGCCTCGAAGGTGGTTGGCTTATAGGATGAGAAAAGAAAAGGCCAAAAGAATAATTTCAACCCTGAAAGATGAGAATAATAAAGAGAAAACTCAAAAGCAAGAGATATGTCAAATCGTGGAACAGTTCTATAAAAAATTATATGAAGATAAACAAGCTCATAAAATAGATCTAGAAGAATATATTAATCAAAATAATCTGAATAAATTTACAGAAGAACAACAAAAAATTTTAAATGAACCAATAACAATAAGGGAACTTGGAGACACAATGGCATCTCAAAAGAATGGCAAAGCACCAGGTCCAGATGGATTGCCTGCGGAATTCTACAAAGCCTATGAGGAGTTTTTATTATCACCATTTAAGCGTCTTATTGAAAAGATTCAAGAGGAAGGCCAAATACCAGTTTCATGGCAAGAAGCTACAATATCTTTGATTCCAAAAGAAGATACTGATCTGAAAGATATTAAAAACTATCTTCCAATCTCCCTTTTAAATGTGGATTATAAAATTTTTGCCGCAGTATTGGCACAACATTTGAAGAAAATTTTACAGTCTACAATGCATTATGACCAAGCAGGGTTCCTTCCTAGAAGATACCTGAAAGATAATGTCAGAACAGTGTGTAATATCTTGGAATATTATGAAACTCATTCAGAGAAACAATTGGCTCTAATTTGCTTGGATGCTGAGAAGGCCTTCGATAATGTTCGTTGACAATTTATGTTACAGCAACTGAAAGGTATGGAATGTGGTGAACATTTTTTGAGAGCAGTTGAAGCAATATATTCTTCTCAAAGTGCAAGGCTGACAGTGAACAGCGAACTAACAGATGCAATTAATATTCAAAAAGGTACAAGACAAGGCTGTCCATTGTCACCTCTACTTTTTATTTTATCTCTAGAGGTACTGAATAAGGGAAGATACAAGTATCAAGGGAACAGTGATAAAAGATGAACAATATAAACTGAGAGCCTTTGAAGATGACCTAGTTTTTATACTAGAGCAACCAATAGATTCAATAGACTGTCATAAACAAGGTCAAACAATTTGGCTACTGGGCAGGATTGAAGATCAATTACCACAAAACAAAATTTCTGACAAAGAATATGACAATGGAACAAATCCAATCTCTTCAGCAAAAATCAGGGGTTTTGTATGAGAAAAGAATCAAATATCTAGTTATCCTTATTTCAAATAAGTGTAGCAATTTAAAAACAGATAATTATGATAAACTACTTAAAGAAATTAAAAAAAGACTTGGAAAAATGGCATGACTTGAACCTATCCTTAATGGGAAGAATAGCCTTAATAAAGATGAATATCCTTCCAAGGCTATTATTTTTGTTTCAAACTATTCCAGTATTTTTCAATAGTGGATTTTTTCAAGAATTGAACAAGATGGTCTCCAGATATGTTTGGCAAGGCAAAAAACCTATAATCAAACTAAAGACATTACAAGATCCCAAGTTAAGAGCAGGTATGGGCCTTCCAGACTGGCAATTGTATTACAAAGCTTCTGCACCTTTGTGGGTAGGAGACTGGATACTATTAAATGATAAGAGACAATTGTTGTTAGAGGGACATGATCTCACTATGGGGTGGCATGCGTATCTATGGTATCAAAGACTTGAAGGCCATTCCTATTTTAAGAACCATTGTATTTTTAAAAATCCTTGTATCACACGTAGTCATGGTTAAAAATCAGAATTTATCAAAAAATTCCAAGATGGGTCTCTCCAGTAGAAACATTTACTCATCCAAATCTTCTAAAACCAAATCAGAATTATAGATATGATGACTTGTTGGAAAAAGATAATCAGTTGAAAACCAGAAAAGAGTTGGAAAATATGGACATCAAAATGAACTGGTGGTTGAGAATGCAAGTTGAATCGAGGTATGCCAAAGACAATACAACAGGTTTCAATAAAGAACAATACCCATTTGATAAAATACTTTTAGGTCCACAGGAAAAACTAATCTCCAAATTATATGCATATCTACTTCAGATGAAGACACAAGACGAAGTTGTAAAAGATTGTATGGTTCAGTGGGCGAAAAATTTTGGTCACAAAATCACACTAGAAGAATGGGAGAGACTGGAAGTTCAATGTTAAATTAACTAGGTTAGTAACTTTTAAAGAAAATTTGTATAAGATGTTTTATAGATGGTATTTGACTCCAGAAATTGTGTAAGATCTACACTAATATGTCTAACAAATGTTGGAAATGCACTAAACATGTTGGTTCTTTTTATCATATGTGGTGGACATGTGAGACGGTGAAGGGCTATTGGAAAATGGTTCACAAAATACTACAGAAGATTATGAAGACACAGATTCAATTCAAACCAGAACTATTTTTATTGAATATATTTCCTGAGGACTATTTCAAAGCAATGAGACATTTGTTGGCACATTTCAACACAGCAGCCAGGATTCTCTTGGCACAGAGATGGAAATCTCAGGAAATTCCCACAAAAATGGACTTGGTGGGAAAAATTCTGGAAACAGCAGAAATGGACTTTCTATCCCAGCTGTTGGCTGGGAAATCTAAGGAAGAAGCAAGAAAATACTGGATGAAATTCTATGCCTGGTTAGACACTCAAGACTCTTAAGATTCTCTGTGTGAACTTATTTCTCCTTTTTTCCTGTATTTTATATTACAAAATTGTCTTTACTGGAATTGTCAAAACCAATAGATATCTTAACCAAAAGATTTATAATATAAAACATTAAAATGCTGATGATGTTTAGCTTAGAGATAATAATATGGGACAATTTATGTTAAGAAAGTATTGCAGATGTAGGGTTGTACTCTTTGAAAGTACCTAATGCAGAATAAGGTTAATATGCATTTTGTTCTCTATTCCCTAGCCCTATTTTTTCGAAAACTAATACAACTTTTTAAAATTAAAACAAAAATAAACTCCAATCATCACAACTTTGTCACACTCAAGGCAAAGCCTGGCACTGTTACTCTACCCAGGGTTTCCAGGACCCACAATTACAACAAGGTAAGAGACAAGATCAATGTCTACAAGCCAGTTCAAAGTCAGGGAGATAAAGGTTCAGTCCAAGGGTCAGAGGAAAAGAGTTTTCAGAGTCCAGGATTTGGAGCCAGTGCAGGGTGTAAGTCCTCGGTCTCTAGCTACAAACACAAGAAAAGAGTAACAAGGGCAGAAAACAAAGGCAGCAGGTAATTTCACAGAGATGTATGGCATGCAAAGTTGCTTCAACACTGAGCCTTGCTCAGAATGTTCCTTTTATCTGCCTCATTAGCTGACTCATCCCCCCCCCCCAAAAAAAAAGTCCAGGTGTTGCTGCTTAGTGTCATGTTTATCATTCTCCAGGTGTAAGTCCTTTGCTTCTCTATCAGCTTGTCATTCTTGCTCCAAGAATTAACATAGATCACCACTGGGTACCCCTTCACCTCTCTGGAACAGTCAAGTTCTTTCTTTTTCTTCTGTGCTCTGCTGGTTCAGGAGAAACCAGCAGTGACTGACACTCTGACCTCTGTGTCACTTTTTCTTCTCCTGCAAGAATGAACAGCCTAGCTGCAGCTGAAAAGTGTTCTCACTTCCTGATGCTTCTCTTATTGGGTCTGCTTCTTGACACAGCTGCTCAGGTAGATACTCCACTGGTATGGGGCTCAGCTTATTTCCTTCTCCTCAGAGGAGGAGACAGCTGGCTTACCCATGACAAACTGCATCCAGACAGACACAATGATTGCATACTATACTACAGCTGTCAGGGTTTTGGTTTTGGAATTCTTTTGCATTCACTCCAAATATCCATGTCTAATATACACAGCTGTAAACAGAACTATGTCTCATTACATTTACAATGTAATTGTAATAGGGAATGGTGTTGAATACTTCATTCCTTTAGCTAATGTAATACACAAAAGAAGCTATGATTTAACTACACAAAGTCCTTTGACATTCCAATCCATTCTTTTAGTTTAGGACATGGTCTTCATTCAGTAATTTGGTTTTAGTAATAAAACCAATCCCAATGCAGCAGGTTTTTTCACACATGGACCTAAAGCCTCAGCAGCACCAGTCTAAAGGATCCATTAAAGGAAATGAAGCGTATGGGTCTGAAATCTACTGGTATCATTAGGATCTATGGAAACTACATTTCCCAGGATCATTATACCTGAAGCTCTTTGGCATATGCTCACAGTAGCATCCATGAATTCTTACTCATGTTGGTTATAGTTCCCATCCAGCTGACAAGGTTGTCATAGAATCTTGCACAGAGCACTAGAAGTCTAACATGCCATTGCTGTGGCAAGTGAAATGCTATAAAGCAGGGGTGGCCAACGGTTGCTCTCCAGATGTTTTTTGCCTACAACTCCCATCAGCCCCAGCCAGCATGGCCAATGGTTGAGGCTGATGGGAGTTGTAGGCAAAAAAACATCTGGAGAGCTACCGCTGACCACCCCTGCTATAAAGTGAGCATGTTCTGAATCAACACTGGAAAGTTCCTGCTCATTTAAGGGGGTAAGCAGATCTTATAACCTCCTGGACTGATATTCTCTCATTACAAGAAAATGGATCCAATATAACTGTCTTGGAACATGCTGCCACTTGGGGAAGTGCACAGCATGAAACAGTATGTTTTAAAAGTTTCTGACATCCTGTACTGCAAATTGAGTTATAGCTGGAGAGTAAAACAAGGTCAGTTAAAAACAAAAAAAAGATAGTCTCATAAGAAAGAGAGTTCCTTTTTTATAATTCTCCCTATTTTATAAATGGTTCCATGAAGCTCTGTACCAGCCATACAAATGGTGATCTTTATGAGCAAGTAGGTATTTGTAAGACAACTGAATACTGGAATAGGTCCACATGATGGTGGCTGCACAGATAAAAAAAGAAGTATGAGTATGAGTTACCACGCAGTTAAAGCTAAAGAAAGGATTTGTAAATAAGTATTTTGCTGAACTTTATATGATAAAGTGAGTAATTACTTACATGAACACTCATAATTATTTTAGAGAAATTGGTCTATAGGAAGAGCCTCTGGAAAGCTTGGGTTTATTAATGCAGTCTTACACACCTCCTATAAATCGTCACCTTTTCTTTTTACCTACCACTCTCTATATGTGGAGCATTATAACTTACTAGGAATAAGGCCCGTTGAAGAGAAAAATACAATGGGCTCTAGAAAGTGGCTCTGGGCAAATGCCTCCCACCCTTTGCTGTCATCCCTCCCACCCAAATGAAGGCATTTACTTCCCCTCACACACTTCAAGGGGAGCTGATCTCTGCCATCTGGAGAGCAATTGTAATTCTGAGTGATTACCATTCCTCACCTGGAGATTGGCAACAATTGTTTCCCAAGAGGAAATGACTGGTTTGGGGAGTGCAGTGTATGGTATTTTACCTGTCTGAGGTCCCACCCCTCCTCAAACCCCGCCCTCTCCAGGCTCCAATCCTGAAATCTCCAGGAATTTCCTAACCTAGAGTTGGCAGCAGGCCCATAGCCAGAAGATTCCAGTTGGGGGGCCCACGGAAAAAAAATCCGGTGGAGGCCCCCCCTCTGGCGGCCCCCTCTCTCCACCACCACTTTTCTGGCAGCCCTGCCCCCCTCCATGTGCCACCTCCCCCTCCCTCCCTCCCAACTCTCTGACCAACCTGGCAAAACAGTAAAGAACAGGCTCCTGGGGCTCTTTCAAGGCTCCCCCCTGTCCCGCCGATCACCTGATCGGCAGGAAAAGCCATGCCAGCTTTCTGGTGTGCTCAGGACATTCAGTGCTGGGGTGGCCAGTGCTGAACTTGCTGAGTGTGCCAGAAAGCCGGCGTAAGAACTGTCAGCATTGGAGTGACTTTTCCTGCTGATCACATGATTGACGGGGGAGGGCGCCTTGAAAGAACCCCAGGAAGAAGAAGAAGAATTACAGAATTATACCCTGCCCTTCTCTCTGAACCAGAGCCTCAGAGCGGCATACAATCTCCTTTATCTTCTCCCTCCACAACAGGCACCCTGTGAGGTGAGTGGGGCTGAGAGGGCTCTCACAGCAGCTGCCCTTTCAAGGACAACCTCTGTGATAACTATGGCTGACCCAAGACCATTCCAGCAGGTGCAAGTGGAGGAGTGGGAAATCAAACCCGGTTCTCCCAGATAAGTCCACACACTTAACCACTACACCAAAATGGCTACACCAAACCTGCTCTTTACTGTTTTGCCGGGTTGGTGACAGAGTTGGGAGGGAGGAGGAGGTGCACGCGAAGTGGGGTGTGGGCAGCCAGAGCAGTGCGGAGAGAGCGGAGACTGGGGAAAGAAGGGGCCATAAAGGTCAGGGGGAGTTACATGGGGGGCCTTGCATCCAGACCCCCATGGCTATGGGCCTGGTTGGCAACCCTAACTCCTTCCATTTATCTATCCTTTGACTTGCATCTTTGCAGCTTACATCATTGTCCTCTCTCCCATTAATCTGAACAACAACCCTGTGAGGTGGTTTAGGCTGAAAATCTGTGAATGGTCTGAAATCACCCAGTCAGCTTCCACAGGAAGAACCTGTGTCTGGCAGACCCCACTCTGAAGCCTTAACTCCTATGTCCTTCCCAAACACCACCACAAAATCTGCAAGAAATTCCCACCAACCTGGAACTGGGAGTTGTAGTCAAGACTGGTCCCAATGAGTTCTCCCTCAGAGGCCTTTAATGATGCTTTTCAGACCAATACTCCCTCTTTGATAATGTTGTTGGTCTTAAGCACAATCTGTCTGTCTGTCTGTCTGTCTGTCTCTCCATATCTGGCCTGCTAGCATAGGTCATCATTTTCTCTGCCCCTTGGCTACGAGGTGGCCTGCGGGAGCCCTGCCCCCTGACTTCAGGCTGGGGCCCCTGACTGCTGCTGTAGCTGGAGGGCTGCACCGGTCCTTTTCCCTGCCGCAGCCTTCCCCATTCTCCTTCCCCATGATTGAAATCACGGGGAGGGGTCAATGGAGCAGCTGCCAGTGTCCAGCGCTATTTAAAGGGTCTACCGATCAGCTGATTGGCATCTCCTTTAAATAGCGGACACCAGGTGGCTGCTCCAATGTCCTTCCCACACAATTTCAATTGCAGGGAAGGAAAGGGGAGGAGACAGCAGTGGCTTCAGCTCTCAAATGGCCGCTCTTGGCTGCTCTCCCATCTGCTGCCCCCTCCCTGTAATTGAAATCATGTTGGAGGAGCAGCTGCCAGCTGATCAGTGAGCCCTTTAAATAGCGCAGAATGCCAGAGGCTGTTACACAGCCTCTCCCACGTGATATGAATCATGGGGGAGGGGCAGCAGAGGGGAGAGCAGCTAAGAGAGTGGTTGCTTAAGAGCCATGGCTGCTGCTGCCTCCTCCCCGCTTCCACTGGGGAGCCTCATGAAAAATTGAGGGGCCCCTCGAATTTACTAATCCTGGTTATGGCTCTGCATAACCCACCTCCCCCATCTGTGTCTGTTTCCCTTCCAGAAGATGGTAGAGGGGAGTCTTCAGCCAATCTATTTATTTATTTAATTTATATCCTGCCCTCCCCACCAAAGGCAGGCTCAAGAGAAAGCCTTCCTTCCTCCTCCCTCCTTCAGCCAATTGTGAGAATGCTTTCTCTTTGGCTCTTTCCCTCCTCCTCCGTCCCTCAGCTAGTCAAGGTAAGGGTTGCTTTCTCTCCTCTGCAAAGCAGAGTGACAGGTGGCTTAGCCAATGGGAGAGTAGGGAGAGCCATAAACCGCCAGAACCAAGGTTGGTTGCCTTTGACTGACAAAAGCAGTTTGGTTGACTAGCAACAGCCACTCAGGCAGGAGAGAGGAGCAGAGTCAATCAATGAGTTCTCCCTCAAAGGCCAAAATAAGACTTGAAAGAGCCTCCCTCACCACCTTTTACTGAGAGAACCAAGCTTGGTTGCTTTTTACTGAGAGAAGCCAGGTTAGTTGTTTAGCAGCAGCTACTGCCTAGCAGTTTTCCAAGATGGCTAAGCCTTGTCTGTTCTCAGGCCAGCAGTGGGTAGGGGAGAACAGAGTCAACCAGTGTAACACAAGAGCATTTGATTCATGGTTTGATGGGCCAAAGGTTGATGCATGACAGTCCCACCCAATCCCAACCAATCAGGTTGCTCAGTTTTGCCAAGACAAAAGGACTTTTGTTATATTAAGGTAGAAAATAGATAGATTACTCTGTTGCAGGTTGAAATGTGTATGATTCAGCTCTCTTCTAAAGTGGGGATGTTTGCATCTGGTCAGTTAAGTTTGGATAGCAGAATGCCATGAGTACTATAACGACTGTCTTTCCTGTATGAATCCACAAACTTAATGTAATCCTAAGGACACTTTCTTGGGAGTAAGCCACACTGAGTAGACTTGATTCTGAGTAGATCTGCTTAGTACGGCACTGGAAAACTTAGGATCAGCATTTGCTGGTGGAGCTCATTGGGTGCGGTCAGACCTACCATTAAAAGCGGGTGTATAGCACTCAAATCTGAACTGCTGAATATTGAATCGATGCAGGGCAGTTCAGACGAGCATCCAAGAACGCGATTCATTCTGTTGTGCGCGATCAGACATCCAATACTATCACGCTCTTTTCTTGGAGCATGCGTAATCAGATGGTGATTTCTGGGAGGGGAGGGGGTCCATTGAACATGCGCCCAACTGTTTGGAGCTGGGAAATCAAAACTTTCTTCAGAGGCAGGGGGGAAGGGCGAAAGTTTCCAGAATTAACATTGCCGATCCAAACCACGGAACTGCCAGGAATTATTTTCCTAGAAATTGGCAGTGACAATGATATCTTGAAATCCTCCACATTGAAAAAAAAGAATTTTTTCCTGTTCTGAATAGTGGGATAACAATCCCCGCCCCCCTCCGATCCTGTGTTGATTGGAGAAACAGAAGCGTCACCTCAGATTCCCGGATGATCTGGCAATGCGCATGTCTGCTGGGGCTTTCTTTGAAAAAACATGGTGAGAGGCAGTATCGCGCGTGAGCTGTCCAAACAACAAAAAGCCGATCCTGTGCCGCTGTTTTGAAAAAGGGCCGGACTTTATGTGCTGTCAAATTAATGCGCCATTCATGCGTAGCAAGCCTGTATGACCTCGGATCACGCTCGATTGACAGATGTGGATGTCTGAACGAATACATTTAATCTGTCAGCCAGACGGAGCTGTGTCGTCACTAATGGTACGTGTGACCGCGACCATTGTCTGGTATATAATGACTTCCTCTTATTCCTTTTCTACTGCGGAATGGGCTTCATATGCATTCTATAGGACTTCTTCTCATGACTGCCTTGGGAGACAATGTGAAATTATGCTCATTTAGAGAAGTTTGATGATCCTGGTGATAACTGCAGGAATTGGCTGTTGTCAATAATTCATGGTTGTATATTTCATTTATTTTTAAAAGCTGGTTTAATACATTTTAAAATAATGTGAGCATGAAAATAAGAAAAAAAATATACAAAATAAATAACTGAATAATGAGAAGAAGGGAGGATATTTCACTACATTGCACTTCTTAGAGTACACAGGACTCATCTGTCAGAGGAAAAAGAATTCAGTTCTTCTGTTACAGAATTCTTCCATTTCAGTGTTGCTATGATGAAACATTTCACAAGCTCTTTAGGCCATAAACTTTCAGTCAGGCTTGTTTAAAGGAAGTAAAACAACTGAGCAGTGGAAAAGTTACAGCAAATTAACAAGTGGAAGCCCGTGAGGACTTGCAAGAGGTATTTCATTTTTTCTTCCATCACTATTTCCTCCTTCTCTTCCCTGAAAACCTCCATTATCTTTCCACTTTTCCTGCTTCCTTTTCTCCTTCCATCCCACATACCAGCCAACCTACCTTTATCTATCCCAGTGTCTTCAGCTTTCCCTTCTTCCTCCCCCTGAGAAAACTACCTGGGAAAACTATGGCCAAATTGCTCAGTGCTGGCCACTGAGCAGGGCTCAGTTGCATGCTTGCAAGGATTTTCCAGTGACGCCTCTTTCCTGCGTGTATCCACTATTTCCTCTTTCCCTCTACATGGCAACCACCATACCTTCATCTTTTCCTGCTTCCTTCTCTTCTTCCAACCCACCCAACAACCTACTTTTTATCTGTAATGTTTATCAGTTATTTCCTTCATTTATACCCTTTATTTCTCCGGAATGGAATCCCAAAGTAGAAGACAGCCTGAGGATCAGCTGTGCCAGTGGGGAGCAGACTGTTCCCACCAGCTCATTTTGGGGCTGGCTTCTTATGGAGCCTGGTTTAAACTGGGCTGCAGAAGTAACCAACCTCAGGATCTGCCGTGCTTACGGCTGCCAAGTCCAAATCAAGAAATATCTGGGGACTTTGGGGGTGGAGCCAGGAGACTTTGGGGGATGGAGCCAGGAGCAAGGGTGTGACAAGCAAACTGAACTCCAAAGGGAGTTCTGGCCTTCACATTTAAAGGGACCGCAAACCTTTTTAAATGCCTTCCTTCCATAGGAAATAATGAAGGATAGGGGCATCTTCTTATGGGGCTCATAGAATTGGATCCCCTGGTCGAATATTTTTGAAACTTGGATGTACTTTGGGGAGAGGCACTGGATGCTATACTGAAAATTTGGTGCCTCTACCTCAAAAAACAACCCCCCCCCCCCAGAGCCCCAGATACCTGCAGATCAATTCTCCATTATTTCCTATGGGAATAACTCTCCATAGGGAATAATGAGTTCCCAGCAGACATTTCCCTCCCCTCCCCACGCTTTCTGATGACCCCGAAGCATGGGGAGGGCCTCCAACCCAGGGGATCCCCTGCCCCCACCTGGGGATTGGCAGCCCTAGCTGTGCTGTCAAGATCAGATTGTTCCCCACAAGTTGGGCTTTGCGCTGGCTTCTCCAGCAGCTTGGATTAAACAAGGCTGTAGAAGATGCAAGCACAGCCAGGATCAGCTGTGCTGCTGAGAGCAATGTGTTCCATGTGGCAGAGCAGGTCTTGCGGCTTGCTTCACCTGCAGCCCAGTTTAAACCAGACTACAGGAAAAGCAAGTCCAGCCAGAACTGGCTGTGCCCCAGGGAGCAGATTTTTTCACCTCCAGCTCAGCTGGGCTGCAGGAGAAGCCAAGCCCGCACCAGGATCAGGCTGACTTTTTAAAAAGTGATCTTTTTTCTTCGTGGATTTACTGGAAAAATTTGAAATTTCTGAAAAATCTTGGCTCCCAATATCATACTAGTATTGAGATCTGGGTTGTTTTGGCAATCCCAAAATTTGCTCCGATCTAATAGTTGAACAACAAAAAATACTGATTAAAAAATGGTGGTGGCTATTGCACAGCCACCAGCAATTGCCCGCCTCCCACTCCCTCAGATGGAGTCACAAGGATTGGGAGAGCCTGTTCAGGCTCAGAACGGGAGCGCTGACCAATCAAGGAGTGGCTGGTCAGCCAGGCCTGGCAGCCGCCACCATCCCTGATCATTCTGGTCCAGCACAAGCTCCTGACCTACTTGCCTTCTTGTTAAGAACATGTGGGATTAGCTAGTCACCAGTTATGGGGCTGAACAGGAATTTTTTGGACCTCACTTAAATTGGTTTTGGGGGGGGGCTTTTTTCACCTGCTCTGTATGGTCAGAGGGGGTGAGGCATAAATAGACCTGGTATCACTGGTTAGATCCTAACTGGGATGGTGGGAAAATCACAGATGCTGGTAAGCACCCTGAGTTATCAGCAGTAGGAGGAGTCCTCAGTTGAACTACCAACTTGCTAGTTTGGGTGGCCAGGTTGGGGGCTTTTTCAGGATCAGGGGAGCTTATGACCAGCTTTATGGTTTTGCAGTTGTGGGTGGGGGTATGCTCTCCCATTCCCTTTATGCACTGTGGGCAGTGACGGGTAGGGTCCTAATGCTTCCAGACCTGACCCTGAGCTGGGGTGAATTTGCCCTGTTAGGAAGCTCGATTTGCAAGCTCAGTGCAGCCCATGCTTTAAGATGTATGCAATGGTGCAGATCAGCTTATGTAAATAAAATTCCCAGTTTAACCCATAACTTGTGCAGTATTTCATTTGAGGGTTAGGTGGGCAAAAAATTGCACATCCCTACTACTAAGGGCATTCATCTCATAAAATTACAGGTGCTGCAGCTATTTTTTTTTTGGGGGGGGGGAGGCTTAACCCACATTGTTTGGGGGGGGGGGGTTAGATTTCATATTTTTTCTGCAAACCTGGAGCTTTTGTTGTTGTTGTTGTTGTTTATTTGTAGAAAGATTTGTCTTATCTGTTCATGGTTCCAGTCTCTGGATTTAAGTATCCAGAGATTTGGCCAGGTTGAGAATTGGATATATTGATGACAACTTGGGACTTTGCAAGACTTCTGGGGGTCACTTTGTTTTCCCTACACTGTGTTCTTCTTCTGTTCTCATCACATCTCCCTATCTTCTCCCCTTTCACTACTTTTTTCTCTCTGTCCTACCCACCAGTCAATTTTTTGATCTGCTTCCCATCTTCAGCTATGTTTTATTATTTATTTACTTTATTTATACGTCACTGTTTTCTTCAATAAGGATCCAAAGAAGCTTACAGCATTCTCTTCTCTTCTATTTTATCCTCATAACAACCCTGTGAGTTTGATTAGGCTGAGAGAGATTGGCCTAAAGACTCCCAGCAAGCTTCATTGGCAGAGTAGAGATTTGAAACTGGATCTCCCAGATGCTAGTTTGATACCCTGCTACATCACACTGATTCTCAGCTTTCCCTCCCTCCCTCCTTCATTCCCCCAGGCAGCCTCCCTCTGGGAAAAGTCTGGCCAAATTGTAAACATTACACTGCAACTTACTCTTGGGAGTTTAGTGTTGGGCACTGCCAGGCCCTGCCAAATTGCACAAGTTGTGCAGAGGCTGCCCTTGTGCCCAAGCAAATTCTGTGGCATCCAGTCATCCAATAGCCACTGCCACAGCTGGGTTAGTCACACAAATTGCATTACAGAAACCAAGGTTTGAAGGCTGGGGATATCATTGTGGTTGCCTAGCAGCCCCCACAATGGCCACTGAGATCTTTTTTTTTCTTAAACGTACAGGTGCTGTTCGTATTACTTGGGGAGGGGGGGAGGGTTAACCCACAATGTATGTGTGTGTTTCAGATTTTCCTGCAAACCTGGGGCTTTTCTCAGGTTTATAGAAATACCTGTCCTCTCTGTTCATGGCTCCAGTCTCTGGATTTAAGTATCTACAGAAGTTGCCACATGAAGAATTGGTTATATTGGTTAACTAGTAACGAACAACATAGGTGAATGACACTTCCCTATTTTACTAAATGTGGTCCAGTGGTTCTCATCAGGACATCTGCTTTTTCCTATTACACGTTATGCCCTGGATCCTGCAAACTACCAAAGAATGGAAAGCATTGATGATCTGGGATCTACTGCCATCTCCTTCTCCTGGATCCATTTCCAGTCCTGTGATAGTCTGTTCCTAGGGTTGAAGGGTCCCACTACTAACAGCAGTATTGGTCAGGTGGCTGTAGTGGGGAGGGAAAAGGGAATGAAATAGTCCTTTCACCTCCTTTGTGGGTGCAGATCCACTCACAGAAGAGAAAGGAAAGATTAATTCACTACTTATACTCAGAGCTGCCAACGCTGGCCTGGGAAATACCTGGAGGTTTGGGGGCTGGGCCAATGGAAAGGGGGAATATAGGGAGCAATTTCACCTGGAATCTATGGTAAGCGATAAAGTCTGCCCTATGAAGCTTCCATTTTCTATAGGGAGGATTGATCTGTGTAGTCTGGACATCAACTGTACTTCTGGGACATCTGCAGGCCCCACCTGGGGGCTGGCAACCCTACCTATGCCTGTTTGACTTGGCATGTATATTTCCTGCTGAACCAGCTGTGCCTCTTTGCCTGTGCAGCTCAGCAATAAATTTGCCAACAGCCCCACAAATCTCTGCTACATCTATAACAGAACTGAAAGCAAGTCTGAATTTGTCCTATGTAGGGTTATTGTTACATGCATGATATAATTTAATTTTCATCCTTTGTGGGATCTGAGGGTTTTTTTTAAAAAAAGAGGTGGTAATTGTTTTTCTCTGTCCCCCCCTCCCTCTCTCTCTTTTGTAGGGTATAAGTGGATCTGCAATGCTGAGTGAGTGTTGCAAGTTGTAATTAATAGGTTCCATATCATAAGCTTTAAAGAACAAAAAGAATTCACTGTAAATGAATGAAGCTCATATTAATATTTGCTGTTTTTTCTTTTGCTTAGTAGGCTTGCTTTGACACCCCCCCCAAGATATATTTTTTTTAATTACTGACTTAAAAAAAAATCAAACTGATCTCCAAGATACTAGAAATATATTTAGTTATGTGCACATGGATATGAGAGCACATAAAGATGGTATTCTCAGACATCTTTGTCTTGGAACAAAAGAGCAGATGGGATCATTCATTTTCATTTGTATTGTTTGTGATATTGCTTATGATTATTTCTGCTTGGAATTAGAAAGTGATTACTCTATCTTTCAATTAGAAATAATAGCAAGATATCAAGCATAAAAGCAGATAATCATATATTTTCATCTTGTCCTTTACACTGTTTAACATAATCATGAAATTGTGAGTGATTATTTGAAGATCTGGGGAGTACTGATGACACATGCACAACTTCCCTTTTTCATTTGTTTTAAGTACACCAATGCTTCTCCTGAACAGATGTGAAGAGTCAGTGGTGGGCTGGATGAGAGCAAATAAGCTAAGCCTCTTTTCAGATAATACAGATATGAGGGTTTGGGGGGGTTCCAATTAATTTAGGAATAAATAAGGTCTGCACCTGAGTGTTGCACTTCCCCCATGATTCTCTTGGATGCCAATAAGTAGTCTGGTGGTCATCTTCTAAAATCTACCAAAGTGTCCTGATCTGTCAATACCAATGCTGCAGAGAGCTCCATGGATTGCTAGTTACTGTAAAGGTCTGAGTCAAGGTTTTGGTTCTTATCATTAAAACTCTGCACAGCCCAAGATCCTGACAGCTGAATGACTGCTTTTTCCTATATGTGCCATCCCCTGAAATCTTCAGTACAGATCAGATTCCTGGTCCTGCAGTTTTGAAAGGGGCTATGATTTGGATCAGACATTTCCAATGAGGCACTGGGGCTGTGGGAAATCATATTTAGAGAAATTTGTCAGGCAAACTTCCTGGTGAGGTTTTGAAGGCTGGGAAAAGGCTTTCTTTTTCAAGAGAGTCTTAGGGGAATATTGTGTTGTCTGATTATTGAGTCCATGGATGTTGAAACTGTTTTGCCAGCTTGGTGTAGTGGTTAAGAGCAGCAGACCTTAACCTGAAGAACTGGGTTTGATTCCCCATTCCTCCACATGAAGCTAGCTGAATGACATTGTGTCAGTCACAGTTCTTTCAGAACTCTCTTAGTCCCCCCACCCACCTGAACCCCCCCCCCCCAGTCTAGTTCACCACTAGCTAGTGGTGCATAACACTAAAGAACTAGAACTTCTGGCTGCCTGACAATCTTAAGGTTTCCTGGCACTGGTGTAGCATGAGGGGGCCACAGGAGCAGTCACCCCGGGTTCAAAATTCTTAGGAGCACAACATTTCATTTTACTTTAATTATATCAGTATTTTCTTAAAATATAATACATGTGCTTGGGGCATAAGGGATCCAATACTGGAATGGTGGAAGGGAATCAGGGAGTGCTAACAGTCCACAGGTTAGGGAGTTCAATACTTCCCTTGTCCCAGGAACTGGCAACCTATGCTACACTACTATCTCCTGGCTGTACTATACACAATTCCATACAATAATTATTAATTCTTTGCACTGTAATTGCTTCTTGATTGTGATATTGTTTTGGTCTTGAATGGGTGGATGGATGCATACTTGGATGCACACTTAAAAGAATGTTGCTTATGCTATTGCCTGATCCCATTTAAATTGTTTTACTTTTCATAGATAACTTGAGACACTATTATTTCCTGGCAATTTGTGTTGTGCTTTCTTACTTAGTTTAGCAATGAAGGAAGAATTCCACCATGGAATACAATGGGAAGCAACAATTTAACCCCTCAGAACTGACTTCCTCTCTCACTCCACTAACATAATAAGAACATAAGAGAAGCCATGTTGGATCAGGCCAATGGCGCATCCAGCCCAACACTCTATCACACAGTGACCAAAAAAACCCAGGTGCCATCAGGTGGTCCATCAGTGGAGCCAGGGCACTAGAAACCATCTCACTGTCTCCCCCCACCCAACTGCAGAGCTGGGCTGTGGAGCACAGGAATACCAACCACAGCACATTCCTCTGCTGTGGACCTAACAATACAGACAGAGGGAAGGTAGTAGCAGTAGCTTCTTTAAAGAAGGCAGATTATTCACTACTCCAAATACCAGGTAATCTCTTACTGCATGTAAAATAGATCTAATGTCTGAACATACAAAATACTGAGTTGGATCTTGGAAATTCTATACAAGGATCCCTGGTCTTCCATGCTCTCCTCTCCTCCAGCAGCATTTGTGACTCCGGTTTTTAAGTGGTGGAGGAGGATCCCTGCTCAGTTTATCGTTCACCCTCTCACATCCAGAATGACATGGTACACTAGGGTGCTGGGACCATCTATTAATATGGTCTGGTAATCAAACAACTAGTATAGCTTTGTTAGTAAAAAAGCTACTCCACAACCTCCATTTCACTGCATCTGTAGAACGGTGTGTGTGTGTGCACATGAAAACTTTTATCTTGAATAAAAATTTGTGGTCTTTATGGTGCCACTGGATTTGAATATTGTTCTTCAGCTACCAATCAGTTCAGAAGGAGTTTGGGATGTATGCTGCACCAATGAATTAATCCCAGGATCAGCTCACCAGAATTGCTGTTACCAATTATGGTAAGTTTATCTGGCAAACTCATTCATGGTGAAGACTGTGGCACCCCTAGTCTGCAGGTCCAGTATGAATAGTTTCAGTCACTTGCCTCATTGCTGTCTTGCCAAAAACAGCCACAAGGACAAGTTGGCTGGGTGCAAATCAATCAGTCAGGCTGCCTGCCCTGAAGCTACCTTAAACCACAAAGAAAGGTGAGGTATAAACAAGCCAGCCAGCCAGCCAGCCAAGGTATCAGTTGCTCCTGTTTCAGGGACTTTGACTGAAACCATTGAATTCCTCTCTGCCATTGAAACTCTTCCTCAAATGCTCCTCACAGGTTCTCTTTTATCTCCTTGGGAGTTATAGGGGCATGGATGCTCCAACATCAACATCCATCCGCATGGCATGGGCTTCTGCTTAAGATATCTGATGAGCACACTGAGGCATCTTGATAATAGGAGGTTTTCCAAGCTGATCTCTTATGGCTTACCAGGCAGGCGGTTGGGGAAGGGATGCCCTCAGGACTGAGCCTTCACCATTTTGAACATAACTTCTGTCCAGCATGGAAGGGGAGTGGCTGAGGGCACTCCTCAACATACCATTGGGTATTCAGGTTTTGGCATAAATGCTAACCTGGGGTTGGACCCAGCATAAGGGACCCATAACACATGCATATCTTCATGTCAGCCCAGTAGATACGGCAGCATGCAGTAAGGGGCAGATGGTTTAATATGCATTGAGATAAGCTGTTAGTTAATAAACTCAGTTTAATCCAGTTTTGATGTGTGCTCTCTTTATTTCAAGGACGGGTGGGAAACCACTCACCAGAGACTGCACAGACCTTAATAGCCAGAAGCTCTTTCTTATCCATGTCTTCTGATCCTACTGAAATAAGATGAAATAAAATTGAGCTGCCACAGTGAAGATGATACTAGAAGCCCCCTTTGGAATTGTCATTATAAGTAAGGTGACGATAGGAGCACAGAGGTGAATGTCAGGGGAGTGGAAGATTTGAAAACAAATCAGCCAGTATCATAATGCCCCTGTAAAAATTGATGGTGTGGTCTCATTTGAAATATTGTGTGCAATTCTGGTCACCGCACCTCAAAAAGGATATTATAGCATTGGGAAAAGTCCAGAAAAGGGCAACTAGAATGATTAAAGGGTTGGAACATTTTCCCTATGAAGAAAGGTTAAAACGCTTGGGGCTCTTTAGCTTGGAGAAACATCGACTGCGGGGTGACATGATAGAGGTTTACAAGATAATGCATGGGATGGAGAAAGTAGAGAAAGAAATACTTTTCTCCCTTTCTCACAATATAAGAACTCATGGGCATTCGATGAAATTGCTGTGGAGTCAGGTTAAAAAGGATAAAAGGAAGTACTTCTTCACCCAAAGGGTGATTAACATGTGGAATTATATATATATAATTTTTTTGGCCACTGTGTGACACAGAATATTGGACTTGATGGGCCATTGGCCTGATCCAACATGGCTTCTCTTATGTTCTTATGTAAGATGATTGCCCAAATGGGTAG